>NC_081827.1:3467500-3773333 GCF_030867095.1 Alligator mississippiensis | reverse complement strand
CAAATGCCCACCACACCTCCCCCAGGAGTGCATGCAGTACCAGGGAGCTGCCCCTCCTTCCCTCACCCCAACCCCTTGGATGAGCCACCTGCACCTCTGTCTTGCTCCCTGCCCCAAGCATGCATTGCCCTGGCTGGGGCTGGGCAGTGCTGCCCCTGCCTCACCCCATCTCTAATTGTGGAAGCTTCAATTTCTAACCCCCATGCCCCTTCTTCGCCTCCACAGACTTACTATTATCACATGCTGGTTTCTGGGTTGTGGAGCTGATAGCTGTTGGAGGACTGGTTTCTGCCAGGTTCCTGGCCACCTGTGTGTCTGTGGCTAGTGGTGCATATGTGCTCCCTGTCTCTCGCTGCTGAGGAGCCCTCATTTGCAGAAGGTGTCTGAGCCAGTGCCCACCAGGCCCGAGCATTAATCCACCTACGGAAGAAGGCAGAGCTCTGTTTGCAGCATTGCTCTGAAGGGAGTAGGGTCTTCCCCAAGACCCCCAAGAAAGCCTCCACCTGCAATCCCCTCCTCCCCCCGGCTGCAGGGGCAGGGCATGGGCAGGGCCTTGTCTCTCCTGCGGCCACCTCTGGTGCATGGCCTGGCATCCTTAGTGCCCCAGCTGCTGCCCTCACAGTCATGGGCCCGGGTTTGCTCTGGCATGCTGCGGATCCCTGAGGCAGGGCATGCACCAGGATTGCAGGGGCCTGGATGCAGCAGCCCAGGAGGCCCCTACAAGCCTGCGTCCCTCTGCTCCTTGGTGCTCCAGTGCGTCCGGGAGGGAAGGAGGATTCCCACTGCATAGTGCAGCCCCACACCATGCTGATCTGCAGCTCAGCGCTGCCTGCACGCTGGCCTGGAGCAGCTCTGTGCTGCCTCGTGGAAGGGGAAAGAGAAGTGCCTCAGTGTCCAGAGCCAGGGCGGCAGGCAGGTCCCAGCACAGGCACTCACCTGGGATGACCAGGGGGACGTCCTCTTGAAGCGACTGCCCCAGAGCCACGTGGCAGACACGGCAGGAGAAAACACTGCCGGCGTCACTGTGGGCGGGGGTGAAGGTGTAGGTCAGGGTGAGGTTGAAGGTCCTGTCCTGGTTCCTCTGGGGGCTGGAGCGGGTGGAGCCCTCCAGGACCTGCCCGTCTCTCAGCCACGCCACGTCCACGTCCTTGGGGAAGAACCCCCCTACGTGGCACAGGAGTGAGGTCTCCACATCGGCTACAGCTGGTTCTCTCGGGATGGAGATCGTCGGGGCAGCTGGAAGGAGAGAGTCACTGCATCACGTGGGACCTGGGATGTGGCATTTGAGAGTCACCCTGCTGACGGACTGGCACTGCACCGCCGTGTCAGGTGTACCAGGCCTTGCCATCCCCGAGCTGCACAACCAGGGTGGGTCAGACACGGGGACGTGGAGCGCACAAATCCAGAGATGTTTCTGTTCCCTACAGCAGTCCCCGGGGAGGTGCTGGGGCCTCAGTGGGGCAGTGCCCAGTTGAGAGGCAGCCTCCTGGGTAGGACGTCTTGATGCGGTGCTCACCGCAGGGGCACAGGGCAGTGTGGGCCTGGCAACCGGGCCTGGAGACTGCCCCGCATTGCTTCCCCATGGCTTCATGTTTCATAGTACTGGGGGAGTGATGTCCCTCGGCTAGGATACTTTTTTATTGCTTTATTACAGGTGTGGCTGTGTGGGCCTGAGGAGAGAGGCTCCAGGAGCGCTGGATGTAGCGTTGCTAACTGTGACGGAAGCTATTCCAGAAAATTTTTTTCCAACATGACATAATGTCATTATTAATTGACGTTAATAATGCGGGTCCACCTATACGTGCTGCCCCCAGCCTCCATCCAGCCCCAGCACGGTCACAGCCACCCCGTGGGCTCCTCTCAAGTACTCACCGAGCAGGTGCAGGATGGTCTTCACCTGGTGCTGCTGTGCCCCGTACCCCACAACACACCGGTACAAGCCCTTGTCTGACACAGTCACCATGGCCAGCGACAGGGAGGCGTCTCCGCTCTGCAGCTCCTTCTCCGATGGCAGGCTGGATCCGGGCTGGGCCTGGCTCCTGCCCCGCTCGTACCAGGCCACCTTCTCCTCCCAGAAATACCAGGTCACATGCAGGGAGTCCAGGGCCACGGGCCCCCCGACATCGAACTGGCACTGCAGCAGGGCCCCCGAGCCCACGCGGGCCGTGGAGGAGGGTGCCGTGGTCACCTGCAGCTGGGAACCTGCATGGGGGGAAGTAGGAGCAGCCGTGAGGCTCCGCGGCCCACCCAGAGCTGCGCTGTTGGGATTTCTCTGCTCCAGGCCTGTTCTGGTCCCAGCACTCAGCTGCCCCTGCACCGGGGTGACAGAGGAGGCCGGGCCAGCTGGATGTTGCCTTTGGGGGCTTGGTACGAGCCGCCTGCACTGAAGACAGCACTTGTAAAGACCCCGGTAGGATGTCTCAATGCCCTCCTCTCCCCAGGCACAGAGGGCACCATGGGCCTGGCCGCATGGCCTGGAGACTGCCCCTCATTGCTTCATGTCCCATGGCGCTGAGGGCGTGTTGTCCCTCTGGTAGTATACTGTTTAAAATTGTGTTACTGGAGCTGTGGCTGCATGGGCCTGAGGAGAGAGAGGCTCTGCGAGTAGGGTTGCCAACTCTGACTGAAGCTATTCTGGCAGATTTTTTCCCCCAACACGACGTAATGTCATTGTTAATAATACTGTTCAACCCGTTCACAATATCAATCTCCCGGATTTCTTTCAATAGCCACCGGCAGATCGATGCCAATTCCAGTAGACTCCTGGCCAACCGGGGAGGGCTGGCAACCCTATCTGAGAGAGCTGGATGGGAGCAAAGGTCCCTGGGCAGACAGAGAGGAAAGAAATGGCCCCAAGGAGGACAGAGCAAAGCCCGAGGGGGCACAGAGGGAACCGGAGACCCCAGGAAGACGGGCTGTTCTGGAGCAGACTCTGCCATGCTCCTGGATACTTTGGGGCGCTCTGATCCCTCCTCATTAAAAGAGGAACCCCCCTGTCTCAAAGTAGAGGTGCCCTTGGGAAGCGGTGCCAGGGCTGACTGCAGGGCTCCTATTGGGAGAGGCAGACCCAGCACAGCTGCTTGGGGGTCCCGAGGAACAGCTTTGCCTCCCCCTAAAAAGGGGCAGTTGATCTTTGCCATGAAACCGGGGCTGACACAGCCAGCCCAGTCCAGTCCTGCCATCCCCGCACTTACCTGCTGTCCCCAGGACGAGGAGAAACAGGAGCAGGCCCCCGAGGCGCAGAGCCCAGGTGTCTGTCCATCCTGCCACAGTCGCCATCTCCTCTCCTGTCTGCATGGATGCCTGTGCCTGCCTTTCTCCTTTCACTTCGGAGGAGTCACAGGGAGGGGCTGGGAGCAGGGGCCAAGGTGCAAAATGAAGCCGGAGCTGCTCCTGTCCCACCTCACAGGGCTGCGGGACCGGGGCCAGCCCTGCCCACGGCCCTGGGGAGAGCAGGGGAGGGTCAGCCCCGACCTCTGTGGCATGTGGGCCCCTCTGCTCTCCGCGGCTGGGGGAAAGCACAGAGGGGCTGTGTGCTGCTGGGGTCTGGTCCCTCCGCACCACCCAGGTCTCTATGTCCCAGGACCCTCGGGTGCAGGGAGACCTCCCCCAGGCCTGAGGTCCCCAAGGCTGTGCTGAGCTGGGGTGGGAAGCACAAGAAGGAAGGGAAAGCTCTTCCTCAGGACCCCCAGGAACCAGATGTATTTAGCCCCTTTATTTCGAGAGAAGGGGCAGCCTCTGGCTTGGAGACCCTGGCTCTCCTCAGCCCCTGGCTTCCCTAAGGGCTCCACAGCACTTGCACCTACGGGCGCCCCTTCTCCTGGCTCAGGCCTGGGAAGGACGGGGGGTTTCTTCTGTTCAAGAGCAGGGACCAGAGTGGTGGGACAGGAGAGACCGCCCTGCCCAGCCTGAGGTAGGAGCATGCAGCTGAGACCGGCTGTGTCTCCCCCAGCCCGGGCACTGCCAGGGCAGGCTCAGGAGCAGGGAAAGCCCTTTCGGGGACAAGTCATGGGGCAGCACCAATCATCCCAGCCCCAGCCCCCTGCACCAGGGCGCACTGGCACCAAACCCCATCCCCAGACCTGATGCTGTCGGCAGAGTCCCTCCCACACCTGCCCCTGTGGCCTGTGCCCAGGGGCCGACTGTGTAGACATCACCGCAGAGCTCTGCCTTCTGGGCCCAAAGTACTGGTTTTATGGCATCTGGTCACGGGGACACATGGGATGTGCTTCTGGGTAAGAGAAGCAAAACATTTGGTCTATCACGGGGCTGCTCCTCGCACCCATGGGCAGGGAAATGTTGTGGGTGAAAGTTTCTGGGAACAAGTCCCAGGCTCTCCAGGACACCTTCTGAGAGGGAAAGGCATTGTCAGCAGGCTGTGAGATCCCAGCTGTGCCATGCGCTGGATGCAGACCAGCTCATGGGAGCAATTCCCCAACGCCGCCCCCATGCTGCTCGGTTTGATCAGCCCAGAATCCTCCATGCACGTCTCCCTCATTATCCCGGTGCACATTGCCCCTGATGCATTGCAGAGCCTGATGGATGTTGTGTTGGTGGATGTACATGGGACCTCCTGCCCCGTCTGCCTCTTGGAGCAGAAGTTCCTAAACCCGAGGCGGGGAATGGGCCAGGGAGGTGTACAGATGGCACCATGGCTCGCCTGTCTGATGCAACAGGAATAAAGCTTTACTGGCGATACACAGACAGCAATGCAGCAATGCTACAATGCGCTAATGGGAATCACACTGCGCTGCAGCTATCTTGGGTGGATTTAAGGAGAGGTCTCACGCTGAGAGGTGGCTCCTGGGTTCCCGCGTCTGTGGTGATCACCTGATGTTTCTTGGGATGCAGTCCAGCAGAGACAACCTCATTGTCCTTTGCTGTTTCATTTATGACTGGGTGGGCCGTCACCGTTGCTAGCTGGTTGCTGCCCTGTTTGATTTTTGGAAGAAGTTCTCTCTTTCTCACCAAGGCACAGGCTTACTTTTCAGAGCTTTAGTTGAGTCCCAGGCTTGAGATGCTGCTGTTTTGATTGGTGGAGCCCATCCACCAATCAGGAGGCAGCAGGAGAAATAAAGTCACACCCCTTTCCTGAAGGGAGAGGGAGAAGACCTCTTCCGGACCTGGTTGAAGACTGTAAGCTGTCAGGTCCGGCGGACTTCAGGGGCGGAGCCTGGATCGTATAAAAGAAGCCCCATCACGTGGCAAATGGCCAGATCCCATGGTGTGCAGGGTGGTGCATGGGCCTGAGTCTTAGGAGCCAGGGAGCAGTGAAGGCCTCTTGTTTAACCACCCAGCATGAGGACAGCCGGCTAGAGCCTGAAGGGCCCGGGCCCGGTTTGTGCTAAGAGAGCCCTCGGTGCTGAGCCAGGGCATGGGAAATGGTAGTGCTGCAATGTGAGGCCCAGAAGCCAGCTGTAGTGGTGCAGCAGCTGAGAGGAGCTGAGCCCTCGGTGCCTGGAGTGGGGCACAGGGTGGGGAGGAGCCCAGGGGTGCGGGAGAGGCCTGGAGAGGCGCTCCAGCAGAGGAGATGCCATTGAGCTGCACCCTGATCACTGCCACCTTTGGGACCGTGAGTCATTGGGCCCTTGGGTCCCAGAGGGGAAAGACATTTGGGGTGGGCAAGCCCAGAGAAGGGGCTGGGTGAGCAGCCCCCCACCTAGTCAAGGCCCTAAGGGGACAGGCCCTTGCTGCATCCTGGCACCAGTGGCTGCTGCCAACTGGAAGGATGGAAGAGAATACCACCTGTGGCCCCGGCTTCCTACGCCTGGCCCCCAGCTCATGGAAACCTTTCATGATGCGGTCTGGACTACTCCCAGCTGCATCATCTGTACGCACATGGACAAGGACCATGGGGTAGTAGTCGCAGGGCTGGAGGAGATCAGGAATCCTTTCAGTGTTGTTGCTGTTCCTAGCTCCAGGCATGCAGAAGACCCCTTTTGCTATAGGATCCAGTCAGCAGATTGGCTCCTCAGGAGTGAGTGGCCCACCACAACAACCTGGCGTTTCCTCTTCTGACTGGGCAATGGTCCCCCAGTCCACTCAGTGGGGGTCACCTGGACTACTTCCTCTGCGGCCTCCTCTGCTGCATCCTCCAGCAAGGCTGCCAGGGCCTCGGACCTGTTCCCCAACTGCATTGGGGGAGCAGACGCCAGCTCCCGCTGCCTGGGTGCAGAGGTGACAGTCTTCCACTCCTTTGCTGTGGACGCGCTCGTGGGGTTTCTCCCATAGGCATCTGGAGCTCTAAGGAATGGAAGTACCCAATCACAGCCTCACCGTCCCTGATGCCCGCAGCCTGCTCTCTGCCACGTGGAGTCCCCTCATCTGCTCCTCCAAGGCCTGAAGCTGGACACAAGAGGGACAGGTGAGGGGACTCCCACTCCCTGCACCCACCCCCAGCTGCAGGGTCGCCGCCGGGCCGCAGAAAGGGGGTGGGTGCCCCCATGGGCTTCATCTGGGTGGAGACCTCAGAGGAGCCACGAGTAAGCAGCGCAGCCAGCAGCAGTGGGCTGTGTCCTTACCTTAGCAGCAGAGCTACGAGTCCTCATTGCTGCCCTGCTGGAGACTGCTTCCCGGCTACTTCCATGTGCCCACCTTGCACGAATGATGGCACGTGCTAACAGAGCCTGCTCTGCTCATGCGCTGGTCGGGAGCACGGTTTCCTGCCGGTTCAGTTAAGAGGGCTCTGGGAGGCTCCCCCTCCAGATCATCCGCAGCTGTTCCGGTTCCTCCTTGCCTCCGCCCCACACTTACCTTCTCAGGATCTGCTGCTGCCACAGCCACTGCAAGTACGGGGGGCACATGTGTGCTGGAGGCATACGTGCCCCTGTTCTGAACTCGAGCCCCTTGTGTCAGTGGTCAGGCCTGGGCAGGAAGGAGAGTGGTGGGGGTGAGAGTCAGCATCTTTATTTTGGCAGCTGGGGGCCAGCTGGGGTTGGACCCCTATGGACAAAGAGCGAGAGACAGCTCCCACCCCTGGGCTCCCTGCCCATCCCCACTGCACAGACGACACATGGAGGGAGGATGGCAGGAGCATCCTCCACCAGCAAAGGCTTGGAGACAATGCAGCAAGTGCCCCAGGGCCCATTCCTGATCCCCCAGCCCAGCCTAGCCGGTGCAAGAGAGGAGGTACTGCAATGCTGCCTGTGTCCTCAGCCACCTCCTCACCTGCTTGAGGCTCTGTCAGACTCAGCATGACCTAAAAAACAAGAACAAGTCATGACATGCCATCTGGGCCCTTGAGTCCATTCCCCTGGTACACTCAGAGCCTGTGGGCCTTGCCGTGAGCCAGGCAGGGCCAGGGCCGCAGGTGCACACCACTACTGGGACATGGGGAAGTGCAGGTGCCAGGCTGAAGCCTGCTCCTTAGGACAGGGGATCTGCAGTTGGGAGATGGGATCAGAGCTGGGGGAGCCAATCTGGGGTTGGGAGCATCCCCTGACACACGTTGTGACTTGCTACTCTGGTCCATGATGGGAGCCTGCATTTCCCTTGGCCCTTCAGGCTGAGAGTGCTCCATGCCTCCCCTGCGGACCCAGGGTGGCTGGAGAGGATGTGCCACTGCCTATGACTTGCTGCATTTCTCGGGTGTCATCACTCTGGTGTTCCCCACGCTGCCCGGCCTACACGCTCCGACCTTGGGGCTGCAGTTGCTCATTGGACCTGAACTTGGGCTTCTTCAGGGCCTCATGCTCAACGCGGCGCAGGTACTCCACCCCGTCAATCTTGGGCCCAGTGTGGGGGAGGTGCAGCTCGGACTCCATGCTGTAGTGCTTCCGGTCCGGCGCCCAGGTAGGGGTTGGGTGTGGATCCAGATCCTGTGGGGGTCTGAGCTCTTCAGGGGCTGGACTTCTTTCCTGGCTGAGAAATGGAGCTGGAGAGAACTGCCAGCTGGCCAAGCTAGGACCCTGGGATCAGACACTGCAGGGTCCATGGCTGCCCAAAGACCAGGGTCTCTGGCTGGGAGATCTCCCTGCTCCAGGACTGGACAGTGTGGGTGGCAGGCTGCAACAGGTGGGAGCAGCAGGTCCATGAGAGGTCCCTGTCCTCAACCACCAGACACATGCCCACCCACTGCCCTGGCCACAATGAGCTCAGCTCCTGGCAGCCTATGCTGTGGGCTCCCCCCTACCAGCCACACGGCCCCGGGCACCTCCTGTTGCAGACAGCCTCCGGGAGGTCCTGGTGCGAGGGGTCAGGCAGTGCCATGGGCTCACAGCCCCTCGAGGCTGGGCCAGGCAGCAAGCGTGTCTGCTCCTCTACGGACCCACCACAACCAGAACCAGAGCGGGGCCCGTGATAAGGTCCCTTATCATAGAACAGCTGATGGGCCTGTCCCGTCCCCCACCGCTTACCACTGGTCCTATCAAAGGGGGTCTCCAGGGCGAGGTGTCCCACATGGCAGATGTACTCTGCCCCCCCGGTCCCTGGACATCCAGTGGGTGAGACTGGTCTCCTGCTGGAAGCTCTTCCCGTCCCGTGCCAGGACGGCAGTGCCGGGCTCCACCCTGCACTCAGCTCCATCCCGCAGCATCACAGGAGTTTCCTCCCCCTTGCCCCTCCTCAGCCAGGTCACGCTCAGCTCCCCCGGGAAATGCCCCGTGATGCGGCAACTCAGGGTGACTTCCTTCCCTTTGGCCACGGAGTCGGGCTGGGAGATTTCAGACACATCCGGGGGCCGCAGGAGACCTGGGGAAGGGAACAGGCAGAGGCAGGGACGGGCCCCGTCAGGGGAGCCGTGGCCTGGCAGGGGCTGCTCACCGGCCCCTCACACACCACACAGACCCCACACCCCTGCAGCGGGGCTGGGACCCCAGGACATGGCCCCTCCTCACCCGCGGCCCTCAGGCTGAGCTCTCTCTCGCTCGCGGGCTCTCTGGGGCCGTGCTGGACGCACACTTGCACTCGCAGCTCCGGCCAGGTCAGGCTCCGGCTGGGCACTCTCCAGATGCTCGTCGCGGTGAACGTGCCGTCCGCGTTCTTGTCTACCTGCGTGGGGTCTTCCCCCCAGCTCCCGGCCCCGTCCCAGCCCCACTGGATCGGGGGCACCTCCCTGGGGTAGAAGTTGTGGAGGTGGACAGCAAACGGCACCTTGTCGCGGGGGTCCCACTCTGGTAACACCTGGATCTCAGACACCTGCGGCCAGACTGGAGAGACAGTGTGGGGTGCTAGTATGAGGGACAGCTGGGATTCTGTTTTGGGGTGATAGATAGCTGGGCCAGCCAGGGAGCTGGGTGGGGTTGGGGTGGTGCAGTGAGGGCTGGGTGAGGCCTGCTCACCCCAAAAGCTGGTGCATCCCCAGCTCCATCCCCCCCGACAGCAGCAGGCTCAGATCGCACCTGGAGGTGGTAGCAGGGTCTCTTGGCACTGACCCCACACCTGGATCTCCGGGGACACTTGCTCCTCTCTGATCTGTTTGACCCCGTGGAGGAAGATGCACCAGATCCGTGCTCCATCATCTTGCACCACAGGGGTGAAGGGCAGGGAGGTTGTAAGGCAGGGCCTAGTTCTTTTCTTTGTTACTCTCCAGCTCCAGGGGAGGGTGGGTAATATCGGCTAGTGCTTAGGGATCTCTTGGTCCCCAGCACTCTTAGGCACCATCCTGTCCTTGCTGCGGATCCGTTCCCATGTCACAGCCACATGCTTGGGGACTGTCCCCTCCATGGAGCAGCACAGGGTCATGTCCTCGCACAGAAGACACTATTCTGGCACCTGTAACTGAGAGATAGGGTAGGAGACCGCCCAGCCTAGGTCAGAGCTACAGAGAGGACAGGGGTCAGCCTGGGATGGCATGGGAGATACATCCAGTCTGAGAAGCCTCTCCACCCACAGGCGTCCATACTGCCCTCCAACCTCTCTGACCCTTCACCGCCCTTTGCGACCCTGAAGCCCAACATCTACCCACTCTGCTTATCCTCCTCCTCATACAGCAGTAAATGATTATTGTGGTGGCTGGGATTCCCACTAAGATCATGATTCCCAGGATGATTTCAATTTCTGCACCCAGAGCTAGAAACAACCAGCCCTGTGTCACTCAGCCCGGCAAGGAGCACAGCTCTGGCTGCCCCTGTGCCCCCCACGGGGCTGCGCTCCCTGGGGCTGGTGGAACAGACTGTTGTGGTGTGCTGGCCCTGCTTGCCTCCTGACACTGGGCTGCACTTCACCTGGCTTCACCAGCCCCTTGGAGCTGAGCCTGGCGGTGGGAGGCAGGCAGAGCTGAGGCTGCACTCCACCTCCTGCCAGTGGGCTGAGTGCCGCAGGGCTGTGCCGTTCCTCCCTAGACCAGGCTGCAAGCCAGTGGGAACCCAGTTCGGTGGAGGTTGCATTAAGGGAAGCAGTAAGAAAAGCAAGCAATTCTGCATTGGTCCCATAAGGAAGCAGCAAAGTGCCTGCCTGCGGCGTGGGGGGAAAGACGGCAGGTGGGTTTCAGTCCTTGTGTAAACTGTTCACCTTCTGCAAATCATGCCTCACTGAAGTGCCTTTACTTACCAGAGAAGCAGTGCTGGGTTTCCCAGGTAGCAATCCCCAGGTGAAATGTGCTAAAAGAAGCTAAGAAAACAGCAAGGCTCCAGGAAAAGCTGGAAAGAAAAGCTCCCCTTGTGTCCTTCCTCCTAAGCAGCGTGTAGACAGCAGCCTCTGATCTCCTTGGGGATTTCTAACCATGTGCTGCTTGCTTTGCCAGGGATATTCTCTCTCACCTCAGAAATAAAACCACTTATTTCATAGCATCCTGAGGTGTAGTCTCTGTGGCGGGCCAGTAGGGGGCGCTCCTGCGTTGAGCTGCCCACCTCCCTGCGCCCGACCACCTTCCAGGCTCCGAGTGCCTCCCTTAGGGTGCCTCCCGTCCGGCCGACCCCTTCCCTGGAGCACACCCGCTAGCCTGGGGTCCCGCTGCCACCATCCAAGGCTCTGGACTCACTTCTGGCTCTGCGCGCCTTGGAGAACGCAGGCCTGATCGTCCAATGGGTACTAGATCCAATACAAGCACTCGGGGCACTTCCCCAAGTCAGGGGCTTATTAGGAAAGTCTCTCTTAGTCCACAGACCTAAGGGGCCTCCTTGGCATAATTTAGACCCACCCCTCAATAAGTCTCCCACACCGGTCACAAAGGAGAACTTTATTGATGACAGGGGGTAGGGTGAAAACAGGGTAAAAGGTAGAGCAGTGTCATAGAAATCTTACAGGAATATCAGAGGAATCCCATTGAGCAAACCAGGGTGGCTGAGGTAGCCGTTTAAACGCATCTGAGTTACTGAAACTAAATATCTAATCGGATCTTTAGTAGCTTACTCACTCTCATCGTCCAGAGGTGGTTGGCGTTTCCTCTGGAGGCAGGGCACTCTTGGAGCATGCGGTGATGAGGAGAGAGCCAGGCTCAGATTCACCTGGATGACCGCATGGCTAATGGCTGACTGCCCCTTCTTCTTGGACCGAGCCCTTAAATAACCTCTCTGACCTCAGCAGCCCGGTCCAATTGAAGCTGCCAATACTGGCCACAAGCCGACCAATCTCCCCCGCATCCCTGGCTACCTGGGCCCGCGCAGGGCCGGGTCTTTCCCCCCTGCCCAGGTGACCAGAGCATCGCCTCCCAGGCGCCAGGCTTTTGTCATGTAGACCAGGTGGGAGATCCCCACCCTGAGGAATGAAACACCAGCCTCCCAGGCTGGCTGAGACAGGTCTCTGGAGAGGGGCACTGACGGTGGCATTTCTGCCACACTTCCCCCCCCTCCTTTACAAGCTCGGACACGGGGCCTCTCAGGGCCGTGGGTCCGGGCGTGTCGGGTCAGGGAGTTCCCATGGGATGCCAGAAGAAGGAAAAGGGAAAAACCTGGAACATGGAACAAGTTAAGACAATAACAGATAGAAACCATAAAACCTGATGGCAGTCTTACACTAGTGATCTCCTCACTAGTCCCAAGTCCCAAGGACCCACTACCCAGAGTCCTTTCGTGACAAGGCATCCGCTATCACGTTCTGGCTTCCTTTTATGTGTTGGACAGTAAAATTAAATTCCTGCAGCTGCCAAGACCAACGTTGCAGCTTGGCTTTGGTGTTGTGCATGGTCTGCAGCCACTGCAGTGGGGCATGGTCCGACAGGACGGTGAACTGTTGCCCCCACAAGTAGGGCTTCAGCTTGTTCAGGGCCCAGACGATGGCCAAGCACTCCTTCTCGATGGAGGACAGGTTTCGCTCCCGAGGGATTAGCTTCCGGCTGACGTACGCCACGGGGTGCCGTGTCTCCTGATGCTCCTGTAAGAGTACAGCTCCCAGTCCTACGTTGGAGGCATCCGTTGCCACGTAGAAGGGTTTATCCTGGAGCGGTGCCTTCAGGATCGGTTGTTTGACCAGGGCCGCCTTGAGGGTGTCGAATGCTTCCTGGCACCCCTGCTTCCAGACCACCGGGTCCGGGCTGCCCTTCTTGGTCAGCTCGTGCAGCGGGGTGCGGTTGCTCCAAACCCCGGGACAAATCTTCGGTAGTAACCCGCCAGGCCGAGGAAGGCTCTGACTTGCTTCTTGGTCTGTGGAGGCGGCCAGTCTTTGATGGCCTCGATCTTGTCCCACAAGGGAGCAATCTGACCTCCACCCACACGATGACCCAAGTACACTACCTCCGATAGTGCCCACTGGCACTTCTTGGCTTTCACCGTAAGACCAGCTTGCTTGATCTTACCTAGCACGGTGGTCAGGTGAGTCAGGTGTGACTCGAAATCCGGACTGAAGATGGTGATGTCATCGATGTAAGCCATGGCAAACTGCTCACATCCTTGCAGCAGATTATTGATCAGTCTCTGGAAAGAGGCGGGCGAGTTGCGCAAACCGAAAGGTAAAACTGTGAACTCGTATAGCCCCGTAGGTGTGGTAAAGGCAGACTTGGCTATGGCATCCAGGTCCAGGGCCATCTGCCAAAATCCTTTGGACAGATCGAGAGTAGAGATCACCTTGGCTGGGCCCAGGCGATCCAGCAACGTGTCCATCCTGGTCATAGGGTACGCATCAGGGGTGGTGATGGCATTCAGTTTCCGGTAGTCCACACAGAACCGGATGGTCCCGTCCTGCTTCCGGACGAGCACCACCGGACTGGCCCAGGGACTCGTCGAAGGCCGGATTACCCCCAACTCCTCCATCTCTGTGATCTCCCGTTCTATTTCTTGCCTCACCTTCTCATTGACTGGGTAATGTCGGGAGTATATAGGGCGATGGCTGCCCGTCTCTATCGAGTGTACCGCCAGGTCCGTTCTACCTGGTTTGTTAGAGAACACAGTCTCAAAGTCCTTGAGCGCTGCGAGCAGCTGGTCCTTGTCCTGGGAGGGCGGATGGTCCGGCAGGCGGAGTTCCTCGATCCCTGCCTCGCCATCCCAGTCTCCATACATGACCGGCTCCTCGGGGTCCTCCGGAGTTCCCTCAACGGAGGGGACCCAGAATACCATCTCCTTTCTGTCGTAGTAGGGTTTAAGCATGTTCACGTGAATTGTCTTAGGTTTCCTACCCTTAATACCCACTACATAGGTCACATCATCCAGTCTGTCCAGGACAGCATGGGGACCTTCCCAAGCAGCTTGCAGCTTGTCTGTTTTTAGTGGCAGGAAAACCATCACATTCTCACCCCGCTCAAAGGTACGTAAGCGGGCCTTCTCATCATACCAGGACCTTTGCTTCTCCTGGGCCTGTCCCAGGGAGTCCCGTGCCACCTTCATCATGTCAGGCAGTTTCTGACGGAAGTCAAGCACATACTCCACCACGGAGGTCTTTGTGGAAGCGATCTTCCCTTCCCATTCCTCTCTCACCAAATCGAGAGGACCTCGCACTCGCCTCCCGAACATCAGCTCGAAGGGCGAGAACCCAGTGGACTCCTGGGGCACCTCCCGGTAGGCAAAGAGCAGGTGCGGCAGTTTCTCATCCCAGTCATTGGGGTTGGAGTCCACATAGGTCTTGAGCATCCCTTTCAATGTGCCATTGAACCTTTCCACCAGCCCATTTGTCTGAGGGTGGTAGGCTGTGGTCTTAAGGTGTTGCACCCCACAGCAGTCCCACAGGCACTCCATTACCTCCGCCATGAAGTTGCCACCCCGGTCCATCAGGATCTTGGAGGGAAAACCCAGCTGGCAGAAGACCTTGATGAGGGCATCAGCAACCACGGGTGCCTCGATGGAGGTCAAGGCAACTGCCTCCGGGTACCGCGTTGCGTAATCCACCAGAGTCAGTATGTATTTCTTTCCCCTACGAGTCCTATGCTTCAGCGGTCCCACAATGTCCACTGCCACCCTGTGGAAGGGTTGGTCGATGATTGGGAGGGGCTGCAGGGGAGCCCTTCTCCTGTCTCCACTTTTGCCCGTCCGCTGGCATGTCTCTCAAGATTTGCAATAGTCCGTCACATTCTGGGCAATTCTGGGCCAAAAAAAGTTCACCTGCAACCGCTGGCGTGTCCGTTCCCTGCCCATATGACCAGCACACGGTAGATCATGAGCCAGGGCAAGCAATTGCTGTCTGTATTTCCGGGGTACTATGAGCTGGCGCTGGGGCTCCCTGGTCTCGGCATGGTTCTTTGGCACCCACAACCGATAGAGAAGCCCCTTATCCCAGACCACCTGTTCCCTCTTGTCCGGAGTGAACTCAGTCTCTTGCTCCTGAGCCATCTGCCGGAGTCCCTCCAAGCTGGGGTCCTCCCAAACCTCCTGCTTGAACTCCTCTTGCCCAACTAGGCAATCAGCAGGGAGTGCACACTCACCCACAGGGACTTCCTGGGTCTCCTCCCTGCTAGTGTCACCTCCCTCTGCCACTGACGGAATGCACGCCTCCCCGGGACTGTCACTTAACCCACTCTCGGGGTTACCGGTTCCCTCTGGGACCAGGGTGCAATCGCCGTCTGCAGGGGTCACTTCCCCTACGGCCAATGGTGTGACTTTCTCCCGGGGATTTCCTAACCCCCCTTCTTTAGCCTTCCTGCTCTGCAGGCGAGTCACCGCATGAACGGTGCGGGGCTTTGGCTCTTGGATCTGTTCCCACCTCCGGAGCTGGGCTTGTCTTTCGAAGTTGCTTAGGAACACTGCAGGATCGTCTCCCTCTCGGTAGCGAGCGAAGGCGGAGACGTCCAGTTTGGGCTGTTCCCCGGACGCTTGCGGAGGGTTCACGTTTCCCCCAATGGTCTGCAAATGGAGCTGTGCTTCCAGCTTTTGTGCCTCCAACCGGGCTTCCCTTTCCAACCTCCTCTCTTCCATCTCCATCCTTTTCAATTCTATCTGCTCCTTCTCGCGCTGGCGCTGGGCCTCCAGCTCCAGCCTTTTCAATTCTATCTGCTCCTTCTCGCGCTGGCGCTGGGCCTCCAGCTGTCGTTGTTCCTTCTTGTCTTCCCGCTGTTCCCTTTCATGCTGGGCCTCCAGCTGTTTCTCCTCCAGCTCCATCCTTTTCATCTCTCTCTCATGGAGTCTCTGTTGCTCCCTCTCGGAGAGTGATCTCCTGGCAGCCTCCGGGCTTGACGAGCGGGAGGGTGGTCCTGAGTCAGGCCCAGGACTTGATGAGCGTGAAGCTGACGCTGGTTCTGACTCGCTGGTGCACAAAAGTTTAATCAGCTCTTCCTTCTTTAGCCCTTTCTTCACGTGAAGGCCTCTCTCTTTTGCCAGTTCCTTCAGTTCGGGCACAGTCATCCGGACATACTCGTCCTCCATCCTGACTCTCTACCCTATCCAGTTGACCCGATGTCGAATTAGAAATTGTTTGCTCAAGGGATTTCAGTGACTCTATTCCTTTCCCAAATTATGCCTCAAATACAGCAGGGTATTCGGATCCCACCTCTGCCACCACGTGTGGCGGGCCAGTAGGGGGCGCTCCTGCGTTGAGCCGCCCACCTCCCTGCGCCCGACCACCTTCCAGGCTCCGAGTGCCTCCCTTAGGGTGCCTCCCGTCCGGCCGACCCCTTCCCTGGAGCACACCCGCTAGCCTGGGGTCCCGCTGCCACCATCCAAGGCTCTGGACTCACTTCTGGCTCTGCGCGCCTTGGAGAACGCAGGCCTGATCGTCCAATGGGTACTAGACCCAATACAAGCACTTGGGGCACTTCCCCAAGTCAGGGGCTTATTAGGAAGCCTCCCTTAGTCCACAGACCTAAGGGGCCTCCTTGGCATAATTTAGACCCACCCCTCAATAAGTCTCCCACACCGGTCACAAGGAGAACTTTATTGATTACAGGGGGTAGGGTGAAAACAGGGTAAAAGGTAGAGCAGTATCATAGAAATATTACAGGAATATCAGAGGAAACCCATAGAGCAAACCAGGGTGGCTGAGGTAGCCGTTTAAACGCATCTGAGTTACTGAAACTAAATATCTAATCGGATCTTTAGTAGCTTACTCACTCTCATCGTCCGGAGGTGGTTGTTGTTTCCTCTGGAGGCAGGGCACTCTTGGAGCATGCGGTGATGAGGAGAGAGCCAGGCTCAGATTCACCTGGATGACCGCATGGCTAATGGCTGACTGCCCCTTCTTCTTGGACCAAGCCCTTAAATAACCTCTCTGACCTCAGCAGCCCGGTCCAATCGAAGCTGCCAATACTGGCCACAAGCCGACCAATCTCCCCAGCATCCCTGGCTACCTGGGCCCGCGCAGGGCCGGGTCTTTCCTCCCTGCCCAGGTGACCAGAGCATCGCCTCCCAGGCACCAGGCTTTTGTCATGCAGACCAGGTGGGAGATCCCCACCCTGAGGAATGAAACACCAGCCTCCCAGGCTGGCCGGGACAGGTCTCTGGAGAGGGGCACTGACGGTGGCATTTCTGCCACAGTCTTGCGCTGGGTTCCTCGCCCAGGGAGACTGGCGCTTAGAGCCAGCCACGTAGGGGAGCGCCACATGAAGTCTCATCTGTCTCGCACCGACCCATTTCAGAGCTCTGTGACTGCAACTTATTGTGTGTTCCCACTTGTACTGTATCTTAACAAACAAATGTAAAGCAGGTGAAGAACACACGGCACCACAATGGTGTTTGTTCCCATCAATACTAGTCTTCTAGGATTATTTTTTTAAGAGTGTAAATTGAGTTTCGGAGCAGCCTCCACCATTCAGGTAACGTCTCTCAATAAAACTGTTTGCATTCACTCCGGTTTGAACGGTCATCCCTTGACTTCTGGGCCTGGGAAGGAGCACGAGTGTCTGTGCTGTAGACTCACAGAAAAGCGAGGTTGGCAGGGACCTCTGGACTTGGCATCTGGTCCAGCCCCTGCCTGAGGCAGGATTGTCTCTATTCAAATTGCCCTAAGCAAATTCTTGTTTAGCCTATTAATGAAAGTACACGGGGAGCCTGCCCCATAGCTAGAAAGCATAGCACCCAAAACTACCCAGATTAGATGAAGTGGGGAGATAGATCATGGTGGCCAATCAGCTGCTGCTACAAAGGTTGTTAAAACAGGGGGAAGTAGCGCTCTCTCTACAGGGGAAGGCCAACCCCCACCCAGTCTGTGCCAGTCTGGCCTTGGGGTAAAATTCCTTCTTGAGCCCAAATGTGGTGATCTGGATGATTGAGTAGAGGGGCAAGACTTGAGCTGGGAGACACCAGGTTTTTGTCCCACAGGAGCACTGGCACTGCCCAGTCACAATCCTTGATGTTGCAGCCAGCACCCAGTGTTGGACGGTAAAAACCCATCCCTGATGGGTTGTAAGTGAAAGGGGCGGGTATTCCTTCCTGGCCCCATGCAACAAGACTCAGCCAGTGAGGATGTGGTGCCTTAGGACCTGATCCTGGCATGTGTGGGCCCAATCTAGGCTTTCAGGGCTGGGTGGAGGCAGCTTGGGACCAGATCCTGGTACATGCAGCCTGATCCCTCAGGGCCAAAAAGTTGAGCACTGCTGCTCTAGGTTTATGATGCTTGCTTTGGGTGCAAAATCCCAGCTAAGCCTGGTCCTGCTCTTCCATGGGTTGATCTGAATGACACAACTTGGAACAATCCCAGCCGGGTCATGAGGCACTACAGGGCTCTGGGAGGGGGTGAAGAGGCTGGGCGCACAGGTGTGTTTTCCTTGATCCTTCTGGTTCCGGGCTATGGGTTGAGAAGGGAAAGGAGGATTGAGGTAGTCAACCAGAGGCTGCAGTGCTGCTGAAGGCTTTGGCTTCCATGACCACAGTCCGCTCTTTGGTGAGAGAGGCAGTGAGCTGCTGGGAAGAGATTGGCTTCTCTGTCCGCTTGGAACAAAGCTCTTCTCAGCCAGACTGGCTGACCTGCTCCACCGGGCTTTAAACTAAGTCCACTGGGGGACGGGTGGATAACTGCCAATGCAAGCCCACTAGGCAACTACTTCATAACCAGTAGGTTTGTTGGTTACAAATGTGCAACTCTGGATCCTTAAAATTCTGATTTATTAGGCGGATTGAAACACTGTAATGAGTTAAATCATAAACCTTGGGGCTGGTCCCCCCCCCCCCCATGCACACGCATACACACACACACAGTAGGAAGCTACAGAGTTAGGTATACCTATCCTACAAGCCCTGGAGTCTGCCGTCAATGGCCAGTCGAGGCTTCTTTCAGCGTGGTGTTATTTTCCAGAAGGGAGTCACCGGCTGGTCCTTCTGGCTGGACAGGTCTGGTCGAGTTGGAGATCAAGAGGGCGCCACTGAGGGTCACTTTTCACTACATTTTATCTGTCCTTGGCAGACTTTGGTGACTCCTCAGTTTTCAGGTTTGCCCAATCCAGGGGTCATTGACCCTCGTGGGACTTCCCCCCCTCGGTGGCTACTGGACAGCATCTGTCAGCCCCAGGGGTCATCCGCATGTACGTGCAGGTTTGGGAGTCCGTTAATGAATTTTGAATAGGGTTCTGGGAGTGATCTGGAGATATTCAGCCCAAAAGTTGGTCCCCGGCATTGATTCACTCAGGCCAGGGCTTCTAGCCCTTGATCAGTGACCTTTAGAGATTTCCCGGTTGTTACATTGTCTTCAATTGAATTCTTCCCTTGGTTGATCTGCAGTGTCCCAGGTGTTAATTGCTGTCTGCTGCTCCAGTGTTACACATTCAGTCACTGATTCACTGGCTCCTTCAGGGGCCAGCCTGATACAGTTTGATTCCTGCCCTTGCGAACATTGTTACAATGTATAACTTACTTATGAAACTAAAACACATTTAGTTGAAAGTTGAAAGGCAAGGAGTATAAAATATAAGCTACAAATGCCATGGCCCACAAATAGATAAAAATACCAAAATACAAGGGGAGATACAAAATGCACACACACAAATTTCAAAACAGAATTCCTTATCTTAAAGTGAAAGAGAGAGGAAGGAAGAAAAGGTAGAAAAAGAGAAACATATCCAAAGAGGGGAGAGCAAATGCAGGCAAGAGGAAAAGGGGGCTTTCTGCTACAGGTTAGGGCACCCAAGGGAATCCACACCTGCCCCAGGCCTGGAACAGTGTCTGCCTGGCAGTGGGAGGAAGCCGAGGGCTTCCAATGGGACACTTGAATGTCTGTCCACCAATGCCAGGAGCTTTGGGAAGTAACAGGAGGAACTGGTGCTCCTGCTAAGCAAGGAAGACTATGATGTCATAGGGATAACAGAGACCTGGTGGGACTGCACTGATGAGTGGTCCACAGGTATAGATGGCTATACCCTGTTCAGGAGCGATCGTGCAGATAAAAGGGGTGGGGGTGTAGCTCTCTCTGTCAACCACAGCTACATATCTCTGCAAACTGACATTGGCACCCAGGGTGGATGACTGGAGTCCCTCTGGGTTTAAATACGTAGGGAACATGGCACAGGGGACTCCATGGTAGGAGTCTACTACAGACCTCCTAACCAGAAACAAGAGCTGGACCAGGCATTCACCTGGGAACTGGCTGAGGCTGCAGGAGGGTAGGCTAGTGATCCAGGCTGACTTGGATAAGCTTAGTAAGTGGGCAGATATAAACCTGATGACATGCAGTACTGAGAAATGCAAGGTACTCCACCTCGGGGAAAAAACCCTGCCGCACACTTGTAGGCTTGACAGTGCTATGCTCGCTGGCACCACGGCTGGAAGAGACTTGGGGGTCATGCCTGACCACAAGATGAACATGACCCACGAATGTGATGTCGCAGCTGGTAAAGGAAACCAAACCCTGGCTTGCATCTATAGATGCTTCTCAAGTAAATCTCAAGATGTCATCCTCCCGCTGTACTCAGCTTTGGTGAGGCCACAGCTGGAGTACTGCATCCAATTCTGGACTCAACAATTCAGATGTGGAGAAGCTTGGGAGAATCCAGAGGAGAGCCACGCACATGATCAGAGGTCAGGAGAACAGGAGTTATGAAGAGAGGTTGAGAGCTATGGGACTCTTCAGCCTGGAAAAGCGCAGGCCCATGAGTGACCTGGTGGCTGCCTATAAGTACGTAAGGGGTGTGCATCAGGATCTGGGGTAATGCCTGTTCACCAGAGTGCCCCAAGGGATAACAAAGACTAACGGTCATAAACTCATCCAAGACTGTTTTAGGCTGGACGTAAGGAAGCACTTCTTTCCTGTCTGAGCCCCCAAGGCCTGCAACACACTCCCTCCAGAAGTGGTGCAGGCACCTACTCTGGACTCATTCAAGAAACGTTTGGATGCTTATCTTGCTGGGATCCTTTAATCCTAGCTGACTTCCTGCCCCAGGGGCAGGGGACTGGACTTGATGATCTTCAAGGTCCACTCCATCCCTAATGTCTATGAAATGTATGAAATCCCAGCCTGGGGACCCCTGTCCTTAACCCAGCACCTAACCATCCTGCAGGACCAGCAGGAGAGGCTCACAAATGGCACTAACGGGAGGAACCGAGGGCAGAAGGGTTGTCATTGCGTGTCCATTGCCTGGAGCTGCTGCAGCCACTCGGCAGCAAAGAGACGGCAGGGAGGGAGCATGAAGTCAACCTCAATCCTGCCTGACTTGTAAAGCAGGATCCTGAACTTTTCCCCTTCCTGAATCAGACCTTCCACCCACTCCACCTTTTTATTTCCATTGGCCCTGGCCTGCAGCACAGGCAACGCCCTTGCACAGAGGAGCTGCAAGCTCATCCAGGAGGCCCAGACCTCCTCTACGAGCCTGTGGCTGCTGGGACCAGCCGGGCTGTGGCCGATCACTTTATGAGTTGCTGGAGGCAGGCCGAGGGTCACACCAGGTATCCGCTGCAGTCCCAGTCGTCCAGCTGAGCTTGAAGCTGTATCCTGGTCAAGGGGGATGGTAGAGCAGAGCCAGAAGGCCTAAAAATAGCAGGGCAGGGACCGGTGAGGCTGGGGTTAGGCAGAGGCAAGGCAGAGGTGCAGGAGCTCGCCCAGGAGTGGTGTTGCAAATCCCAGAGGTTTTCGAGTTGCCTTGCCAGGGCTCAGGGTTCCCTAGGGTCCTCCTGGGCACCTGGCTCCTCATCTCTGTCCCATGGGAGAGACCAGGCTGCGCTGGGCTGGTGCCCGACTGCATTTTGTTGCTGCCTGCTGACTCGGCTGCTTTGGGTTTGAATCCCTGTAGTCGTCATAACAGTGGCCCGCAAACCCATGGTCTGCCTGCGGCGATGGAGCCTTGCTAGTCCCTGCAGTGTCTTTCCCCATGCAGGTCAGACAATGGCATGACCCCATGTTTAACTTGCACCTGGGCTTGTGATAGATGTAGGATGTGGGGGGCAGCCTGAGGGCTCTGGGGGGCAGGACCCAGAGATCACGATGGACCCCAGGGTGGACATGCACATGCATTTCTGTGTGGCGGCTCTTCCCTCTCCATTCTATGAGCCCCACAGCAAAGAAGTGGGTCCTTTCCCCTCTACCCCCCCCACAGGGCTCAGCTGGGGGCTGCACTGGAGAGGGGGATGCTCTTGCACAGCCTGGATTCCCCTCACCTGTATGCTGCAGTGCTCAGCCCCTCCTGGCAGGCGCAGTGAGGAAAGCGTGGACAACCAGGCTGGGGTTGTGTGTATATGGGGGTCCTGCTCTTGGGGCACTGTTCTGATGCACCACGGAGCTCCCATCTATGTGCTGGGGCCAGAGGCAACCTGGCGGGATGCGAGAGGCCTGCTTCTGGGGTACTGGTGGGAGCTACTGGCAGAGCCCAGGCTCCATCCTTGTGTGGCAGTGGTGCAGGGTGTGATTCTTGCTTCGGGGGCGGGAGGTCCTGAGTGCCAATCCTGAATGAGTCTCCATCATCTTGTTTTGCCCTGTCTTGATGTAAGTGCCTGGGTGGCAGCAGGGTGCAGAGCCTGTAGGTAAGACTCCCCAGCTTGGCTCTTGCTCTGCTCCTGGTGGCAGCAGCAGTTCTGGCCCCTGGACTGGCAGTGACAGATCCCTCCTGCCCTTTGCTCCTGCCTTGGTCCCATGCTGAGCTGCCACGACCTGGGTCTAAGGCTGATGGATGGGAGTGGTAGGGGCTGGAGGAACCTCCCCGGGGCTGAGAAAGCCCTGCTCTGCCCATGCTGTCCCCTGTTATCCCCAAGCCAGGCTGGCTTGAAGGAGCAGCCTTCTGCTTGGCCATCCAATGCAGTAGCCATGGCCCCCAGAGCCCCTGCAACCTGCAGCTCCTTTCACATTCTCCCGGCTCTGAAACCTGGCTATCCCCTACCGAGAGCTGAGCCGGACACTGACCACTTGGGGTGGGAAGGCCAGGAGCTGCCCTGAGACAGCCTGTGCCTGGCACTGCCCTGCCCCACAGTGCTGCCACAGCTGCCCTTTCCCTTTTTTCAGGCATTGGATACAGTCAGGGAGCAGAGCCAGAAACACAGAGGGTATTTCTACAGAGCCAGGCTGGGTACAGACCAGGGCTACGAGCAGACGGCACAGGCCTGAGCAGCGTGAAGGTGAGAATAGGCAAAATTCAGCTGGTCCAGGGCTTCAACGCGGGACTTTTCACACCCGAATCAGGAATCATACACCTAAACCAACAAGTCAAGGATGCAAGCTACTTTCCCAGATGCTTTGAAGAGCAGTTGCAAGCAGGGCTGGAAACTTTTTCCCACCCCCAAGCTGTCAATAGCTCTGCAGTTTCCAGCACTGCCCACAGCTCTGCTAAGCATACATGGGCCGAGCCCCATCCCCTGCCGGTGGGTACGGCAGGGCCTGGTTCTCGCCAAGCTTCCCTTCAGGTCCCTACAAAGAGGACGTGATTGCAAACGAGGGGTTCATAGCCCAGCAGCCACACATGTTGCAGCTATGGCACAGGCACATGCAAACAGTGTGCCCTGATGCAAGGGTTGGCCAGGACCAGAGAGTGCTGCCCAGGCCAGGGGAGGGTGGAGGTTGGCCCCATCCTCAGCATGTCCTAAGGCCCTGGGGAGGAAGAAGTGAGAATCATTCTCTCTATCCCAGGGAGCCAGGCAGGAGACGCAGCCGCTCATCTCACTACTGCAACCCTGGCACCCCCAGCTTAGCCTGCAGATGCCTGGACCTCCAGGCTCCCCATCCTGACCTGTCCCCTCCAAGCACAGACAGAGCAGCACTGGGCTCATGGCACTTGTTTCAGCCAGGGCAGAATCATACCAAGACCCCTCAAGAAGGATGGGCAGCGATTGAAGTCCCCAAGCAGACCAGCTTGGGGAAAATGCCTGTCTCCCCCCAGCCCAGACTGGAGACATCTTGTTCCCTCCTTCACACCGAGACAGAGGCTCCAAGGTGCAAGGACACAGAGTGACACGGAGCTGATGCTGCCTCAGCTGGGGCAGCAGGTTGCTCTGGGGAATGGTTTAGGCTTCAAATGTCCAGGACGTACTGCAAGTCCAACCCCCCTGCGCCTCTCTCCAGCTGGATTCTCCTGCACAGCCCATGTGCATCCCATCCGCAGAGTGTCCCAGAGCCCCCGCCTGCAGCCCCAACTCTGGAACGCTGCTTGCTCCCCTTTGGCTTGGACAGGCTGGATGTTAAGATCCCTCCTGGTTTGCAACCTCTTTGTCTGGAGGGACATCACCTTGTTCTGGGACGGGGGAGCTGACTCAGCAGGCAGCAAGGCCAGGCTCTGTGTGTAGCACGTGAAATATCAGGTAGGGGAGAGACAGCACTATGAGAGACAGTGCAGGGAGCAGAAAGCAGTGTAGCAGACGTGGTAAGGGGAAGGAGGCCTGGCATGCCTGCCAAGAAGGTTGGCCCACAAGAGCCTGAAATGTCCTACAGGGATGGAGAGAAGGGATTTACTGGGGATTTGAACACAGGACCAGTGGCATCCAAAAAGAGAACCGTGCCCTGAGACGACAGCTGGCAGAGCAGCAGCTTGCCCACATATAGCAACGTGTGTTGTGGCGGGGTGGTGGTGCTAGAAAGTGCCGGGGACCCACAACCACACGTTGTCTCCAGCCAGGATCACCCTGTCTGGCCTGTGTGGACAGCAGAGAGGGGCTTGAATCTTTCCCTGCTCCTCCCAGCCTGCATGGGGGCAGGCTCTTTCCCTGTGCTGGATACAGGCAGCTCAGACCCTGAAGGGAAAGGGAAAGGAAAAGGGGCCCATCTGGGATTTAAAACTGGGACCTCTGCCACCATAAGCAAGAATCAAATCCCTGGTGCAAGCAGCCAGCTGGGTGCAGCCCTGCCAGAGCCGCTGTCTCCTTGTAGAGGCAGGCAGGGCTGGAAAACTCTACCACCCCCAAGGCTGTCATCAGGGCTTGCGGTTTCCAGCCCTGTCCATAGCTCTGCTGAGGACACACAGGGAAAAGCCGTATCCCCAGGAGGGTCATTTGTCTGGGAGGTGATTGTCTCTTGAGGGGGGAGATCATGTACTATCCCAGACCACCCAGCACTGCAGGATTTCCCAGGACAAGTCTGTTCCCCTCCAAAGGGGGAAGGGAGTTCAGCATCTCTGCCCTGGGGGAACTAGGAACATGGGTCAGATTGCTGGTGTTGGCCACAAGCGCTGAGTGCTTCCCTGGGCCAGTGAGAGCAAGGGACAAGCCTCACTCACACCCCATATGAGACTTGAACTCAAGACCTCTTCAAGCTATGCCCTGCCAGCTCTGCAGCCATTATCCTTCCAGCTCTACCAGCCAGGACCTGGCAAAGGCTGGTCTTGGGGTGGCTGCAGGCAGCTCCAGCCCTAAAACAAATGGCAAAAGGGGCTTATCCAGGATCTGAACCCAGGACCACTTGCACCCTAAGTGAGAATCATACCCCTAGACCAACGAGCCAGCTGCAGGCTGCTGTTTTTCAGGTGTTTTCTCAACAGCAGCTCTAGTAGGTCTGGACTTCTCCAACCACACACATGCTTATTAGCTCTGTGGTTTCCAGCCCTGCAAAAAGCTTTGCTAAGGCCACATTGGGCTGACAGGTAGGTTGGGGCCTGGCTCACACCCATCTTTCCTGCTCCCTCTGGGACCTTCCAGGACCCGGTGCTGACCCACCTAAAGGAAGACGGGGCTGAAATCCAAGGGGGATTTAGCCCTGAGCCACACAAGGAGTAGCCTGGGCACAGGGGAGGGAAGCAGCTGCAAAGATTCATTGGGCCACCTGCCTCATTGTGCCAGGCCCAAAACCTCACTCCGGGAGTCTCCCTTTGGGAGCCCACAGCCAGCTGTCCCCCTTCCTGGAGAGCACCCGCAAGCCTGGGGTAAGGCTGCCACCACCTGGGCACAGGTCTCTGGTGGGGCTCTGTGCAGCCTGGGGCACACAGACGCTTTGAACCTTGGGGTGCTTTGCCCACAGTAATATTTTTGGGTGCTTCCTTCAGTCCAAAGCATCCCAAGATAGCATCCGGAGAAACTGAAGGAGAACAGAAAGGGAAAAAAACACTTTGCTGGCCACTGAAGGTGCAGAAGGCGGCTCCCCCTCAGCAATCCAGGCTGTAACCCTACAGTTTATTTAACCCGGGCGGGGGCGGAGGCGGGGGCGGCAGTTCAGGTAGAACGAGGAAGTCAGAGCGCACTTTGAGCAAACAAAAGCAACTCGAGTCTTTACAGAGACTGGATATGGGGGGACTCTCGAGTCAAGACGTGACTGGCCTGCACATAACTGCTAACTCCTGGCAGGTTTCCTGCTTTCTGCTTACAGAAGTCACCAGGCAGCTGCCTGGGGTGCTTGCTTGTGTTCAAAATGCCTGCCAGAAGGAAAAGAGGGCTCCCCGTGTCCTGCCAGGATAGTTATCTGTCCAAGTCACCTGATTGTCCAGCCGGAGCCAGGAAGAAAGCAAGGAGGGAGAGGGGGCATCTGGGCTGGTGCAAGGGAGGGGCAGAGAGAGGGGAGGGCATCTCTTCACCCCTGCCCCACCCACTATCAAAAGCCTGTGCCTATAGCCTTTCCGGGCTGTGGGCACTGACGTCCCTGCATCTAGGAAGGTTTTTCATTCCCTGAAGAAAACCACATAGCCCATAACAGTAACTACGATGACGATACACAGAGAACACAAGGACAATTTGAGTTTTCATGCCCCAGAGTGCTTTGGGGTTGTCCTGTGTTTTCCTGCCTGTTACCCAGAGTCTTTTCTGGACAGCACATCCCCCCCAAGGTCTGGCATCCCTCGATGTGCTCCACATTCATGTTGAACTCCTGAAGCTGCCATGCCCGCCGCTGAAGCTTAGTGTTGGTGTTCTGCATTGTTTGCAGCCGGTGGAGTGAGGCATGGTCTGTTAGGACAGGGAACTGCTGTCGCCACAGATAGGGCCTCAGCTTGTTCAGCACTCGGATGATTGCCAAACACTTCTTCTGTACAGGCGAGAGGTTTCACTCAGGAGGAATCGACTTGCTGCTTAAGTAGCCACTGGGTGGCATGTCCCTTCTTGCCCCTGCAGGAGAGCAGCTCCCAGTCCGGTGTCTGAGGCATCAGTGGCCACGCAGAAGGGCTTCTCATAGTGTGGTGCCATCAGAAATGGCTGTCTGACCCAGGCAGCCTTCAAGGTGTCAAATGCCTTTTGACATTCGTGTATCAAGTTTACCCGATCAGGGTGAGCCTGTCTTGTCAGCTCATGCAGGAGCAGGTATTGGCCAAAAGGGGGGCACATGCCTTCTGTGTACCCGGGCAGGTAGAGAAAAGGCTGGCCTGCTTCTTAGTTTGTGGGGGGTGGCCAGTGTCTAATGGCCTCCATCTTAAGCCACATCAGGGTGAATGTGCTCCCACCTGCACGGTGTCCCTGATGTGCCACTTTGGGCAATGCCAGCTGACATTTTTTTGCTTTCACTGTTAGTCCAGCCTCCTTAATGCTTTCCAGCACAGTGGTTATTTGAATTAGGTGTGAGTCAAAGTCGTGGCTGAAGTTGGCAATGTTGGCGTTGTAGGCCAGTGCAAACTTCTTGAATCCTTGCAGCAAGTTATTAATGAGTCGTTGAAAGGAGGCAGGAGAATTGTGCATGCCCAAAGGGAGGACTGTAAACTCAGAGTCCCAACGGCGAGGTAAAGGCAGACCTGGCTGTAACATCCTGATCTAGTGCCATGTGCCACAACCCATTGGATAGATCTAGAGTAGAGGTGAACTTGGCTTGGCCTAGAGTGCCAAGCAGGGAGTCCATTCCTGTCATAGGTTTGAGCATGTTCACATGTACTACCTTCTGCTTTTTACCTGACTTATTCATGACATCGCCATGTGTCACATCATCCAGCTTGTCCTGGATGATATGGGGACCTTTTCAAGCTGACACCTGACAGACTTGAGTGGCAGGAAAAACATAAGCTTATGCGCTGGATAAAATATATGTGAGCGAGCCCCCTTGTCATACCAGACACTGCTTCTCCTGGGCCTGGGCCAGGGAGTCTCACACCGCCCTCATCATGTCAACCAGCTTCTGGTGAAAGCCTAGCACATACTCTACCACCGATATTTGGGGGAGAAGATCTTCCCTCCCACTCCTCTTTCACAAGATTGAGAGGGCGCCTAACTCACCTCCTGAACATCAACTCATAGGTCGAGGACCTGGTAGACTCCAGGGGTACCTCCCTGCAGGCAGAGAGCAGATGTGGGAGCCTCTCATCCCAGTTGTTGAGGTCAGAGTACAGTTAGGCCTTCAGCATACCCTCTGGGCTTCCACTTAACCTCGCTACCAGCCCATTGCTCTTTGTCTGTGGGGGAAAGGTTGTGCCTTGAGATGTTTAACCCTACAGCACTTCCACAGACACTCCACCATGTCACCCATAAAAGTCCCACTCCTGTGAGTCAAGATCTCAGAGGGGAAACCCAAATGGAAAAAGATCTTCTTTAGGTCATTAGCAACCATGGGGCCTCTCTGGAGGCTCAGGCAATTGCTTCTGGGTACGTGTGTCGTGAAATCCAGAAGAGTTACAATACATTGCTTCCCTCTCCAAGTCTTCTGCCTCAGAGGGCCCACAGAGTCTATCCCCACTATTGGGAATACCTGCTCAATGATAGGGAGGGGCTGCAGGGCTGCTTTTCTCTTATCCCCACACTTGCCTGTTTGCTAGCACAGCTCACAAGATCTGCAGTAATCTATCATGTTCTGGGCTACTTTGGCCAATAAAAGTTAGCCAACAGCTGCTGGCGAGTCCAGTCCATGCCCAGGTGACTAGCACAGGGTAGATTGTGAGCCTTGGCAAGCAGCTGCCACCTGAATTTATGTGGCACCCCGAGCTGGTGATAGAGCTCCCTGGGCATGGCATGATTCCTAGGCCCCCGTAGCCTAAGGAGGAGTCCCTTATCCCAGACTACCTGTTCTCTCTTATCCGGGGTGAACTCTGTTTTTCACTCCTGGGCCATCTGTTGGAGTTCCTCCAAGGTGGGATCCGGTAAAACCTCCAGCATAAGCTCCTCCTGCCCAGCTATGCAATCAGTGGGGAGCTCCTGTACTTCCCTCACCCTCCCCATGAGCCTTGGCTTCCTCTGCCACTGACTGACCAGGCATCTCTCTTAGCTTGTCCCGGGGCACATGGGTAAACTCAGCAGCTGATTGGCTGCCAAAGTTGGGGGGTTCTCTTCTCTTATCCCCTTACTCCTAAAGTCACCTGGATTACTTGGGTGTGGGAGGCTTTCCTACCTACGGTCTGCACCTTCTTGCTCTGGCTGTGTGTCCCTGCATTAATGTAGAGGGGTTTTATAATATCTTCCAACCTTGTTCTCGTATGCTCGGGTCCATAATATCTCTCCCCACCACATCGGGGTGGAGCATCCTCCATCACTTCTATCTCCAGACGCATTCTCCAGCCCCTCCACTTGATGGAGAGAGGGGCTACCTGTACCTTGATTGGCTGGTGTCCCACCCCTACCATGGTAAGGGTCTTCCAGGGACGAGATCCAAGGGTTAAATGAGGTTGGCATTAATCAATGGCACATGGGCCCCTGCGTCCACTTCCCCGATGACGGTTCTCCCATGTACTTCAACCTCCTCCTTGTATGGGGCTGTCACCTCCTCTGGGTTCATCGTCCTGAAGATACAGGTCTGCCCCTCAGAGTGGCTTGGGATTCCCTCCTCTTTGTGCATGGCTGTTGCTCGGTCGATGGGCGTATTGGGGTTGCTCAGGTTTGGGAAGTTGGCCCTGAAGGGACCAGATTCCCCACAATTAAAGAGACCCTTGCTTTCCTATTTGAGTGGAATGAATGAATCTGAATCCACCCTGAGTTCTGCAGAGGGGACCCCAAACCCCAGTTTCTGGACTGGTTCTCCCTTCCCTGCTTGGAAACCTTTCTGATCCTACCCAAGGTGGGGAGGCCTTCTGTCCTTCTCCTCCTGATTGGGCAACAGTGGATCAGCAGAGTCAGCATCCTCACTTGTTACCAGTCAGCTGTGTGCTCCTGAGGGAGGCCTGGCATGCAGCTTGCTGGACTCAAAATGACTTTTTCTATTCCCCCCTCCCCACACCCCCCTTTTAAGTAAGATCTGGAATTCATCTTAACTGAGGCTTCTTCACAACAGGTAAAATACAAAACCCTGATGCTGCAAGCATAGCTAGGCCAGCTGAGAAGAAACAATGAGGTATCCCTTCCAGTATAGCTGCTATCCGTAATCATTTCAAGCTGGCTCCTACGTGTCTGGTTACTCCTTCAAAACTTGTGTTTTCCCTGGTTGTTCATCAGTTTGTTGAGAAGTTCCAAACCAGATAAACCCTTGTCAACAGAAATGACAATTATTGGCACAATTGAAAGAATGCTTTGAAGAAGCTGAACTGAAGGTATAAAGAAAGGTGTAAAAGCAGCAAACAGGGTGCTTCAAGAGACAGAAATCTCTGACACCATCCACTGTCATTCTCCAGAAGCTGGGAGAAACAGATCCTCTCTTTCCGCTGTCTCTTTACCCTTCAATGAACCTGTGAAGAACTTTACCTGTCAGCAAACACCCTGAGTGCATGGACTGGGGAGATCCCAGCTCTCGCTCTCTCTCTTTCTCTTCTTCTCTCTTGGCATCGATTTCTGAACCGAAATATTGTTAGTTAAGCTTGAGCTAGGTTTCCCCAAATACTCAATGAAACCAGGGGAGTATTGTAATTGGTTTTGTTTTTTTCCCATGCATGGTTATTACTACTAGTACCATCAGACATTTCATATACTTAGCAATAAATAACTTTTATAGTCAAACTGGTGGTAACCTGGTATATTTTTCCTACTCTACTTCCCCTTCCCACTCGCTCTGCAGCAACGCTTCTTTTACCGAAGCCAAAGATCCCGGTGAAGCCCAGAAATACCGTGAGGTCTGCTCATCAAGAGGCTATCACTGCTAGGACAGTTAGGGCAAAATATTGGGACGTGTTGAGGTTGAAACACATACGGGGATCAGTTTGTACAGGCCGATTGACCCAGTCTGGCTCAGATGTGCCCTAATGAACTGAACGCTGGCCCCTGAGGGTGTCAGCCGGACACCCAGCTGGATGCAGAGGTCTTCTGTTCATCTGCGTGCTTGTGTCTGACTCCAGTTCCTTGTTACCTTAATGAACTGGTTCCTGCAACAGGAGTGTGTAGGCCTGTCCGTGCTGATCAACTCAGCCAGGTCAGGCGTGTCACGTTAATCTGTGTGTTTGCGTGTATGTGACTGATGTGGTGGCTGGAGGAACGCGCCCCCATTGAACTGAGACCTGCAAGATAGCTCCAGTGGGTGAGGACTTTTAGAAGGGAGAGATACAGCTCCGTATAGAAACATAGGTAAGACAAGCAGCACATGGACAGAATTACCAAGACCCTAGAAACGTACCCCTAATACATGAGCACACCCCAAAGTGATGGGTAGATCTGGTAACACACTGGCTGATTTGGGCTCCTCATCCCTGACGAGGTGTTTAATCTCCCGAGGGCACCTGAACTAGAATTGATCTAGCACCGTAAGGTCCAGCACATTGTGTCTGGTGTCAGCTTTGGCTCCCTCCACCCATTAAAGGAATGGCTCCTACCACTGGGCACAAACTCGGCCATAGACTTTCCCTGCTGTGGGGAGCTGTAGGACCTGGAGGCAGTCCTGCTTCTCGAGCAGTTCCCGCTCCTCGGGGCTCCTTCTCATGCGAACCCCTGGGCTGTGTCCCGCCTGCCTCCACAGGGCTTCAAGCTGCTGGGAACCCAGGCTGGTGGAGGTGGTCACAACACAGCCCCTGCATGCACTGGGCTGGGTTCCCAGCAGCTTGGAGCCCAGTGGAGGCAGGCGGGTCACAACCCAGGGGTACGCAGTGGGGTACTTAGCCCACTGTGGTACTCTGGGATGCTTCTTTTAACCGGAAGCATTCAAAAGTAGCCTCCTGTTGTGGAGGAAAGCAAAAAGTTACACCCACTTTACTTTGCCGAGCAAAGGGAGCTAAAAAGGCTTGTCCCTCCCCTTTGGTTTTAGAGATTCACAGCCAGGCACGCTGCAACAGATAGTGTTTTATTGGTCAGAGAGGGGTATCATGGGAGAAGAGGAAAACAAAGGGATTCCAGAGAAAACACCTTAAGCAATACAGAATATTTTGAGCCTTTTATTAAAGATAGAGTTCAATGGCCCTTTTGATATGCATCATATTTACTTAGCTCTACCTTTATAGCTAATCTTCAAGCATACTGACTCATTCATACAGACAGCAGCCTGAGGTACTTGTTAACTTTAAATAACGTTTTTGTCTCAACACCTGGATCCACCCAGAGCCAGGTATTATTTGAACCCTGCTGATGGCAACCACCCATTTTAAAAGTGGTCATTGCCCCTGGTGGAGTGACCAGCATCACCAAACCGGTTCCCCAGGTTCCCTGGTGGGAAACAATAAGGAGGATGGGAGGTCTCAGACCCAGGAACAGAGATAGAGAAGGATTTCTTCAAGCCGACAATGCTGTCTCTATTGTCAGCCACCTCCTCACCTCCTTCGGGCTCTGTCCGCCTCAACATGACCTAGAAAACAAGAACAAGGCTTAAAGTGCTGTCTGGGACTTTGTGTCTATTCGCCTGGTAGACCCAGAGCCTCTGGGCTTCCCCATGAGCTGGGTAGGGCCGCAGGCAACACACAACTGCTGGGACATGGGGGCGTGCAGGCGCAGGGCTGTAGCCTGCTTCTCAGGATGTGGGGGCTCCAACTGTGAGATGGGATCAGAGCTGGGGGAGCCGGTCTGGGGTCAGGATCGTCCCCTGACACATTGCCACTTGTAACCAGGCCCCTTACCCCAGAACAGCCATTGGGCTTGTCCTGTCCCCCACCACTTACCAGCTCCTCTCGATGGGGGTCTCCAGGGCAAGGTGTTCCACACGGCAGATGTACTCTGCCCCCTTCTCCCTGGACGTCCACAGGATGAGTCTAGTCTCCTGCTGGAAGCTCTTCCCATCCCGTGCCAGGACGGCCGTGCCGGGCTCCACCCTGCACTCAGCCGAGTCCCGCAAGACCACAGTAGACGCCTTCCCCTTGTTCCTCCGCAGCCAGGTCACGCTCAGCTCCCCCGGGAAATGCCCCGCAACACGGCAGCTCAGGGTGACTCCCTTCTTCTTGTCCATGGACTCTGTCTGGGAGATTTCGGACACGTGTGGGGGCCGCAGGAGACCTGGGGAAGGGAACAGGCAGAGGCAGGGACAGGCCCTGTCAGGGGAGCCGCGGCCTGGCAGGGGCTGCTCCCCGGCCCCTCACACACCACACAGACCCCACACCCCTGCAGCGGGGCTGGGACCCCAGGACACGGCCCCTCCTCACCTGTGTCCCTCAGGCTGAGCTCTCTTTCGCTCAGGGGCTCTCCGGGGCCGTGCTGGACACACACTCGCACTCGCAGCTCCGGCCGGGTCAGGCTCCAGCTGGGCACTCTCCAGACACTTGTCGCAGTGAACGTGCCGTCCATGTTCATGTCTATCTGTGCGGGGTCTTCCCTCCAGCTCCCGGCCCCGTCCCAGCCCCACTGGATTGGGGGCACCTCCCTGGGGTAGAAGTTGCGGAGCTGGACAGCAAACGGCACCTTGTCGTGGGGGTCCCACTCTGGCAACACCTGGATTTCAGACACCTGCGGCCGGGCTGGGGAGACAGCGGGGGTGTTAGTGTGAAGGACTGCTGGGATCCTGCTTGGGGGTGATGGATAGTTGGGCCCCCCAGGGAGCTGGCTGTTCCTGGGGTGGTGCAGGGAGGATTGGGTGAGGCCTGCTCACCCCAAAAGCCGGTCCGTCTGCAGCTCCATTCCCCCCTGACAGCAGCAGGCTCTGACCACTCTTGAAGGTGGTAGCAGGATCTCTGGGCACTCACCCCACACATGGATCTCCTGGGACACTCGCTCCTCTCTAATCTGTTTGACCCCGTGGAGGAAGATGCACCGGACCCGTGCTCCATCATCTTGCATAGTGGGGGTGAAGGTCAGGTAGGACGTGAGGCAGGTCCTAGTTCTGTCCTCTGTCACTTTCCAGCTCTGGGGGAGGGGGGGTAATATTGGCTGGTGCTCGGGGATCTCTTGGTCCCCAGCGCTCTTAGGTACCGTCCTGTCCTTGCTGCGGATCCTTTCCCATGTCACATTGATATGTTCGGGGAATGTCCCCTCCATGGAGCAGCGCAGGGTCAGCTCCTGGCCCAGAAGGCACTTTTCTGGTACCTGCAACTCAGAGACAGAGTAGGGGACCGCCCAACCTAGGGTCAAAGCAACACACAGGACAGGGGTCAGCCTGGGATGGCGTGGGAGATACGTCTAGTCTGAGCTCAAGTCTCTCCACCCCCAGGCGTCCATACTGCCCGCCACCCTCTCTGACCCGGCACCTCCCTTTGTGATCCTGAAGCCCAATGGCATCTCCCTTCTTTACCTTTCCTCCTCTTCATACAGCAGTAAACGATTATTGCAATGGCTGCAATTCCCACTGCGAGCAGGGTTCCCAGGATGATTTCAATTTCTGCACTCGGAAGCAGGAAGAGAAAACAAGGCAGATCTGGATGAAGATTTATCGGGGCCCTGGACAAGCATACATTTAGAGACTCCCCATAAATGATTATAAACATATCCAAAAGCATTAATAAAAAGACACATTAAATGTTACCATGGTGCATTCATAAAGTGTCTCATGCAAGGTCAAAAATAACTACTCAGTTTAGCCATGAATCTGTGTCCCGATCCTTCAAAGTGGTGGCGGGAGTGCTTGAACTAAAGTTCGTTGAAAGAGATTTAGTTCAAGAGCTGCTGTCACCTTTTTTATGTACAGGGATGCTGACACACACACGTCACCCCCACCCCCAGAGCACATGTAGAAGTGCCAAGGGGCAGCTGCCAGAGCCTGCCCAGCAGGGCTGAGACCGAGGAGAAAGGTGGGAGCCTTCGTGGGCAGGGTGGTCTCTGGGCCAGGCTTCTCACTGTCTTCCCTTTGCCCAGGACAGGGACTGCTAAAGACTATACGGCTGCAGTGTTTTAGGCACCTTGGGACAAAAAAGGCAACAAATGTTGGGTGTTACTACCTGAAACCACTTCAGTGTCATCGCTGGGCATTTCTTGTTTGATTTCAACATACTAAAATCATCAGTTGTCTGGCAATTGGTGAAGCAGACAGACCACTTAATAGGGCTGTGCGAAGCTTAGGTTCCTGATTCAATTCAGCAGAGATTCAGATCGATTCAGTGGTTGAATCTCTGAATCCGAATTGAATCAGAGGACCCTTTAATCTCTCTGAATTGAATCGGAATCAACTCACAGGGATTTGGAAAGATTTGACAATTTGGTCATAGACACAATTTTAAATGTTTCTTTACATACCTCTAAGTAGCAGGGGCTCATGATTGCTGGGATGCTGGGGCGCATGGAGTGTCCCACAGAAGTGAGGGGAACACCCCAGCGTTCTCGGCAGCAGATGCAGAAGTGGACCAGAAGCACTTGTGGTCCTCTTCTGGGGCCACCGGGGAGTGTGCTGGGGGCCCCTGCACCCACCTGGCTCAGCAACTGGTGTCTCCTGGATCTAGGGGGGCACCCAGGGACTTATTGTGCCCAGTCACTGAGCTGGAGGCGGGGGGGGGAGGGGAGGGGCAGGGGGGAATCCCCAGTGCACTCCCCAGTCAACCTGGGAGTGGACTGGAAGTACTTCTGGTCCACTTCTGGGCTTGTCACTGAGCATGGGGGTGCTGCACTTCTGTGGGACACTCCATCCACCCCAGCATCACAGCGATCACAAGCCCCTGCTACCTCAAGATATGTACAGAAAAACATTTAAAGCTGTGTCTATGTCTGAATTGCTCGTTCTGTGAATCAGCAAAGAATCTTTGGATTCTGATTTGGCTGAATCAAATCAGAGATGGTGATCTGAATCGACAAATCTAATCACTGTCCCTGGTCCAGGCTGAATCCAAATCCATATTGATAAGGCTTGTTTTGCATATCCATACTTAAATGTTTTACTCTTTTTCAGTCCCACTGCCTATTTTTTGTATGCAGTAGGCTTTTTCTGCAAAAGGTGCCTTTTAAAGTCCCTTTGAGGATTGGAGTTATGGCACTTTATAACTTGTACATGCACATGGCTCCCAGGCAGCCTGGAGAGCAGCTCCCACAGGGTGGTGGGGACAGGATTGGGGCCCCCATAGGGAGGGACAGAGTTGGGCAGGGCTGGGGCCCCAGCAGAGAGTGGGATAGGACCACGGGTGGGTCATTCAGAGGGTCGGCTGACTCCCGCCGTGGCATGCACTCCTGGGAGGTGGGGCAGACCCGTGCCCCCCAGACAGAGCTGACCCGAGCAGGGTGTGGGGCCCAGGGCAAATCAGCCCACACGGGACACCACCTCTACTCTGATCCCATGGGTCCTAGATCCAGACACGCTGCTGCTGCTGCCATTGGTGGTGTCAGCCATGGGAGGGGGGCAGTTAGTGAGTGGCTGGATGCCCCGATTTGCCTTCCCCCAAGGACTGCCCTGCCCCCAGACCTATGCGTGGGGCAGGGGCTCTGTGCTGCCAGCCACAGGCTCGTGCTCCCCACCCTGTTGCACACAACCTTGCGCTGCTGCTCCTGCTGCAGCCGCACAGGCAGGGGATGTGTCTCCAGGGCAGTGTGGCGCTTATGGTGGCAGGCAGCCTCCTGCGCAGCTGTGCAGTGCCCTGCGCAGCCAGGATGCAGGGGCCTGCAGGGAGGGCAGCAGGGCAGGAGCCCAACCCTGAAGTGGGCAGTGCCCAGCCCCCACCCCACGCACAGATCTTGGGGGCCATGGGTCCCCCCCCTCATCCTAGGAGGGAGCACAGTTGGGGGAGCTGGCTTTCATTTTACTCATGAAGTTTGGGGATTTAGTCAGAGAATTTGCAATTTTTTTTATCACATCAAACCAGGATCCTTGAATCTCCTAAGTACCTTGTCTGGTGATGGCCTTAAAAACTATATGCTTATCTTGCTGGGATCCTATGACCCCAGCTGACTTCCTGCCCTTTGGGCAGGGGCCTGGACTTGATGAACTTCCGAGGTCCCTTCCAGCCCTAATGTCTATGAAATCTATGAAATCTATAATCTCTGCATGGAAAGCAAGGAGCTGGAGCTCACGCCTCACTGTGGAGTGCAGACAAGAGGCAAGAAAAACAGATGCTGGCAGCGCTGCTTCGCACCGTATGAGAGAGAAGGGGAATGAATGGCCGGTCCCTGGCAGCACGGCTCCTCCAACCTGCTGTGCACTGCCTGACTGCCCGCAGCATTGGGGCACCAGCAGGAGTGTGGGGTGGGCTGCAGTCACTGCCCTGCTCCTGGATCTAGGCACGTGTTGCAGGCCAGCACACACTCCTCCTTTCCATCTCCAGTAGTTTAACTGCAGCATCCGCTCTTATCCCAGCCCAGGCCTGGGCTCCCCACACAGCGCTGCCAGTGCCCCTCACTCCTGCTCTGCAGCCCCCTCTGATCCCAGTCTGGGGCTCCCCACACAGCGCCACCAAGAATCCTTGCTGATGTCCCAGACTCCCTGCCACCTCTTTTTCCACCTACCTACACGACCCCCTTTGCCCCCTCCCCTCTCCCCATCTCCTTCCTGCCCTGCAGCACTTTGTGCTCAACAGACTCAAACCCTCTCCTGCCCCTTGCGGAGTGGCCGGGGGAGGGGCAAAGGGGCAGGAAGACCTTACTGATTATCTTTCCACGCATTTCTTTTCTTCCCTCCACTGGCTCCTTCCTGCCTCAAGGTTTTTATCCCTCAACTAGCACAATGCCCATCATGCATGATGGCCGGAGGGGGAGTGGGGCAGGGCATGGAATACCGAGTCCGGCTCCATGCCCTCCCCTGCTGCTCTGGATCTAGCCCCACTCCCTCGCCTGCTGCTCCAGGTCCTGCCCTGCTCCCCCCTGCTGCCGCTTTGGGTCCTGCCCAGCTCTGCTGCCCTCCTGCTGCCACTCTGGGTCCAGCCCCACTCCATCCCGCTGTCTGCCACTTCACACGAGGGGGGCATGGCAGTCAGCTGAGTGGAGGAGTGGTGTGCAGCCATGGGCCGTGGCACGAGGAGCGGCCATGGCATGGGGAGTGGCCCCAGGATGTGGTGCAGGGTGTGCAGGGGGGCAGTGATGCTGGGGCATGGTGAGGGGAGCAGCCACTGGCTGTGGCTACATGGCATGGGGAGCAGCCGTGGGGTGCAGCACAAGGTTCACAGGGGAAGAGAGGGCATGGCACATAAAAAGTGGAAACAGGGAGAGATCACCAAAGATGAATATACCTCCTCTGCTCGGGTTTGTAGGGAGGCAGTTAGACAGGCCAAAGCTACCATGAAGCTGAGGGTGGCTTGCCAAGTAAAGGACAACAAGAAATTGTTTTTTTGATATATAGGGAGTAAAAGGAAGGCCCAGGGAGGAATAGGACCCCTGCTAAATGGGTAGAAGCAATTGGTGGCAGACACGGGGGGACAAGGCTGAACTCCTCAATGAGTTCTTTGCCTCAGTGTTCCTAAGCGAGGGGCATGACAAGTCTCTCACTGGGGTTGTAGAGAGGCAGCAGCAAGGCGCCAGACTGCCATGCGTAGACCCTCCATCCAAGGGTGCTGAAGGCACTGGCCGACACCATTGCAGAGGCACTGGCAGGAATATTTGAACGCTCGTGGCGCACGGGCCAAGTCCCGGAGGACTGGAAAAGGGCCAATGTGGTCCCCATTTTCAAGAAGGGGAGGAAGGAGGACCTGGGCAACTATAGGCCGGTCAGTCTCACCTCCATCCTTGGCAAAGTCTTTGAAAAAATTATCAAGGCTCACATTTGTGAGAGCCCGGCAGGGCAGATTATGCTGAGGGGAAACCAGCACGGGTTTGTGGCGGGCAGATCGTGCCTGACCAACCTAGTCTCTTTCTATGACCAGGTTACGAAACACCTGGACACAGGAGGAGGGGTGGATGTCATATACTTAGACTTCAGGAAGGCCTTCGATACGGTATCCCACCCCATACTGGTGAACAAGTTAAGAGGCTGTGATGTGGATGACTGCACAGTCCGGTGGGTGGCGAATTGGCTAGAGGGTCGCACCCAGAGAGTCGTGGTGGATGGGTCGGTCTCAACCTGGAAGGGTGTGGGCAGTGGGGTCCCGCAGGGCTCGGTCCTTGGACCGATACTCTTCAATGTCTTCATCAGTGACTTGGACGTGGGAGTGAAATGCACTCTGTCCAAGTTTGCAGATGACACAAAGGTATGGGGAGAAGTGGACACGCCGGAGGGCAGGGAACAGCTGCAAGCAGACCTGGGCAGGTTGGACAAGTGGGCAGAAAACAACAGGATGCAGTTCAACAAGGAGAAATGCAAAGTGCTGCACCTAGGGAGGAAAAATGTCCAGCTCACCTACAGCCTAGGGAATGACCTGCTGGGGGGCACGGAGGTGGAAAGGGATGTTGGAGTCCTAGTGGACTCCAAGATGAACATGAGCCGGCAGTGTGACGAAGCCATCAGAAACGCCAGTGACACTTTATCGTGCATCAGCAGATGCATGACGAATAGGTCCAAGGAGGTGATACTTCCCCTCTATCGGGTGCTGGTCAGACCGCAGTTGGAGTACTGTGTGCAACTCTGGGCGCCGCATTTCAAGAGGGATGCGGATAACCTAGAGAGGGTCCAGAGAAGGGCCACTCTTATGGTTATGGGCCTGCAGGCCAAGCCCTACGAGGAGAGACTGGGGCACCTGGACCTCTTCAGCCTCCGCAAGAGAAGGTTGAGAGGCGACCTTGTGGCTGCCTATAAGTTCATCCCGGGGGCACAGAAGGGAATTGGTGAGTATTTATTCACCAAGGCGCCCCCGGGGGTTACAAGAAACAATGGCCACAAGCTAGCAGAGAGCAGATTTAGACTGGACATTAGGAAGAACTTCTTCACAGTTCGAGTGGCCAAGGTCTGGAACGGGCTCCCAAGGGAGGTGGTGCTCTCCCCTACCCTGGGGGTCTTCAAGAGGAGGTTAGATGAGCATCTAGCTGGGGTCATCTAGACCCAGCACTCTTTCCTGCCTATGCAGGGGGTCGGACTCGATGGTCTAGTGAGGTCCCTTGGGACCCTAACATCTATGAATCTATGAATCTATGACCATGGGGCATGCCGTTGGAAGCGGCCATGGTGCGGGGCTTGTGGAATTCCCACTGGCTGCAGCCGTGGGCAGTGGCCCCGGGTCGTGAGGCTGGGGTTCATGCAGGGCATGTGGCTCGTGGGCCTGGGGCATGGTGCAGGGTGCACTGGGGGTGTGGCAAGTGGGGTCATGGCTTGTGGGGATGAGAGGCTTGCAGCCCTATGCTTCTGCTGATGGGTGCTGTCTGAGCCCTCCATGCCTGCTCCCCATGTGGCACCCTGTGTCTGCATGCCACGCCCCCCCATGCACCCCGTGCCACACCCGCTCTGAGCACCCTGTGATCGCAGCTGGTGGCCACTCTGTGTGAGGGGGCTGGTGTGCAGGGTGGTGTACATGTGGCTGCAGAGTGCCATGCATGTGGGGAGTGCTCGCCACGCGGCTGTTTGCTACAGGCGGTGGGTGCTTCTGGCGTGGGGGGGTGTCGCGTGTTTGTGTATGTTGCCACCTGGGGAGTGCTCCCCATCCCGCAGTGCTGTGATGCAGCTGGTGGGTGCTGCTGGCACTCCCACACCTGTGGTCACTTTGCCCATGTCCCATCATCCACCATGCCCCTCCATGCCAGTGTGCATGCTACCACCAGAGACAGTGGGCACTCCCTGTGCAGGTGGGGTATGGCTCAAGGCTGTGCAGTTGGGGTGCACAGTGCTGATGCAGTGTGCCATGCAGGGACTGGTGGGGGCACCCCACAATGTGGCCACATGCTGCAATGGCAGACACGACCCGCACCCCCCTGCACCCACTCCCAGTGAGGCATCCTGCAGTGTGCCACCCCCCCTGCACCACATGCCATGCCCCTGCAGTGCCGCAAGCCATGCTCTCACTCCATATGGAAGCGCACCCTGCCCCACACCCCGGGTCTCTCCCTACACCACTTCCCATGCGGGGAGCACAGCCTGGCCCTGGCTGCCTCCGCCTGTGTGTCTGCTGTCCATGAGGCTCCAGGTGCCACATGTGCAGTTGGCATTCAGGACAGACAGACACACAGCCAGAAGTGCCACGGCTTTTATTATATTAGAATGCTTGGACTAGTATATTGCTGGGGCAGGCAGGGGATGCGTGGGGCAAAGGCAGCGGTGCAGAGAGACGTGAGCAAACAGAGTGCAGCCCACCTCTGCACCATGCACAAATCTTGGGGGCAAATGCCCACCCCACCTCCCCCAGGAGTATATGCAGTACCAGGGAGCTGCCCCTCCTTCCCCCACCCCAACCCCTTGGATGAGCCACCTGCACCTCTGTCTTGCTCCCTGTCCCAAGCATGCATTGCCCTGGCTGGGGCTGGGCAGTGCTGCCCCTGCCCCTGCCCCAGCCCCATCTCTAATTGTGGGAGCTTCAATTTCCACCTCCATGCCCCTTCTTCCCCTCTACAGACTTACTTTTATCACATGGTGGCGGCTGGGTTGTGGAGCTGGTTTCTGCCAGGTTCCTGGCCATCTGTATGCCTTTGGCTAGCGGTGCATATGCGTTTCCCTCCTCTTGCTGCTGAGGGGCCCTCATTGGCAGAAGGCGTCTGCGCCAGTGCCCACCAGGCCTGGGCGTTAATCCACCTATGGAAGAAGGAAGAGCTCTGCTTGCAGCATTGCTCTGAAGGGAGTAGGGTCTTCCCCAAGACCCCCAAGCCAGCCTCCACCTGCAATCCCCTCCTCCCCTGTCTGCAGGGGCAGGGCACAGGCAGTGCCTTGTCTCTCCTGCGGCCACCTCTGGTGCATGGCCTGGCATCCTTTGTGCCCCAGCTGCTGCCCTCACAGTCATGGCCAGGGTTTGCTCTGGCATGCTGCGGATCCCTGAGGCAGGGCATGCACCAGGAATGCAGGGGCCTGGATGCAGCAGCCCAGGAGGCCCCTACAAGCCTGCGTCCCTCTGCTCCTTGGTGCTCCAGTGCGTCCGGGAGGGAAGGAGGATTCCCACTGCATAGTGCAGCCCCACACCATGCTGATCTGCAGCTCAGCGCTGCCTGCACGCTGGCCTGGAGCAGCTCTGTGCCGCCTCGGGGAGGGGGAAAGAGAAGTGCCTCAGTGTCCAGAGCCAGGGCGGCAGGCAGGTCCCAGCACAGGCACTCACCTGGGATGACCAGGGGAACTTCCTCTTGAAGCGGCTGCCCCAGAGCCACATGGTGGACACGGCAGAAGAAAACACTGCCGGCGTCACTGTAGGCAGGTATGAAGGTGTAGGTCAGGGTGAGGTTGAAGGTCCCGTCCGGGTTCCTCTCGGGGCTGGAGCGGGTGGAGCCCTCCAGGACCTGCCCGTCTCTCAGCCACGCCACGTCCACGTCCTTGGGGAAGAACCCCCCTACGTGGCACAGGAGTGAGGTCTCCACATCGGCTACAGCTGGTTCTCTCGGGATGGAGATCGTCGGGGCAGCTGGAAGGAGAGAGTCACTGCATCATGCGGGACCTGGGATGTGGCATTTGAGAGTCACCCTGCTGACGGACTGGCACTGCACCGCCGTGCCAGGTGTACCAGGCCTTGTCATCCCTGAGCTGAACAACCAGGGTGGGTCAGACACGGGGACGTGGAGCGCACAAATCCAGAGAAGTTTCTGTTCCCTACAGGAGTCCCCGGGGAGGTGCTGGGGCCTCAGTGGGGCAGTGCCCAGTTGAGAGGCAGCCTCCCGGGTAGGATGTCTTGATGCCGTGCTCACCCCAGGCGCAGAGGCCAGCGTGGGCCTGGCAACCAGGCCTGGAGACTGCTCCTCATTGCTTCCCCCTGCCTTCGTGTTTCATAGTACTGGGGGAGTGATGTCCCTCGGCTAGGATACTTTTTTATTGCTTTATTACAGGTGTGGCTGTGTGGGCCTGAGGAGAGAGGCTCCAGGAGAGCTGGAGCTATTCCAGAAGATTTTTTTTCCAACATGACGTAATGTCATTATTAATTGACGTTAATAATGCGGGTCCACCTGCACGTGCTGCCCCCAGCCTCCATCCAGCCCCAGCATGGTCACAGCCACCCCGTGGGCCCCTCTCAAGTCCTCACCGAGCAGGTGCAGGATGGTCTTCACCTGGCGCTGCTGCGCCCCGTACCCCACAACACACCGGAACAAGCCCTCGTCTGACACAGTCACCATGGCCAGCGACAGGGAGGCGTCTCCGCTTTGCAGCTCCTTCTCCGATGGCAGGCTGGCTCTGGGCTGGGCCTGGCTCCTGCCCCGCTCGTACCAGGCCACCTTCATCTCCCAGAAATACCACGTCACCCGCAGGGAGTCCAGGGCTACGGGCCCCCCGACATCGAACCGGCACTGCAGCAGGGCCCCCGAGCCCACGCGGGCCGTGGAGGAGGGTGCTGTGGTCACCTGCAGCTGGGAACCTGCATGGGGGGAAGTAGGAGCAGCCATGAGGCCCCGCGGCCCACCCAGAGCCGGGCTGTTGGGATTTCTCTGCTCCAGGCCTGTTCTGGTCCCAGCACTCAGCTGCCCCTGCACCGGGGTGACAGAGGAGGCCGGGCCAGCTGGATGTTGCCTTTGGGGCTCGGTGCGAGCCGCCTGCACTGAAGACAGCGCTTGTAAAGACCCCGGTAGGATGTCTCAATGCCCTCCTCTCCCCAGGCACAGAGGGCACCATGGGCCTGGCCGCAGGGCCTGGAGACTGCCCCTCTTGCTTCATGTCCCATGGCGCTGAGGGCGTGTTGTCCCTCTGGTAGTATACTGTTTAAAATTGTGTTACTGGAGCTGTGGCTGCATGGGCCTGAGGAGAGAGAGGCTCTGAGAGTAGGGTTGCCAACTCTCACTGAAGCTATTCTGGCAGATTTTTTCCCCCAACACGACGTAATGTCATTATTAATCATACCGTTCAACCCATTCACAATATCAATCTCCCGGATTTCTTTCAATAGCCACCGGCAGATCGATGCCAATTCCAGTAGACTCCTGGCCAACCGGGGAGGGCTGGCAACCCTATCTGAGAGAGCTGGATGGGAGCAAAGGTCCCTGGGCAGACAGAGAGGAAAGAAATGGCCCCAGGGAGGACGGAGCAAAGCCCGAGGGGGCACAGAGGGAACCGGAGACCCCAGGAAGACGGGCTGTTCTGGAGCAGACTCTGCCATGCTGCTGGATACGTTGGGGTGCTCTGATCCCTCCTCGTTAAAAGAGGAACCCCCCTGTCTCAGCCCAGAGGTGCCCTTGGGAAGCGGTGCCAGGGCTGGCTGCAGGGCTCCTAGTGGGAAAGGCAGACCCAGCACAGCTGCTTGGGGGTCCTGAGGAACAGATTTGCCTCCCCCTAAAAAGGGGCAGTTGATCTTTGTCATGAAACCAGGGCTGACACAGCCAGCCCAGTCCAGTCCTGCCACCCTGCACTTACCTGCTGTCCCCAGGACGAGGAGAAACAGGAGCAGGCCCCCGAGGCGCAGAGCCCAGGTGTCCGTCCGTCCTGCCACAGTCGCCATCTCCTCTCCTGCCTGCGTGGATGCCTGTGCCTGCCTTTCTCCTTTCACTTCGGAGGAGTCACAGGGAGGGGCTGGGAGCAGGGACCAAGGTGCAGCGTGAAGCTGGAGCTGCTCCTGCCAGTGCCACAGACCTGCTGGACCCGGGGCCAGCCCTGCCCACGGCCCTGGGGAGAGCAGGGGAGGGTCAGCCCTGAGCTGTGTGGCATGTGGGGCCCCTCTGCTCTCCGCGGCTGGGGGAAAGCACAGAGGGGCTGTGTGCTGCTGGGGTCTGGTCCCCCCGCACCACCCAGGTCTCCATGACCCAGGACCCGCGGGTGCAGGGAGGCCTCCCCCAGGGCTGAGGTCCCCAAGGCTGTGCTGAGCTGGGGTGGGGGGCACAAGAAGGAAGGGAAAGCTCTTCCTCAGGACCCCCAGGAACCAGATGTATTTAGCCCCTTTGTTTCGAGAGAAGGGGCAGCCTCTGGCTTGGAGACCCTGGCTGTCCTCGGCCCCTGGCTTCCCTAAGGGCTCCACAGCACTTGCACCTACGGGCGCCCCTTCTCCTGGCTCAGGCCTGGGAAGGACGGGGGGTTTCTTGTGTTCAAGAGCAGGGACCAGAGTGGTGGGACAGGAGAGACCGCCCTGCCCAGCCTGAGGTAGGAGCATGCAGCTGAGACCGGCTGTGTCTGCCCCAGCCCGGGCACTGCCAGGGCAGGCTCAGGAGCAGGGAAAGCCCTTTCGGGGACAAGTCATGGGGCAGCACCAATCATCCCAGCCCCAGCCCCCTGCACCAGGGCGCACTGGCACCAAAGCCCCATCCCCTGACCTGATGCTGTGGGCAGAGTCCCTCCCGCGCCTGCCCGTGACCTGTGCCCAGGGGCCGACTGTGTAGACATCACCGCAGAGCTCTGCCTTTTGGGCCCAAAGTACTGGTTTTATGGCAACTGGTCATGGTTACACACGGGACGTGCTTCTGGGTAAGAGAAGCAAAACGTTTGATCTCTCACACATCTGCTCCTCACACCCATGGGCAGGGAAATGTTGTGGGTGAAAGTTTCTGGGAATAAGTCTAGGCTCTCCAGGACAATTTCTGAGAAGGAAAGGCATTGTCAGCAGGCTGTGAGATCCCAGCTGTGCCATGCGCTGGATGCAGACCAGCTCATAGGAGCAATTCCCCAACGCCGCCCCCATGCTGCTCGGTTTGATCAGCCCAGAATCCTCCATGCACGTCTCCCTCATTATCCAGGTGCACATTGCCCCGATGCATTGCAGAGCCTGATGGATGTTGTGTTGGTGGATGTACACGGGACCTCCTGCCCCGTCTGCCTCTTGGAGCAGAAGTTCCTACACCTGAGGTGGGGAATGGGCCAGGGAGGTGTACAGATGGCACCATGGCTCGCCTGTCTGATGCAACAGGAATAAAGCTTTACTGGCGATACACAGACAGCAATGCAGCAATGCTACAATGCGCTAATGGGAATCGCACTGCGCTGCAACTATCTTGGGTGGATTTAAGGAGAGGTCTCACGCTGAGAGGTGGCTCCTGGGTTCCCGTGTCTGCGGTGATCACCTGATGTTTCTTGGGATGCAGTCCAGCAGAGACAACCTCATTGTCCTTTGCTGTTTCATTTATGACTGGGTGGGCCGTCACCGTTGCTAGGTGGTTGCTGCCCTGTTTTATTTTCCTAAGAAGTTTTATCGTTCTAACCAATATTTACAGTATTTATGGCAGTACTGCCAGCTGAAAACCACAAGCCTGCAGTGCCTAATTCCCCAAGATGTGTTCCTTGTTGTGCTTCTTTTACTAGGACCTCCTGACCTGACGTTTCCCTACCTGCTGTTGGTTCCTTCTGCCAAGTCTCCACATCAAAGTGAAAAACTGCACACCAGCAATTTGAGGAAATCAGGGGTTCATCCAGAAGTCTGCTGCATCAGGCAGCACAGTCTGGGGAGGAGGTGAGCACCCCTCAGTGATGAAATAACAAGTTAGGGACTATTTAAAAAAGATGGATGTTATCCACAAGGCCAGATGCTATGAACCCAAGGGTGCTGAGGGAGCTGGCTGATGTGATTGCAGAGCTGCTGCTCATTATCTTTGAAAAACTGTGGCAACTGGGGGTGGTCCCAGATGATTGCAAAAGGGCAAAGCTAGTGCCCATCTTGGAGAAAAGGAAGGAGGAGATCTAGGGAACTGCAGATCAGTCAACCTCACTTCAATCCCCAGAAAAATCATAGAGCAGGTCCTCAAGGAATCCATTTCTAAGCACTTGGAGGAGAAGGTGATTAGGAACAGTCAGTGTGGATTCACCAAGGGCAAGTCATGCCTGGCCAACCTGATTGCCTTCTATGATGAGGTGACTGGCTCTGTGGATGTGGGGAGACCAGTGGACATGATATACCTTGACTTCAGCAGGCTTTTGATATTGTCTCCCACAGCATTCTTGCAAGCAAAATAAGGAAGTATGGGTGGATGAATGGACTGTGAGTTGGAAAGAAAGCTGCCTGAATAACCAGGCTTGACAGGTGGAGATCAATGCCTGGAGGCCTAGCTGCCAGCTGTTATTAAGTGGAGTGCCCCAGGGGTTGGTCCTGGGGCTGATTTTGTTTAATGTCTTCATTACTGATCTGGAAGATGGCACAGAGTGCACCCTCAACAAGTTCACGGTTGACACCAAGCTGTGGGGTGTAGTAGATATGCAGAAGGGTAGGGCTAGGATTCAGAGAGACCTCCACAAATTGGAGGAGTGGGCCAAAAGAAATCTCATGAAGTTCATCAAGGACAAGTGCGAATTCCTGTGCTCAGGATAGAACAATTCCATGCACCAGTGCAGGCTGGGGGTGACTGGCTGGGCAGCAGCTCTGCAGAAAAGACCTGGAGGTGCCAGTGGACAAGAAACTGGATAGGAGCCAGCGGTGTGCCCTTGTTGCAAAGAAGGCCAATGGCATCCTGGGCTGCATTAGAAGGAGTGTTGCCAGCAGACCAAAGGAAGTAATTATTCTGCTGTGTTCAGCACTGGGGAGGCCACGTCTGGAGTCCTGTGGTCAGTTTTGAGCCTCCCGCTACAGAATTGATGTGGACAAATTTGACAGAATTCAAAGGAGGACAACAAAAATGGTTCAGGGAGCTGGGACACGTGACTTGAGGAGAGACTGATGGAGCTGGGCTGATTTAATCCGCAGAAAAGAAGACTGGGGGGTGGGGATTTGATAGGAGCCTTCAACTACCTGAAGTGGGGTTTGAAAGAGGATGGAGCTGGGCTGGTCTCAGTGGTGGCAGAAGACCAGACAAGGAGCAATGGGCTCAAGGTGCAGCAAGGGAGGTTAAGGTTCAATATTAGGAGGAACTTTCTCACTAGGAGGGTAATAAAGCATTGGAATGGGTTACCTGGAGTAGTAGAGTCTCCTTTCTTGGAGGTTTTTAAGACCTGGCTAGACAAAACTTTGGCTGGAATGATCTAGTTGAGGACGGTCCTGCTTTGAGCAGGGGGTTTGACCAGATGTGACCCTGATGTTGCTTCCAAGCCTCATTTTATGTGATTCTGTGACTTAATGGGGCAACAGGCTTGTCCATCCTAGAGGTCTGGGGTTTGCTGTGAGACTTACTTGGGATGTGGACCTGGGACCTCTTGCATCCTAAGGTTGCAGCCTGGAAGGTGAGAAGCAGAGCAGTGGTCAGCCGAGCAGTCATCAGTGCCCAGCTAGGCCTAGGGCTGTGTGGGTGAGAGTGGAACTGGCATCTTGGGGAAGGGAGGTCTGGAAGACCCTGTGAGGTACAGTGAATGGGGACCTGTCATTCACTGCACCCCAGGCAGCTGGGAGGGGCCCTGGGCAGCTGGTTGGTTTAGGGCAGGGCTGGGCAAAATTCAGTCTGCATGCTGCATCTGGCTTGTCGAGGGCCTTCATCTGGGTCACGGATAACCCTTTGGTCCAACCTGGCACAGGCGCAGGCACCACCTGGCCTTGGCACATCCTGCCACTCCGGGCATGCAGCTGGGCTGGGCAGGTCTGCAGCTGGACTACCTTTCTAGGTAGCCCAGAGGCAGTGGTGACAGACATGGCTCAGGCTCTGGGCAGTGGCACCAAAAACTGCCTGGCAGCAGTGAGGGGGAGGAGACACTTTTGCTCTGCACTAAGTAACAGTTGTTGCCCGGCCTCTGTCACAGATATGGATGCTGAGCCAGGATGGGTAAGTCCAGAGTAGGCGCAGGGTATGCCAAGTCAGGGCTGTGTGTGTGGGTCCCCGCTGGTACTGCAGGGCTGGGGCCAGTGGCAGCAGCTGCCAGAAGGAACCACCCCCTCCTGGGCTGCCTAGAAAGGTAGCTCAGCCATGGAGATGCCCTAGCCCTGCTGTGTGCCCAGGGGGCAGCAGGATGTGTCATGGAGGGTGATGTGGAGCAGGCATGGGACGGGCTAGGGCTGCGTGCAGTTGGAATGGTGGGGAGGTGCTGCAGGGGGTGTGGACTAAGGGCTGTTACAGGGCAGGAGTGGGGGTGGGTGCCGACCAGCTTATCACAGGGGGGAATGAGGGAGGGGTTCCCACGCACACTGCACCATACCCTCAAACCTTCCCTCACAAGCCCAACAACCACACCCTCCTGCACACACAATCACACACCCACAAACACTGCACCCCCCAAACCCTCTCCCACACCCTTCAAAAGCCCCCCACTCCCAAAACACACACCTGTGCACCTCTCGGGGGAGCCCCGCTCACTGCACCACACCACACCACACCACACCACACCACACCACACCACACACATGCACCAACACACCGCCCCAGGAATCCCCACTCCACACAGCCCCCACAAACCCCACACCCACACACCCATACCCCCAACACCCCTCCATGCCTCCCCAATAAATATACAAGACTAGCATTTAATTTTGAATTATGATGCAATCATCTCTATATAGAACACAAGAACACACACAAATCAGGACAATTTACTTTTTAAAATAAAATTTGAATATGTTATTGTGGACGTTTGATTTTTAGTATATAATTTGTTTATTTTTCTGGTTACAGTGGCAGGGCACTGTTGGTGCCTGCCACTTTAAGAGTGGAGCCAAGCAGCCAGCAGGTGCTTAATTGCAGTGGCCATTTTAGATCTCTGGCTGCCTATATAAACAGGGCAGCTCACTGCTGAGAGGCTAGGTAGTAGCACTGTCTGGCTGTAAAGCTCTGTAACATCCTGGCAGTAAGGGAAGGAGTTGTAGGGGCTGGTTTGGAGGCTCCTGGTCCTGGGCATGACCTAAAACTGCACCCTGCTAGGAGTGGCTGGGTTGGTGGGGCTCTCAGTGGTGCGGGAGCCTCCAGGAAATGCCAGGCCAGTTATCACCCTGGTGAAAGGTGGGTAGGGACACCTTAACCCCAGCCCTTATCTTTGGGTGGGTTACGTAACATCAGAGGTAGTGGGGGCCATGCATGGCTGTGGCCATCTGAGCCCTGTAGGGTGCAAGACCCTGAGGAGTGAGAGTGGGGGCCAGGCATGGCTGCAGCCACCTGAGCCCTGTGGGTGTAGGACCCTGAGGAAAGGTAGTTGGGGCCAGGCATGGCTATGGCCACCTGAGCCCACTGGGGAGAGAAGCCCCATGGCCCCAGGGAGGGGGGCGGTGTGGAGCCCCAGTGAGTGGGTGGCCCCATGTGAGGGGAGTAGGCCAAGGTAGGTCTTCAAATGTCTGAGGCTGTAGTTTGGGCCAGAGGCCAAGTAAGGGGGCTCAGTCTGAGAGAGAGGGATGAGTCCTGACTCCGGTAAGTCCCCCACCACTGGAAGGCCGAGTGTGGGTTGAAAGTAAGAGCTATAGTAGAGCACAATGGCCTGCGGTTTGAGGCGGGGAGTGAGAGTCCGTGTGAGACCCTGGAACACCAGTCATGGTTTGAGTTAAGAACATCCCAGAAAGGGGATGGAGATGAGAAGCCCTGGTGGCCCAGTATGTCTGAGTGTACAGAGTTGCCCTGGAAGGGGCCAGGGCAAGCTTAGACCCGGTCAGATAATTGGCTGTCCATTACCCCAGTAAGGGTCACAGGAGGAGCCCAAAAGATGGTATGTCTGCCACCCAAGGTATGAGCTAGCTAAAACCTATGACCTAAGGGGCCCGCTCCAAGAGGGAGCAAGGCGGTATAAGTTATCATGGCATGAAAGCCCCTGTGAGAAGGGGTGAAGTGTGAGAGGCCCTAATGAGAGGAGGGTGGTATGAATGTGTGCGTGTCTGAGGCCTGACAAAGAGGACTAAGCTTGGTCTGGGTATAGGCTGGGAGCATTGAGCCATCTGGATGTCATCTGGGAGCCTTGGGCTGTGGTGTAGGGAAGGAACAGAGCTGCAGATAGCGCCTCCTGGCATCAGGACAAGAATGGGCAGCCTCCCACATTAATTAACAACATAAGTAACAGCAAGGCATGGCAGATGAGACAGGTGGGTGGTGTGCCCAAAGGAAGGTGGGAAAACTAGCACTGTGCCTAGTTGGGGAACCCCACTTTGCTACAGTTACAAGATAGCAAACCCCCTTCTTAAAAGGAGTACTTCTGGGGGCAATGGGTGGGACTTCTGGAGGCAAAGGTCAGGGGTTAGGGGGTGGGACTTCTGGTCCCAAGTTGGCAATTAGGGGGTAGGGTGCCTGCCAAGGGCGTGGCCACCCTTGCGACCCTCAAGAACTCACCAGAACTCAATAAGTGGCCCTCCACATAAAATAATTGCCCACCCCTGGTCTTTGGGGTATGATTCCCCACTGATGGTGCAGAGGTCCTAGGTTCAAATCTTAGAGGAACCCATTGCATATTCCCCTCCCAATATAGGATGCACCACCCAGCCCACACACAGGACCCTGGAGCTTCCTCCTAGAAGCCCCCCAGCTTCTTTATTAAACCCCCAGCTGGGGTTGCATCCCCATGAACAGAGTGAGATAGCCCCATCCCTCGTCTGTCTGCCCAGCTCCACTGCACAGACTACAAATGGAGGGAGGATGGCAGGAGCATCTTCCATCATCAAAGGCTTGGAGACAATGCAGCAACTGCCCCAGGGCCTGGGCCTGATCCCCCAGCCCAGCCTAGCCGGTGCAAGAGATGAGGTACCAACAGTGCTGCCTCTGTCCTCGGCCACCTTCTCACTTGTTGGAGGCTCTGTCAGACTCAGCATAGCCTAAAAAACAAGAATGAGTCTTGGCATACCATCTAGGACCTTGAGTCCATTCACCTGGTACACCCAGAGCCTGTGGGCTTTGATGTGAGCCAGGCAGGGCCAGGGCCACAGGCTACACACCACTACTGGGACATGTGGAAGTGCAGGTGCCAGGCTGAAGCCTGCTCCTCAGGACATGGGATCTCCAGTTGGGAGATGGGATCAGAGCTGGGGGAACCAGTCTGGGATTGGGAGCATCCCCTGACATAAGTTGTCACTTCCAGCTGTGGTCCATGATGGGAGCCTACATTTTCCTTGGTCCTTTGGGCTGAGAGTGCTCCATGCACTCCACACAATGGTGGGAGTCTATTACAGACCTCCCACCCAAAGTCCTGAGCTTGACCAGGAGTTTGCCTGGAAACTGGCTGAGGCAGCATGCTCCAGGACCATGGTGTCATGGGTGACTTCAATTACCCGGACATCTCATGGGAGGATCGCTCAGCAAAATCTGAGCGGTCGCAGAGCTTCCTCTCATATGTGGATGACCTCTACCTGACTCAAGAAGTCTATGGGCCAACAAGAGGCAAAGCACTGCTCGACCTGGTACTGGCTACTGGGGATGACCTAGTCGGTGACCTAGTGATAGATGGGAAGCTGGGTGACAGTGACCACGAGCTGATCACCTTCACCATCCGCTGAAAAGCTGGCAAGTCAGTCAGCAACATGGAAGTCCTCGACTTCAGGAAAGCCGACTTTGACAAGCTCAGGAGGCTTGTCAGTGAGGCCCTAAGGGACCGTGACCACAGGGAGAGGGAAGTTCAAGAAGAGTGGTTGCTCCTCAAGGGAGCGATCCTCAATGCACAAGCTAAGTCTATTCCATCTCGGAGGAAAGGCAGCAAGAGGGCACAGCAGCCCCCCTGGCTCTCCAGGGACCTGGCAGACCTCCTGAGGCTAAAAAGAAAGGCCTACAAAGGATGGAGGATGGGAGTTACCTCCAAGGAGGATTATTCTGCACTGGTCCGGTCCTGTAGGGAGCTGACCAGGAAAGCCAAGGCTGCAACTGAACTCCAGCTAGCTTTGAGCATCAAGAAATATAAAAAGTCCTTTTTCAGATATGTGGGGAGCCGGAGGAAAAGCAGGGGCAACGTTGGACCCCTGCTGAACCAGATGGGGCAACTGACAACTGACGCCCAGGAAAAAGCCAACCTATTAAATAGGTACTTTGCGTCGGTCTTTCATCAGCCCCATGGGACGCCCATGCCCACTACGGGACAGGGAAGTCTGGGTGAGGGTGATCCTCTGCCCTCCATTAATGCTGACTTTGTGAAGGAACATCTTGAGAAGCTGGATACCTTCAAGTCAGCCGGCCCTGACAATCTTCACCCCAGGGTACTCGAGGAGCTGGCGAGCATCATAGCCCAGCCTCTAGCGCGGATCTTTGAAAACTCTTGGCGCTCTGGTGAAGTGCCCGAAGACTGGAAGAAGGCCAACGTGGTGCCTATCTTCAAGAAAGGGAGGAAAGTGGATCCGGCTAACTATAGGCCCATCAGCCTGACTTCTATCCCGGGGAAGATCTTAGAAAAGTTTATTAAAGAGGCCATCCTTAATGGACTGGCCGACGCCAACATCTTAAGGGATAGGCAGCACGGGTTTGTTGCGGGTAGGTCTTGCTTGACCAATCTCATTTCCTTCTACAACCAGGTGACCCATCACCTGGACAAGGGAGAAGAGATTGATGTCATATATCCTGACTTCAAAAAAGCCTTCAATCTGGTTTCCCATGATCACCTCTTGGAGAAACTGGCCAATTGTCTCCTTGGGTCCTCCACGATCCACTGGCTGGAAAATTGGCTCCGTGGTTGGACCCAGAGGGTAGTAATTGATGGGAGTCACTCATCGTGGTGTCCTGTGACCAGTGGGGTCCCCCAGGGCTCTGTCCTTGGACCCATACTGTTCAACATCTTCATTAATGATGTGGACACTGGAGTCAGAAGCGGACTGGCCAAGTTCGCCGATGACACCAAACTTTGGGGCAAAGCATCCACACCAGAAGACAGGCGGGTGATCCAGGCTGACCTGGACAGGCTCAGCAAGTGGGCAGGCGAGAATCTGATGGTGTTCAACGCCGATAAATGCAAGGTTCTCCGCCTTGGGAGGAAAAACCCGCAGCCTCCTTATAGGCTCGGCAGTGCTATGTTGGCTAGCACTATGGAAGAAAGAGACTTATAGATTCATAGATTCATAGATGTTAGGGTCGGAAGGGACCTCAATAGATCATCGAGTCCAACCCCCTGCATAAGCAGGAAAGAGTGCTGGGCCTAGATGACTTGGGGGTCATCATTGACCACAAGATGAACATGAGCCAGCAGCGCGATGCTGCGGCTAGTAAAGCGACCAAAACACTGGCTTGCATCCATAGATGCTTCTCAAGCAAATCCCAGGATGTCATTCTCCCCTTGTACTCGGCCTTAGTGAGGCCGCAGCTGGAGTACTGCGTCCAGTTTTGGGCTCCACAATTCAAAAAGGATGTGGAGAAGCTTGAGAGAGAGTGCAGAGAAGAGCCACGCGCATGATCAGAGGTCAGGGAAGCAGACCCTACGACGACAGGCTGAGAGCCCTGGGACTCTTTAGCCTGGAAAAGCGCAGGCTCAGGGCTGATCTGATGGCCACCTACAAGTTTATCAGGGGTGACCACCAGTATCTGGGGGAACATTTGTTCACCAGAGCGCCCCAAGGGATGACGAGGTCGAATGGTCACAAACTACTTCAAGATCGTTTCAGGCTGGACATAAGGAAGAATTTCTTTACTGTCCGAGCCCCCAAGGTCTGGAACAGCCTGCCACCGGAGGTTGTTCAAGCGCCTTCATTGAACACCTTCAAGACGAAACTGGATGCTCATCTTGCTGGGATCCTATGACCCCAGGTGACTTCCTGCCCTTTGGGCAGGGGGCTGGACTCGATGATCTTCCCAGGTCCCTTCCAGCCCTAATGTCTATGAAATCTATGAAATGCCTCCCCTGCACACCCAGGGTGACTGGAGAGGATGTGCCACTGCCTATGACTTGCTGCATCTCCTGGGTGTCACCACTCTGGCCTTGCCCCATGCTGCCCGGCCTACACAGTCCTACCTTGGAGCCACAGTTGCCCACTGGAACTGGATTGGGCTTCTTCAGAGCCTCCTGTTCCACATGGAACAGGTACTCCACCACATCGTCCTTGGGCCCAGTGTGGTGGAGGTACAGCTCAGACTCCACACTGTAGGACTACCCATCCAGTGCCTGACTGGGGATGGGGGTGTGGATCCAGATCCTGTGGGGGTCTGAGCTCTGCAGGGGCCTGGCCTCCTTCTCTCATGATCCCTTTTGTAGCCAGGAAACTTCCAGCTGCCCGGGGTAGAACCCTGAGATCAGACACCTCAGCATTCCCATCTGCTGGAGAACCAGGGTCTCTGGCTGGGAGATCCCCCCCAAGACTGGACAGTGTGGATGGCGTGCGGGCCGGGGGCGAGCCAGGCCCGTCTTTGCGCACGCAGGCTGTGGCCAGCAGCCCGGGTACGTGGGGCCGGAGGAGACCGGGGGCGAGCTAGAATTAGTCATGGAGGCGTAATGGTTGATTTAAAGATTATTTACTTACACCCAAGATGGTCGCGGTGTAGGCTGGACAGTTTCCAGGTGCAGCTCCGCTTAAATCCTCGTTGGAGGACTACGACAAATTCGTTCTAGCCCCGGAGTTGTTAAAGCTCCACGGGTTTCGTAGTTTCTCTCCCACGGAGTTGTCAAAGCTCCGTGGGTTCGGTTCGGTTCTCTTGCCCCGGAGTTGTTAAAGCTCCGCGGGTTTGTATCTTTAACATGCAGGAAGGGATACGTCTAGGAATTTATCGGCGACGGGGAGAGGCTAGAGGCTGTTCAGGCTTCTGTTGCCTTTTGAGAAATGCGTTGGGTCCTTAAGGATCCGTAGCGCTTAGACATCTTCACGCTCTTCCTCTTGAACTCCAATTGCTCTCTCTCCAACTCATTTCTCTCCAACTTGGGCGGAAACCACCCAAGCTCTTTATACGGCTAGCAAGCCAATTGCTAGCCGCCATGTGTGCATGTATTAGAATCGGCCAATAATGTGGCATGAATCTTCATACAAATGGCGGGAACTCCTTGCACAGTGCATTTCTTAGATGCAAAAGAAATGCACCATGCAAAGAAAGCTTCAAATTGGCTGGAAATTCTCCGTTGCACTGGGGTTCTGTTCTGCAGCAGAAAACTCCACCATGCAAGGAAGCTGCAATTTAGCAGGAAAAATAATTTAGCAGTGCCGAAGCACACACAAACAAAAAATCACAACTTTGGGTTGTGACAGATGGCAGGCTGCAACAGGTGGGAGCAGCATGTCAGTGAGTAGTCCCTGCCCTCAACCACCAGACACACGCCTAACCACTGCTTTGGCCAGACTGAGCTCAGCTCCTGGCAGCCTTACTGTGGGCTCCGCTCATCCAGCCACACGGCCCTGGGCACCTCCTGTTGTAGACAGCCTCCAGGAGGTCCTGGTGTGAAGGGTCAGGCAGTGCCATGGTCACAGCCCCTATGGGCTGGGCCAGGCGACAGGTAGGTCTGATCCTCTATGGACCTACCACGACCAGAACCAGAGCGAGGACCATGACAAGGCCCCTTATCCCAGAATGGCCACTGGGCCTGTCCCATCCCTCACCACTTGCCTCTGCTCCTCTTGATGGGGGTCTCCAGGGCGAGGTGTCCCACATGGCAGATATACTCTGCCCCCTGGATCCTGGATGTCCAACAGGTGAGTCTGGTCTCCTGCTGGAAGCTCTTCCCGTCCTGTGCTAGGATGGCTGTGCCCGGCTCCACCCTGTACTCAGCTGAGTCCTGGAGGATCACAGCAGTAGCCTCCCCCTTGCCCCTCTACAGCCAGATCATCCTCAGCTCCCCTGGGAAATGCCCCACGATGCAGGAGCTCAGGATGACTCCCTTCCCTGTGGCCATGGACTTGGGCTGGGAGATTTCCAACACCTGCAGGGGCCACAGGAGACCTGGGGAAGGGAACAGCCAGAGGCAGGGACAGGACGCATCAGGGGAGCCATGGCCTGGCACTGTTGGTGTCTGCCCCTTTAAGAGCTGAGCCAAGCAGCCAGCAGGTGCTTGATTGTGGTGGCCATTTTAGATCTCTGACCGCCAATATATACAGAACAGTTCCTGGCTGGTGAGGCATGGTCCTGGTCCTGGTCTAAAACTGCACCCTGCTGGGAGTGGGTGGTCTGGTGGGGCTCTCAGTGGTGTGGGAGCCTCCAGGAAATGCCAGGCCAGTTACCACCCTAGTGAAAGGAGGGCTGGGGTGCCTTTACCCCACCCCCCAACTTTGGGTGGGTCATTTAACATTAGAGGTATTTGGGACCAGGCATGGCTGTAGCCACCTGAACCCATGTGGGGTGTAAGACCCCGAGGAGATGTGGAGCCCCAGTGAGAGGGGGGGGCGGGAAGCCAGAGGGCTGGGAGCCCAGTATGTGTGTGGGGAAGGGTATAGAGTTGCCCCAGAAGGGGCCAGGGCAAGCTTAGAGCCGGTCAGGTAATTGGCGGCCACTACCCTGGTGAGGGTTATGGGAGAGGCCCAAAAGACAATATGTCTGCCACCCAAGGTAGGAGCTAGCTACAGCCTATGGCCTAAAGCGCCCGCTCCAAGAGGGAGCGAGGCACTACAAGTTGTCGAGGCGTGAAAGAGACCCTGTGAGAGGGGTGGAGGGCGAGAGGCCCTAGTGAGAGGAGGGCAATGTGAATGTATGTGCGTCTGAGGCCTGACAACGAGGCCTAAGCTTGGTCCATCTGTAGGCTGGGAGCATTGTGTCATCTGGATGCCATCTGCGAGGCTTGGGCTGCGGTGTAGGGTAGGAACAGAGCTGCTGCTGGCACCCCCTGGCATTGGGGCAAGAATGGGCAGCCTCCCACGTTAATTAACACCTCAATTAAGTAAGAGCAAGGCATGGCAGACAAGACAGGTGGGCGAGTTGCCCAGAGACAGGTGGGGAAACAAGCACTGTGGCTGGTCAGGGACCCTGACTCTGCCACAGCACCAAACTTCAGTGCTTTGGCACTGCCAGCAGTCTCTGCTTTGGCCCAGGCACTGCTGGTGCAGCCTCGGGAGCAGGAAAAGTCCATGCAGGGACAACTCATGGGCAGTGACATTCATCCAAGTCCCCTGTACTATACCACACTGGGGGAAAAAAAGCCCCATCCCCAGAGCTGATGCTGCCTGCAGGGCCTCCCCATGCCTGCAGCTGTGACCTGTGACCAGGGACTGACCATCCAGACATTGCCACAGATCTCTGGATTCTGGGCCCAAAATATTGGTTTTATGGCAACTGGTCATTGGGGTCTTCTGGAAAAGAGAAGCAAAATGTTTGGTCTCTCGCATACCTGTTCCTTGTGCCCATGGGCAGAGAAATATTGCAGGGGAAAGTTTCTAGGAACAAATCCCAGGCTCTCCAGAATGCTTTCTGAGAGGGAAAGACACTGTCACCAGGCTGTGAGATTCCAGCTGTCCCACATGAGCTGGTCTGTGGCCACCCACACTAGCAAGTCCCCTCCCCATCCTACTTTAGTTTGATCAGCCCAGAAACCTCCACGTCTCCCTTGTTATCTCCCCTGCACATTGCTCCAGGTGCATTTCAGAGCCTGATGGGTGTTGTGTTGGTAGACTTACAGGGGACCATCTGCCTGTTGGAGCAGAAGTTACTACACCTCAGAAGGGGAGTGAACCAGGGAGTTATATGGATTGCACCATGGCTCACCTGCTTGATGAAACAGGAAAGAAAGCTTTATTAATGATGCACATGTGACCCTCCCGCAGCACCTGGGCCGGGCGCTATACCAGATTCAAGACCCTCGGTATCAATAGTTTTGGGCTCTCCCAGGCAGCTCGGCTGGCTGAGGTGTCCCACCAAAAAGGTGTGTTCCTCACTCTCACCTCCCCGAGAATCCACTCCAGCCTAAGTAACAGAGAGTTCTTTATTTCTACTATAACTATTTACAGAAAAGAAGAGGAAAGATGGATATCAAATATAATACACTATATATGTATATGCATTACATAGGTTCAACAACACCCATTAAAACCTATAACCAAAATATTATCTATAAACCCAACATTAGTGAATAGTCCATAGTACAAGTGATCCCACGTACAATGGCCCTATCAATATACGTCCATTCACAGATTATAGACTTTAACCCTCACTTCCCCTAGGAATTCAGTTCACACAGAGAGAAATAAATGGCATTACGGCTGTTGTGAGTGGTCACCAGATGGCAGTGCGCCGCTCCTCCGCATTTCTGTTTAAACAGTGACCTCCCTTCCCACCACAGCCAGATGATTCCTCCCTCTAAATAAACTTCTCACAAGCACCGTGGGCGTGCGTACACAAAACAGTCCCCCCCCCCCCCATGCTTTCTTTGCCACATGCAACATTTTCTTTATAAAAAAGACCCTGCATGAAGAACCTTTCAGAGGGTTTGCAGACCAGCCCCCTTGCCCACTTCAACCCGCTGCCCCCCTGGAGAGAGCCTGGTCTTCTCAAGTGTGCAGGCAGATGTTTGTAGGGGAAATAGTTAGAGTTGGGTTTGCATCTCCAGAAAAGGAGCTGGAGCCAAGCAGAGGCTGGAAGGGGTATTTCCTGTTCACCTGGCCTTTTTGGACATGCAGTGCATTTTTGGTATTTGCACATCCAGTGATACTCTGTCTCTGGATGCATAGCCACACGCATGTGGCTGATTATCCAGACATTTTGCATCAGATGGCTATCCCTAGACATGTTATTGAGAGGTGCCTGGAGGGGAGGCCGACCAATCGGAACTACAGGCCCTGTTTGTGTCCAGCCTGGGAAGCAACCACACTCACTCCCTTCCCCTGGCCACCTGCAAACCTCCATCCCCCCTGCCTCCCAGGTCCATGAAATCAAGCAGGAGCAAGTTCAAATCAGATTTTTTTCTTCCTCTTCTTTATTTTTTTTAACAAAAAATTGAATTGCAACCAATTCCATTGAGAAATCACAATACAATTTACAATACAATTTACACTACAGCCGTGCATAGCATAAAACACCAATTCATAATTATGGTCCCTTCTGTAATAGATATGGATGGATGGAGGGCTGTATAGTGGGAGGGCAAGAGGAAGGAACGGATGGAGGGAGGGAGGCAGGTAGCCAGCCAGCCAGCCAGCCTGGTTACTGGCACTTCCTGCTGGTTACTGATGACCCTGCAACTTTTATAGAGTTCATTACTGGAAAGTTGCAGGGTGAACTGCTTTTGGATGGAGGGAAGCCAAATGCTTGGCCAGTGCTAGTCTGCATGCAGCCAGCCAGCATTTTCTTGCAAGAAAGAAACAACCTACCCACCCATACAGCTTAGTTAGGGAGGGGCCCCCTAACTGTGGGGGGCCCTAGGCATGGTTGCAAAGGGCCCCCCTCAGGTAGGGTGGTGGAGAGGGGTGGGGTGTTACTCTCCATTGCATTGTACCCTTGCAATCTTTGCAGGGCACAAAGCTTTGGGAGGAGTGGAGGGAGCCCCAACATGCGTGGGTGGGGGAGAGGGGTGGACGAAGGTGTCCTGCACCACCTTCCTGGTTACTATGTCCCACACAGCAGGAACATGGAGGTGAGGGGGAAGCCATGGTTGCAGAGGGGACCCCCTTAGGTGGGGGGTCCCAGGCACGGTTGGGACCCCCTCAGGTCCAGATGGATGGCTCGACTCAGCTGGCTGGCTGAGTTGGGCCATGCTACTCCCTTTCCATTGCATTGTACCTTTGAAATCTTTGCTGGGCACAAAGCTTAGGAAATAATACTTTTTTTCTACTCCCTGTTAAATCTTTGGGCCCCCACGCTACCTATAGTGTATGTTATCTTATGTATATACCCCAATCCAAATTTGGTGGTAGGTACATGGCCAGTAACAATAATGGTGCAGGTCAAGAAGACTATATGAAGTTGGCCTACAGAACTTGTGCAAATCAAGCTCATGCTAGGGCCAAAGCCAGTGAAGAAGCCTCAGCTTCTGCCACTGCAGTAGTCAAAGCTTACCAGGAGGAGGGCAAGAGGTCTAAGGCAGAGAGCAGGCAAAGCTACCAAGAAGCCTCCGCAATTCAGATGAGAAACTCAAGCCACAGCTTCCTTAGTGGAAGGTCCCCCCTGTGATCCAAGCCCTCTGCAGCAATGAATGAAATGCTTGTACTGATGCAGGACATGGCCAGTAACGGGTGGGAGGGGGAGAAGACTGTGAAGTGGGCCTGGATGCTCGGGCCAAAGGGCCTCAGCTTCTGCCACTGCAGTAGTCCTGAGAAGGGCGAGATGCAGGCAGTGTTTTCCCTGCCCAGGAAGAATCTTTCCCCCAGCAACAATTCCAAAGTCCCAAGCGGGCCAAAGAGCCTGCTGCCCAGAACGCGGAGGTCTTGGCCAGCAACCAAGAAGAAGGACTAAGAAGGCCTTCACAATTCAGAGGAGAAATTCAAACTTTATGTGCTGAAGAAGGCACCGCCTCTGACCCGAGACCTCTGCCACTGCAGGGATAGCTTCTGCCACTGGCTCCCAAGGAGAAGTGGGCAAGTGGGGCGAAGAGGGGCAAGTGGGACAAAGAGGTCTTGGCCAGCAACCTAGAAGAAGAAGGCTTTGTGGCCAACAGCAATGACTCCCAAGCTACAAGGCTGCAACAAAGAGGTAGGTGCATAGACTACTGTAGCAAGAATTATTTTTTAAAGGCACACATGCTACAGTAGTCTATGGGGATTTTATTTAGTGATTTCCTGCAGCGCAGAAGTGCATTTTCTGAGACATGTCCAGTAACCATGAAGGAGTTGCTAGGGAGGGACTGTGCCGGAGCACCACCCTGGGGTGCTAAGACCCCCACCCATGGGACAGGAGGGAGCTAGGGAGGGAGTTTGCCTGAGCTAAGAGTCAAGCCCCCAGCCATGGGGCAAGAGGGAGCGAGCGGTCTTTGCCAGCAAACAAGAAGAAGGCTTTTGTGGCCAGCACCAATTGCAAAGGTACAAGTGTGCAGTGGAGAGAGGTCAGGTCGGGACGTGTCTGCTTGCTTGCTGAGGTGAAAGGCAGAGGGCAAGTTGGCAGAAGAAGAGGCCAGCAACCAAGAAGAATTTTTGAGAGAAAGGAACAGAGAGGTGTTGCTTGCACCAAACTGCGAACAAGTCTCAGCTTCTGCCACGCCTCCCAAGAAGAATGGCGGGAAGCAGGCAAGAAGCGGTAGAAGAAGGGCGGCAAGCAGGCAGAGCAAGTGGGGCAAAGAGGTCTTGGCAAAGGCCAGCAACCAAGAAGAAAGGCTCCATCATTCAGAGGAGAAACTAAGCTGCAGGTGGCTGGTTGATGGTGGCTTGCAAAAAAGCAAGCCAGGCTGCTGGGGGGTGACGGAGATTGTGTCGTGTGCAAGCAAAGCTGGAAACCCCAGGCCGCCCCTCCCCCACCTCACCAAAAGGCCTTGATCAGGTGTTACACACACACCAGGAAGCGTTGTGTTGGGTGAGCCAAGAAAGAGCATGAGGAAGTGGGGTTATGGAGGCAGATGCAGGAAACCAGGAAACTATGAGCTTTTATTGTTTGCAACAGAGTATTGCAGCACTTACTTGGGCTTCTTTGCCTTCACCCCACCATGACCCCGAACCACCCCTGTCTCCCTGAAATGCAGTGGCACCCTCCTGGTCCTGCTGGCAATCATACGGCCCTGCTGTGACCCATAGAGTTAGGGGGAACTGGCTCATCTTGCATAGAGGCAAGACAAACAGACTGACTTTTCCCTTTTGGGCATTGTAACTGTTCATTTTTTAGGTATTTCTGCAAGGCCTCCTTGAACTTGTCATTTTAACTTTGGAAGTCAGGACTGGACTTGTCAACTATGTCTTTTAAATTCCACATGGTGCCTTGCACTTTCTTGAGGATGGCATGGTCCTTACGCATCAAATAATGAAGTTCGTCCCACCAGGCAGCTTCGCTTTCTGCTCTGGCTACGAGGACTCCACCAAAACCTCGAGTGAGGTTTCGTGGACATCTCTGCTTGCTGTGAAAATCTCCTCAGTGCTCTGCTGAAGTGTGAGCAGGGTGCCATTCCCAATGGCCATGAGTCACTGTGGCTGAAAAACAAAGAAAAAAGCAATGGTTGGCTTCCCCCCAGATGGAGAAAAGTGCACCTCCCCACTCCCACCATGCAGTGCACAAAATCCCAGCAGGCATGGAAACAGACCCAGCAAAACTGGGCACCACGTGTACTGCCCAAAACTTATCAGTACTCACTGCTCCGGGAACAGGACCCTGAATGTCACTGCCCATGCTAGCTGCAACAAATTAATTAAAGCAAATAATTAACTATTGAACCTGGTGGGCCTGCACCACCACTGAAAGAACATGGCGACTAACCTATAGCAACACATGAATTTCTCCCCCCACCGCTCCCCAAACCCAACCAGCATGAACCTGGGAGTTGCCTGGCAGTGGCAAGAGACGCATTACAAGAGACTTCCCAGGTCCAGTAGATGATGTTTCTTCCTGACCCCCACCTCCTCCAATTCATCATCCACACTACTCTGTGGAATAGTGGGGGCTAATTGGCAATAAATCTATGGTGATCAATGGTTCTTCCTCCACTTCCACCTCCAGGCCAACACCGGTGCTGAATATCTGCAAAGCCGGGTTGTCACCCGCATCCCTGGAGAGAATGACAGACAGCTTGTTATAGAAGGGGGCAAGTGCGTTACCTTCCCCAGAATGAGAGTTCATGTCTTTGGCTCTGTAAAATGCTGGTCTCAGAGACTTGATCTTGCACCAGACCTGGGTCCAGTCATGGTTGTGCCCTCGCACCTGCATGCCTTTTGGTATCCCAACATAAACAGGTTTATTTCTCCTATTCTCCAGCCTGTTTACGATCCTTTGCTCTGACCAAATGTCAATTAAGTCTCCAGTTCTTCCTGGCTCCAGTTGGGGCCATGGGCATTGGAGGTATCAGCCTCCTGGGCTATTGGATCCATCATACTGCTGGCCTTGGCTTTCTAAGACATGGTGAAGCAGTTGGTGGGTGATCAACAGCACAAGCACAAGTGATTTGTGAAAGGGGCTGGCAAATTTTGGAGGGGTGCCTTTATACTCGGGCTGTGCTTGCAGGAGAGTCTGGGAAAATTCCAAAGATTTTGAAGTCATTATCTGTGAGTATCAAAACCCCCAAAGGTGATGAAGCACCCCCAGTTAACAACAAAAAAGACCTGGTGATGGGTTAATAAGGCCTTTGTACTTTGGGATGGCTGCTCAATGATCAAAAATGTTGCAAAAATCATCAATAACTGCCTGCTTGTGCAAAATAATTTTATTACAGCCTTATGTTCTCCCATAAAGTGGCAAATGCTTTGAATAGCCAGGAGAAGAGTAGGCAAAACTTTGTTTTTATTTGCAAGCTTGATTACGTCACAACGCCAGTGGCTGCAAAACTCGTGCAAAAGGCACAATGCCTCAGGGCACTGGGGTGAAGGGTTGAAAAAGCAGCTACACCGAGCTCCAGACCAACCACACACACCACCCTGCTTGGTGCAGACAGGTGAGAGGCCACTGCTGGGAGAGGGGCAAAATGGAGAACGAGGATGAAATACGAGACATGATGTTGGACATGGATCACGAGGAGTTGGACGCAGTACTGGAAACCCTGTTTTACTGGAGATTACTGCAGGAAGTCTTCAGTAGGAGTAGGACACTACACTGCTCAGTGGCAAGTTGTTGTGTTTCTGCTTTAACAACATTAAGAAGATACAACAGGTACTCAGGGGAGTGAAGCGAACAAGTGGAATCTGACCGGGCTCTGTTGAGAGACCTGAGGAGGACCAGCAGGATCTGCATGGTGTGGGCCCACGAGAGCAGCTAGGACTGGTGGGACTGAATCGTCCTGACCACTTGGAATGACCAGCAGTGGCTGGAGATGTTTTGAATGAAAAGGGAGATGTTTTACCATATTGTCTGCATGCTCGGGCCGCACATCATGAGGCTGGACACAAACATGCGTCGGGACATCCCACCAGACCAGAGGGTCACAATGGCCATCGTTAAACTGGCCAGCTCAGCCAGCCTCTGCTACATTGCCAAGCAGTTTGGCATGGCTGCCTGCATGGTGGGGCAGGTGACCCGTGAAGTATGCCAGCAGATTAGGAACATGGCTTCTAACAAATTTATCCACCTGGTGAATCCACAGCAAGTCATAGATGGCTTTAATGAGAAGGGGTTCCTGAGCTGTGTGGGGGCTTTAGACAGCACTCACCTCCCAGTGCTGTGCCCTGCAGGGAGTGGGAGGCTTTACACAAACAGGACAGGCCATGCCTCCATGATCCTGCAAGCCATGGTGGACCACCGGGTCTGGTTCACAAACATTTTTACAGGGTGGGCCAGCAGCACTCATGATGAGTGTATTCAGAAACTCCCCTCTGGCTGAGCTCGGGGAGAAAGGACACTATGCACCTGGCATGGAGGAGAGAGTGATTTGTGGTGTCACCATCCCCCCATCATATTAATGGATGCTGCCTACCCCTAAAGCCCAGGCTCACGAAGCCTTATGGAGGGAAGATCACCGACCTGCAGAAGCTGGTTTTTAACTACCGCCTCAGCAGTTGCAGGATGGCGGTGGAATGTGTTTGGCCGACTGAAAGGATGATGGAGGGCGCTTACGTGCCAGCTCAACATGGATGAAGAAAATCTAATGCCCTTCATTGTGACAGCCTGTGTGATGCACAACATCTGTAAGAACGAAGGAGAGATTTTCAAGGACCCGTGGGAACAAGAAGCATGATAGGTGGTGGAAAGACAACAGAGATGTGGGGCAGCAGCACAGGGACCGAGGAGATATCCTCAAGGAGAGGCTGGTCAGACGGGCCTTGTGCACGATTATCTTGCAGGATACACTGCTGAGAACAACCCCTAGGGAGTGCTTTATTCCAAAATATAGATTTATATTTTTTCACACTTTAAAATCTGTGTCTGTCTACAGGGGCATGTGATGTTGTGGATGGGAGTGGGGGAAGACAGGATGGTCAGGGGTTGCAAGGGGTGTGGGACGGGGGGAAACCAAGCCAAATAGCAAGTCACATTTTGAAACAAAGATTCCAAGAACATTTATAAAACAATTCACAACAATTCACAACACAGCTCCAAAAGCCATATGTGACACTACACAAACAGATTGATGGTGCACCTGGCCAGGGAACTGGAGGCTTTCCCATTGGAAACTGTAAGAAGCTCAATGAGCTTGGGAATGCTGGGAAATATAGTCCAACCCCCTCCCCCAAAAGTCAGAAGACCACCAACATAGGGACAGAAGACCGCCAATATAGATATATGCAGGAATCGCCTATCAACCGGGCAGTAACAAACGCCCACCCACCTAACACTCTTATGATATAGGCAGTTATTAAGCCACTATATTAATAAAAATGTCCATGGTGCAATGGAAAGGGAAAGGAACGGATGGGAGGGAAGGATTCACCTGCGCGGCTTGTCTTTCGGGATCGGTGTGGGGTCCTTGCGATCATGTACTGATGGAGAGAGAGACCAGCCCAGACCGAACGAGCATAGGCGGGTGCAAGTGACAGGGATTTGGGGGTGACCGTGACCACGATCAGGGGAGACTCCCAGACAGTCAGGACTGCCCAATGAGAGTGGGGGGACTGGGGAGCCCGGGGGGCTCACATGCCCCTCCTGCTGTAATACATTAGGAAAGACATTCCTGGGGGTAAACTGGTATTTGACTGCCTCTACCGATGTCTGCGGAGAATGACATACAGGGACTTAACTTGCTCAAAAGCACCGTTCGTGCAAACACAAATGCCATGTCATGCAAACAAAAATGAACTGCACCAAAAAAAAAAAAGCCACGTTAACATTTTTGGGCAGTCTACATTAACTCCCGTGCCATCTACACACGCCCTATGAGGTTAAATGCCTCCCCACATTCCCTTTCCTTGTGAAACTAGGGATGCTCAATAGAGACTGCCTCCCTTTACTGGCAGGTCCCCTGTCCCTGCAGGCTGCGACCCAGCTGCAAGCACGGATTCCCGCTGGGCCAGACTCTTTCCTTTGCCCCTCCTCTTTCCCAGGGCACCCGAGTCCTGAGTTTGCACAGCTCCTCTCCAAGATAGGGGACTCGGCTCCTTACTGAGCACCACGGGCTGTCTGTCTTTCCTGGGGTGTTGGCTCCTGCAGCAGGCTTTCAGTCCCCTCCCTGGGGGGCGAGACTGTCCCAGTCCTCTCCCTCAAGCTGGGAAATACCTCCTCCCCTCTGCTCTTCCCACTGTCTGCTGTGTTTATAATCCGGACACAGCCAACCAGAAACCTCCATTGTGCAGACAGTCCAATCAGCTGCATGCATATTTTTGAGACTTGCACTTTTTCAGAGCTCCTGCATACAAGCCCCTTCCTGCCCTTTCTGCAAAGGCGCTAGCATTACTTCCCTGCCCGGCCTGCTGTCTCCGCAACCCGGAAGCTGTTGCACATGCACAGCGAAGCAGCAATGCTATAATGAGTTAGTGGCAATCTCACTGTGCTGCAACCATCCTGGGTGGGTTTAACAGAGGTCTCGATCAGCCGGCCACACTCCTGGATTCCCGTGTCTGCTGTGATAACCCGATGTTTCTTGGGACGTGCTCCAGCTGAGGCAACATCACTGTCCTTTTCTGTTTCTATTATGACTGGGTGGGGTGTCCCCATTGCCAGGCAGTTGCTGCCATAGTCAGTTGGTCTAAGAAGGATGTCATTCTAGCCAATGTTTCCCAGGGCTGCGCGAGGTTTCGGACCCTGCTTCGGATTTGGAGAAGCTTCGGACGCTTTGGGATCCAAAGCAGTATGTCCGGATCGAAGTGCTGGCTTCATTAGGCTTTCCGAAGTGGTTCAGAGCTTCCAAACTTTGGAAAAGCCACTTTGGAGATCTGACCATAGGGTATAACGGGGAATCAATGAAATATCTATAACTTTGTTGTTGTCTTATTTGCATGAACTTTTCAGGGGTTGGAGCTTGTACTGAGAGCAGGGAGTCTGCCAAGTTTCAAGAAGCTCAGTGAAGGGGTTCAGGAGGAACTTCACCCCAGATTCTTGAAAGCAAAACTCGTGTCATGTCTATGTGTTACAATGTTGGGGGAGGGAGTGAAAACTGCAGGGGTGGTGGCCCCTGGGGAGGCCACAAAGCCTGCCAAGTTTCAAGGAGATCGGTGGAGGGGTCTGTGGGGAACTGCCCCTCAAGCTGCAGACAAGCAAAACCCATGACATGGGTGACGCTGTGTGTGTTAAGGGGCAGCAGAGTGAAAGCTGCAGGGTGGTGGCCCCTGCTGCGGCCACGAAAGCTGCCAGCTGTCCATAAGATAGGTGCAGGTGTGTCTCGGCTCTGGGCCCTGCACCCCTAGCTGCTGACAGGCAAAATGTGTGACATGGGTGCTTGTGGGACTGACTGTGTCTGTCTTGGGGAGGGAACTACTGCAGGGCTGGCTGCTAAGCTACTGTGTTACCAGTTACCAATCATGTTTCATGAAGGGACCAGCTCGATACACAGTTGCTAGATAATGTAACGAGTTAATCCGCAACAATTTACACCTACAAAACCCCACACTAAGGAGAGGAAAGAATCAATACAGACACTCACCTGCCCAAAACAGACACAGTCAGTTGCACGAGCCCCCATATCACTCAGGGTGCTGTGTCTGGGATGGAGGATACGTGCTGGCTGTAGCACCGTACATGGCGTATGGAATGGTTGAGGTGCGCCTGCTCAATCGAGGTGGTTTTTGGAACAATTGAATGCTGCTCAATTAGTATGATTTGGAACTGATTAGGCTAATTTGACCTGGACTATGAAGTGTGTGTGTATACATATATATATACGTGTGTGTGTGTGTATGTGTGTTTATGTGCATGTGTGTGTGTGTATATATATACTCACTATATATATTTAATATATATAAAATCTTCTGCCTGACCCCTAATGTTGAGCAGCAGGCTAGCTGGCTCCTTCTCACTTCCTTCTGCTACCCCAGGCACAGCATCAGCCTTTTCACCTCCCGCCCAGCAAAGCAGAGGGGCAGGGAGTCAGGGCTGGGGCTGGAACCCAGCCGTCCTGGGCTCTGTGCACATGTCTGCACTGAGGAAATGCGGAAAAGCAGTTGCTGGTGTCCCAGAGCGCAGGACCAGGACACTTGAGTCCAGGTCTGCCTCAGCAGTGATTGCCTCCCATCTTCACTGAGCAGTAACGGAGGCCCAGGGGTCAGAGGTGCCAGCACTTGTGCTTTTCAATGCCCACCCACAGACTCTCCCTACTGGGGCCCAAAGCCTGTGAAGGTCCTGCTGTCCTCATCTGCCCACTGTGAGATGGGGTAGCGGTGCAGCCAGGCTCTGTCTCTCTCTGTCTTCTAGGCCCAGCCCTGTTGCTGGCTCAGTCCCCTTGCTGCAATGGTGTGGGATCTCTGGGGAAACATGGGCTGGGGCTTGGGGGCTCTGCCCTCCCTACCCATCTGCTTGGGACAGTACACCCCCTTCCCCACTCTCTGCTACCAGATGATTTATCCACCCCTGTTACCCCTCATGGCACTGGGCAGAGGCCTGGTCTGGCCCCCAGGCTTGGGGATTTCCCACCAGTCAGAGTAACTGCTGCAGGGAACCCAGTGAAGGGGCAGTGGCTCTGCCCCCCTGGGCTGCCCTGAGTGGAGACAGACGTGGACAGGGGGAGCTGGGACTGACAGATGCATGGACAGTGCATGCACCTTGTGGGACAGTGGTCACCGGGCTGAGGGGCTTTGAGGAGGAAGCCATGGGGGGCTTGTGTGTGAGCCAGGTGGTGCATCCTGTGCTGGGAGGGGAATATGCAGTGGGCTCATCTAAAATTTGAACCTGGGCCTCTGCACCACCAGTGGGGATCATACCCCTAGATTGGGGCAGGAAATTATTTTGGCTGGGTGTGGCTAAACAAGTTTTGGTGAGCTGTTTATGGCTGCAAGGGTGACCCTGCCCCTTCACAGGTGCCCCGTCCCCTGATTGCCATCTTGGGACAAGAAGTCCTGCCCCATAATCCCTGACCTTTGTCTCCAGAAGTCCCTCCCCTTGCCCCTCAAAATCTTCCTTTTGGGGAGGGGGTTTGCCATCTTGGAACTGGAAAAAAAATATATACTAAAAATCAAACATCCACAATAACATATTTTAATTTTATTTAAAAATATATTTTCATCCTGATTTGTGTCTGTTTGCATCATGTATATAGAGGCAATTGCATCATAGCTCAAAATGAAGTGTCACTCGTATATTTACTGGGGGGGCTATGAAGGAATGTGGGGGTGTGGGTGTGTGTGGGGTTTGTGGGGGGTTGTGTGGATGTGTGTGCATGTGAGGTGTGGGGGGATGTGTGGATACAGGTGGGTGTGTAAGGGGGGGTTGTGGGGATGTATGGGTGTGTGGGAGGTTTGTAGGGGCTGTGGAGTTCTTAGTGCTGCCACCCAGAGCAGTATTGGGCTGCCCTGGGTCTCCTCCACTGCCACTGCTGCCTCTGGGCTGCCAAGAAAGGTAATCCAGCCACGGAGCCACCTCAGCCCCACTATGTGCCCAGGGGCAGCAGGACATGCCACAGCTGGGCAGCACATGGGCCAGGTGGGACCAAGGAACCCACCGCGGGCTGGACAAAGCTCCTCTGTAAGCCAGATCCTGCCCATTGGTTTTATTTTGCCCACCCCTGCCCTAGACCACCCAGCTACCCACAGCCCTTCCCAGCTTTCTGGGGCTTGGTGAATGGCAGTTTTCCCACTCACTGGGTCTCTCAGACCTCCCTCCCCCAAGGCACCTGCTCCACTCTCACCCACAGAGCCCTAGGTCCAGCCGGGCACAGCTGGCCTGACTGCTGCTTTGCTCCTGAGCCTCCAGGCTTCATCCTTAGGGTGCAAGAGGCCCCAGGTCCACATCCCGGGTGAGTGTCCTATTTCTCAGCAAGCCCCAAACCTCCGGGGGGACAAGCCTGTTGCCATTAAGTCATATAATCATGGAAAATGAGGATTAGAAGTGACCTCAGGGTCACATCTAGTCCAACCCCCTGCTCAAAGCAGGACTGTTCTCAACTAGATCATTCAAGCCAAAGTTTAATCTTATAAACCTCCAAGAATGGAGCTTCCACCACCTCTCTAGGTAGCTCATTCCAGTACTTCACCATTTTCCTAGTGAGAAAGTTTTTCCTACTATCTAACCTCAACTTACCTTGCTGCAACTTGAGTCCATTGCTCCTTGTTCTGTCATCTGCCACCATGGAGACCAGTCTAGCTCCATTCTCTTTGGAGCCACCCTTCAGGGAGTTTAAAGCTGCTATTAAATCCCCCCACAATCTGCCTTTCTGCAGACTAAATGAATCCAGTTCCCTCAGCCTCTCCTCACCAGTCCTGTGCCTCAACCCTCAAACCATTGTCATTGCCCTCCACCAGAGTCTCTCCAATTTGTCTGCAGTCTTTCTGTAGGCCCAAAACTGGATGCAGGACTCCAGATGTGACCTCACCACTGCAGAATACAGTGGAATAATTTTCTTCTTTGATCTACTGGTTATGCTCCTACTAATGCATCCCAGGATGCTGTTAGCCTTCTTTGCAACAAGGGCACACTGCTGGCTAATATTCAGCTTCTTGTTCCATCACCCCCAGGTCTTTTTCTGCAGAGCAGCTGCCCACTCAGTCAGCACCCAGCCTGTACCAGTGTGGGGGATTGCTCCATACTAAGTACAGGACTTTGCACTTGTCCTTGTTGAATCTCATGAGATTTCTTTCGGCCCAATCCTCCCATTTGTCTAAGTCACTCTGAATCCGAGTCCTACCCTCCAGTGTATCTACTACACCTGCCAGCCAGCTTGGTGTCATCTGTGAAATTGTTGAGGGTGCACTCTATGCCATCTTCTAGATCATCAATAAAGATATTGAACAAAACCGGCCCCAGGACCTACCCCTGGGGCACTCCACTTGATACCGGCTGCCAACTAGACCTCGAGGCATTGATCACTACCTGTTGAGCCTGTGGTGGGTCAATAGTGGGTGCTTCTGTTTTGAGCCACCCACCTGACTGCACCTGACCACCTTCCAGGCTCCGAGTACTTCCCTGGGAGCACCACACATTTGTCCATCCCCCTTCCTGAAGCACACCCACTAGCCTGGGGGTACCACTGCCACCACCTAGGGTCTGGACTGATCCTAGCCCTGTGCCCCCTGAGAAACACAGATCAAGTAGTCTTTAAGGGAACTTGACCCACTGCAAGAACTTGGGTTGTTTCCCTCAGTCTGAAGCACAAATAGTGGTCAGCAAAGTCCTGGACATTTGGGCAGGGCAGGAGGGACTGCAGCTGCAACAGGCCAGAGGGGAGGCAGGAGGGTCATCTGTTCTTTAGTGGGAGAAAGGGGCAGGGGGGCTTTGAGAGCAGCAGCTTCATGGCCTGGTGGCAGTGCAGGCACCAGTGCCCATGCTCGGAGGGGCTGAGCAACCAGGGAGAGGGAAAGAAAGGGGAGGAGGCCATGGCCAAGCTGCCTGGTGTGGTGGCAGCCTCATCCCAGGGCAAGGGCTGCCACAAGCCTCCCTCCCCTCCTCATCTTCCCTCAGCCCGCACTGGGCCCAGACACTCCACTGCCACCTGCATGGGTGGGGGCTGTGGGTCAGCAGTGAGTGGCACCGGGGATGGGGGACTGTGTATTGGGAGTGCGAGGGGCACTGGCAGCACCAGGAGCTGTGGGTCAGGAGTGAGGGGCACCAGCAGGGATGGGGGGCTGTGGCTTGGGAGTGAGGGACACCATCACAGTCTGGGGGGCAGGGTACTGCAGTTTGGTGAGGGGCACTGGCAGGGCTGGGTCAGTGGGTTGGGAGTGAGGGGCAGCAGCAGGGCTGGGGGTGGGGGGGGATGTGGCTAGGCAGTGAGGGGTAGGAGAATGGGCAGGGGCAGGGCCACCCTTCAGGGCTGGCCATGTAAACACTTCACAGCCGTTGCTCAGTGAGGATGGGGGGCAATCACTGGTGAGGCAGAGCTGGACTCAGGTGGACTGGCCCTGCGCTCTGGGGCACCGGCAACTGCTTTTCCACATCTCCTCAGTGCAGGCATGTGCACAGAGCCCAGGACGGCTGGGTTGCAGCCCCAGCCCTGACTCCCTGCCCCTCTGCTCTGCTGCGAGGGAGGTGAAAAGGCTGATGGTGTGCCTGGGGTAGCAGAAGGAAGTGGGAGGGAACCAGCCTGAGACTCATCATTAGGGGCCAGGGAGATTATAAAAATATACATATATCTTTAATATACTTCATATTCCAGGTCAAATTAGCCTAATCTGTTCCAAATCATAGTGATTGAGCGGTTTTCAATTGTTCCAAAAACCATCTTGATTGAGCAGGCGCACCTCAACCATTCCAAACACCATGTACGGTGCTACAACCAGCACGTATCCTCCATCCCAGACACAGCACCCTGAGCATTCACCTATTCCCAAATCCATTAGCAAGCATCCTATGTACAGGCCCAAGCCTGGAGGTCTTGGGGTTTGGATGCCCCTAGATATTACAGGCAAGCATCCTCCACCCAGACTCTTTAGTTCAGGACTTCAAATACTCCCTACACTTGATCTTAGCCCACATGAGGCCAAGAAGCGAGGGAGATGGTGCAGGCGGAAGATGCTGCAGGGTCCTGGGGGCGGCTCTGTACAGAGGCTCTGGAGGCTTCAGCCCTGCCCAACCTGCTCTTAAATCTACTCAGGGAAGCGGGTGATCATCAGCACTGTCATCTTTATTCTGGCAGCCTGGGGGCCACACAGGCCTGGGCCACGCATGGACAGACAAGGAGAGACAGCCTCCAGCCCTGGGCTCCCTGCCCAGCCCCACCGCACAGACCACATGTGGGAGGCAGGATGGCAAGAGCAGCCTTCACCATTGGAGGCCTGGGGATGACCCAGCCAGGATCTAGTCATGAGCCAGACCCTGGGCCCTGCATCCCATCCAGAGCTCAGCTCTGGGAAGCATCCTGGAATCTCCTGGGTGGGGCAGAGATGCAGCGCTGGTGACATTGCCTCTGTCTTCGGCTGCTCCCTCCCTCCTCAGCTCTTGGTGGCTCTGGGGGACTCCGAATGACCTAGAGGACAAAGGGAAGAAGCCTGTGACTTGTCATCTGGGCATGCGGGTTCAGTCATCGGACAAGATCTCAGCACTGGTGGCCGTGTGGTAGAGTTTCTGCCTACCACAAGTCCCAGCGGGGTCAAGTAGGGGCAAGAAAAGTGATAGGGAGAAATTGGAGGTGGGCTTAGGCAGCGGTGTGAGATGTGTGGGTGAAAGCCTGTTGCACCCCTGAAGCCCCTTAGCAACCCCCAACTACTGCAGAGAGCCCCTGGAGTAGCTGAAGGTAAGTGGGGGCCATGGTGGGAGGGGCTCAGCTGTAGGAAGGGGGCTGATTTTGAGCCAAGGAGGGTCTCATCCTGCCCCGGCTCCTACTCGGCCCAGCCCCTCAGGGGCAGAGGAAGTACTCGCTGACCCCTGCTCCATGCAAACAGAGGCCCTGGCTTTTGGCTGCGGGAGCTACCTGACACCAAGCTGCTGGGAAGAGGCAGCCTCCACCTCACCTCTCTCTGCAGGGGACGAGGCTTTTCTCAGCCAGACTGGCTTACCTGATCCATTGGGCTTTAAACTAAGCCCGCCGGGGGGTGGGGGGAGTACTGCCACTGCTGGTCCGCTGAGCAATCCTTGCAAAGCCAGCAGGCCAAGGCACTCTAAGGATCCCACCCCTGCCCCAGCCCTGGAATGAGTTGTGGGCAAGGCAAGGACCCCAAAGGGACATTTCCCTGCCTGTACACAAATGCCAGGAGCTTGGGGAATAAACAGGAGGAACTTGTCCTCCTGCTCAGCACAAACAATTACGATGTCATAGGGATAACGGAGACCTGGTGGGACTCCACCCATGACTGGGCCTCAGGTGTAGATGGCTATACTTTGTACAGGAGAGATCAAGTGGACAAAAGGGACAGGGGTGTAGCTCTCTATGTCAAGGAAAGCTATGTGTCCCTGCAAGCTGACATTGGTGCCCAGGGTAGACAACCAGAGACCCTCTGGATTAAAATCCATGGGGAACACAGCACAGGGGACACAATGGTGGGAGTCTACTACAGATCTCTGACCCAGGATCAAGAGCTTGAACAGGAGTTCACCAGTGGATTGGCCAAGGCCACACGCTCCTGGTGCATGATTGTCATGGGAGACTTCAACTAGCTGCACATCTCATGGGAAGAGCACTCGGCCAAGTCTGAGTGGTTGCAAAGCTTTCTCTCATGAGTGGATGGCCTCTACCTGATGCAGGAAATCTATGGGCTGACAAGAGGCAAAGCACTGCTCTACCTGGAACTGGCAAAGGAGGACAACCTTATCAGCAACCTAACGATCGAATGGAAGCTGGGTGACAGCAACCACGAGCTGATCACCTTCACCATCTGCCGTAAAGCTGGCAAGTCAGTCAGCATTGCAGAAGTCCTCAACTTCAGGAAAGCTGACTTTGACAAGCTCAGGAAGCTTATCAGTGAGGCCCTAAGGGACCACAACCCAAAGGGGGGGGAGTTCAGGACGAGCGGGCTGGGGGCATTCCTGGATGCACAAGCTAAGGCTATTCCACCTTGGAGGAAAGGCAGCAAAAGGGCACAGCAGCCCCATGGCTCTGCAGGGAACTAGCGGACCTCCTGCTTCTGAAAAGAAAGGCCTACAAAGGACGGAGGACTGGATCCACCTCCAAGGAGGAATATTCTGCACTGGTCCAGACCTTCAGAGAGCAAACCAGGAAAGCCAAAGCTGGGACTTAACTCCATCTAGCTACAAGTATCAAGGAGAATAAAAAGTCCTTTTTTAGATCTGTGGGGAGCCAGAGGAAAAGCAAGGGCAACATTGGACCCCTGCTAAACCAGATGGGACAGCTGACAACCAATGCCCAGGAAAAAGCCAACTTGCTAAATGGTTATTTTGGGTTGGTATTTCACCAGTCCCATGGGATGCCCTTGCCCATTACGGGATGGGAAGGCCTGGGTGAGAGAGATTCCTTATCCTCCATCAATGGTGACCTTGTGAAGGAACACCTTGAGAGGCTGAATACCTTCAAGTCAGCCAGCCCTGACAGTATACCCCAGAGTACTCAAGGAGATGGCAAACATCATAGCTCAGCCCCTGACATGGATCTTCAAGAACTCCTGGCGCTCTGGTGTAGTGCCCAAACACTGGAAGAAGGCCAATGTGGTGCCTATCTTCAAGAAAAGGAGGAAAGTGGATCCGGCAAACTACAGGCCCACCAGCCTGACCTCTATCCTGGGGAAGGTCTTAGAAAAAATTATGAAGGTGGCCATTCTTAACAGACTGGCTGATGACAACATCCTGAGGGATAGCCAGCCCGTGTTTGTTGCGGGTAGGTCTTGCTTGACCAATCTCATTTCCTTTTATGACCAGGTGACCTATCACCTGGACAAGGGAGTAGTGATTGATGTCGTATATGTTGACTTAGAAAAAAAGCCTTCGATCTGGTATCCCATGATCACCTTATAGCAAAACTTGCCAACTGCGGCCTTGGCTTCACCACAGTCTGCTGGCTGGGCAATCTGGCTCTGTGGTCAGACCCAGAGGGTGGTGGTTGATGGAAGTCAATTTTTGTGGTGCACTTGACCAGTGGTGTCCCTCAAGGCTCTGTTCTTGGGCCTGTATTATTCAACATCTTCATTAATGATGTGGACGTTGGTATCAGAAGCATGCTGGCCAAGTTTGCCGATGACACCAAAATTTGGGGTCAACCGTCCACACCTGAGGATAGGAGGGGGAACCAGCTGACCATGGTAACTCCCAGGACATCATTCTCCTGTTGTACTCGGCCTTGGTGAGGCTGCAGCTGGAGTACTGCGTCCAGTTTTGTGCTCCGCAATTCAAAAAGATGTGGAGAAGCTTGAGAGAGTCCAGAGAAGAGCCACGCGCATGATTGGAGGTCAGGAAAACAGATCTTACGATGAGGGGCTGAGAGCCATGGGGCTTTTTAGGCTGGAAAAGCGCAGGCTCAGGGGTAATCTGGTGACCGCCTATAAGTTTATCACAGGTGCTCAGCAGGATCTGGAGGAATGTCTGTTCACCAGAGCACCCCAAGGGATGACAAGGTCGAAAGGTCACAAACTCCTCCATGACCATTTCAGGCTCCTGGACATAAGGAAGGACTTGATTACTGTCCAAGCCCCCAAGGTTTGGAATAGACTGCCGCTGGAGGTGGTTCAAGCAGCTACTTTGAACGCCTTCAAGAGACATTTGGATGTTTATCTTGCTGGGATCCTATGACCCCAGCTGACTTCCTGCCCCTGGGGAAGGGGGCTGGACTCGGTGATCTTCCGAGGTCGCTTGCAAACCTAATGTTTATGAATCTATGAATCCAGGATTTGAGTCTTTGGTATTCCCTGTGAGCTTTCATAGATTTCATAGATTTCATAGACATTAGGGCTGGAAGGGACCTCGGAAGATCATCGAGTCCAGCCCCCTGCCCAAAGGGCAGGAAGTCAGCTGGGGTCATAGGATCCCAGCAAGATAAGCATCCAGTTTCACCTTGAAGGTGTTCAATGAAGGCGCTTGAACCACCTCCGGTGGCAGGCTGTTCCAGACCTTGGGGGCTCGGACAGTAAAGAAATTCTTCCTTATGTCCAGCCCAAAATGGTCTTGTAGTAGTTTGTGACCGTTCAACCTAGTCGTCATCCCTTGGGGCGCTCTGGTGAACAAACGTTCCCCCAGATACTGGTGGTCACCCCTGATAAACTTGTAGGTGGCCATCAGATCAGCCCTGAGCCTGCGCTTTTCCAGGCTAAAGAGCCCCAGGGCTCTCAGCCTGTCATCGTAGGGTCTGCTTCCCTGACCTCTGATCATGCGTGTGGCTCTTCTCTGCACTCTCTCAAGCTTCTCCACATCCTTTTTGAATTGTGGAGCCCAAAACTGGATGCAGTACTCCAGCTGCGGCCTCACCTAGGCCGAGTACAGGGGGAGAATGACGTCCCGGGATTTGCTTGAGAAGCATCTATGGATGCAAGCCAGCGTTTTGGTCGCTTTACTAGCCGCAGCATCTCACTGCAGGCTCATGTTCAACTTGTGGTCAATGATCACCCCCAAGTCTCTTTCTTCCATAGTGCTAGCCAACATAGCACTGCCGAGCCTGTAAGGATGCTGTGGGTTTTTGTTGCCAAGGTGGAGAACCTTGCATTTATCGGCGTTGAACACCATCAGATTCTCATCCGCCCACTTGCTGAGCCTGTCCAGGTCAGCCTGGATCACCCGCCTGTCTTCTGGTGTGGATGCTTTGCCCCAAAGTTTGGTGTCATCTGCGAACTTGGCCAGTCCACTTCTGACTCCAGTGTCCACATCATTAATGAAGATGTTGAACAGTATGGGTCCAAGGACAGAGCCCTGGGGGACCCCACTGGTCACAGGACACCACGATGAGTGACTTCCATCAATTACTACCCTCTGGGTCCGACCCCGGAGCCAATTTTCCAGGCAGTGGATCGTGGAGGACCCAAGGCGACAATTGGCCAGTTTCTCCAAGAGGTGATCATGGGACACCAGATCGAAGGCTTTTTTGAAGTCAAGATATATGACATCAATCTCATCTCCCTTGTCCAGGTGATAGGTCACCTGGTCGTAGAAGGAAATGAGATTGGTCAAGCAAGACCTACCCACAACAAACCCGTGCTGGCTATCCCTTAAGATGTTGGCGTCGGCCAGTCCATTAAGGATGGCCTCTTTAATAAACTTTTCTAAGATCTTCCCCGGGATAGAAGTCAGGCTGATGGGCCTATAGTTAGCCGGATCCACTTTCCTCCCTTTCTTGAAGATAGGCACCACGTTGGCCTTCTTCCAGTCTTCGGGCACGACACCAGAGCGCCAAGAGTTTTCAAAGATCCGCGCTAGAGGCTGGGCTATGATGCTCGCCAGCTCCTCGAGTACCCTGGGGTGAAGATTGTCAGGGCCGGCTGACTTGAAGGTATCCAGCTTCTCAAGATGTTCCTTCACGAAGTCAGCATTAATGGAGGGCAGGGGATCACCCTCACCCGGACTTCCCTGTCCCGTAGCGGGCATGGGCGTCCCATGGGACTGATGAAAGACTGACACAAAGTACCTATTTAATAGGTTGGCTTTTTCCTGGGCGTCAGTTGTCAGTTGCCCCATCTGGTTCAGCAGGGGTCCAACGTTGCCCCTGCTTTTCCTCCGGCTCCCCACGTATCTGAAAAAGGACTTTTTATTGTCCTTGATGCTCAAAGCTAGCTAGAGTTCAGTTGCAGCCTTGGCTTTCCTGGTCTGGTCCCTGCAGGACCGGACCAGTGCAGAATAATCCTCCTTGGAGGTGACTCCCATCCTCCATCCTTTGTAGGCCTTTCTTTTTAGCCTCAGGAGGTCTGCCAGGTCCCTGGAGAGCCAGGGGGCTGCTGTGCCCTCTTGCTGCCTTTCCTCCGAGATGGAACAGACTTAGTTTGTGCATTGAGGATCGCTCCCTTGAGGAGCAACCACTCTTCTTGAACTCTCCTCTCCTTGTGTTCACAGTCCCTTAGGGCCTCACTGACAAGCCTCCTGAGCTTGTCAAAGTCAGCTTTCCTGAAGTCAAGGACTTGCGTGTTGCTGACTGACTTGCCAGCTTTTCGGCGGATGGTGAAGGTGATCAGCTCATGGTCGCTGTCACCCAGCTTCCCATCGATCACTAGGTCGCCGACTAGGTCGTCCCCAGTAGCCAGTACCAGGTCGAGTAGCGCTTTGCCTCTTATTGGCCCATAGACTTCTTGAGTCAGGTAGAGGTCATCCACGCACGAGAGGAAGCTCTGCGACCGCTCAGATTTAGCTGAGCGATCCTCCCATGAGATGTCCGGGTAACTGAAGTCACCCATGACAACCATGGTCCTGGAGCAAGCTGCCTCAGCCAGTTTCCAGGCAAACTCCTGGTCAAGCTCAGGACTTTGGGTGGGAGGTCTGTAATAGACTCCCACCATTCTGTCCACCCTGGTCACCAATATCGGCTTGCAGGGATGTGTAGCTTTCCTTAACATAGATAGCTACACCCCCACCCCTTTTCTCTACATGATCCCTCCTGTACAGGGTATAGCCATCTATCCCTGTGGTCCAGTCATGGGTGGAGTCCCACCAGGTCTCCGTGATCCCTATGACATCATAACTGTTTGCACTGAGCAGGAGGATGAGCTCCTCCTGCTTATTCCCCAGGCTCCTGGCATTAGTGTACAGGCAGGCAAGTGTCCCCTGGGGGGCTCCTTCCTTGCCCACAGATTTTACCAGGGCTGGGGCCGGGGTGGGCTCCCTTGAGTGCCGTGATCCACTGGCTTTGCAAGGATTGCTCAGTGGGCCAGCAGTGGCGGTCGTCCCCCCGTCCCCCAGCGGGCTTAGTTTAAAGCCCGGTGGAGCAGGTCAGCCAGTCTGGCTGAGAAGAGCCTCCTCCCCAGGGGAGAGAGGTGGAGACCATCTCTTCCCAGCAGCTCGCTGCCTCTCTCGCCAAAGAGCGGGCTGTGGTCATGAAAGCCGAAGCCTTCCTGACGACACCAGCGCCGCAGTCTTTGGTTGACCACATAGATCCTCCTGTCCCTTCTCAGCCCATAGCCTGAGACTGGGAGGATCAACGAGAACACCACCTGTGCCCCCAGACCCTTTAGCCCTGCTCCCAAATCCCTGTAGCGCCTCATGACCTGGCTGGGAGTGCTCCAAGCCATGTCATTGGTGCCCACATGAATAAGGAGCATGGGATAGTGGTCTGTGGGTTTGAGGAGCTTGGGGATCCTCTCCGCAATGTCCCGGATGCGGGCCCCTGGGAAGCAGCAGACTTGCCGGGCTAAGGGGTCGGGGTGGCAGATTGGCCCCTCCGTCCCCCTCAGGAGGGAGTCTCCCACAACAAACACCTTACGTTTTGTCTTGGGGAGAGCAGGGGCGGTAGGTGCACTTAGGCCTATGTTGCCTGTGGGGGCCGGCAACTCAGCAGGTTCTGCTGGGGCAGCAAGAGGTGCGTCCCTGTTGCTCAGTTCTGGCGGGGGAGGGGCCTTGGTGCAGCGGGCCTTAGGGCCCTTGACCACCTTGGTCCATGCCCCTGGCTGGACACAGCAGGAGGTCCCAGAGTCCTCCTCTGGCCTGGAGGGAGACTGTGATCTACCCTCCGCCTCCCGGGGAAGAAGGGCCTGGCAGTAGGAGTCTATCTCCGGCTCGCAGTCCCTGATGGCACACAGTGTCTGGACTGCGGCCTGGGGCTCCTCCAGCTGGCGCGCCAGAGACCCCCAAAGGGAGCAGACCCCACAAGGGGAGGTCGCTATGCTCCCAGGCCCCAGAGCCTGAAAAAGGGACAGGCAGCCCCCGCCGCCGAGAGCCAGGGGCTCCGTCCGCGTGGAGCCCAGAACCGGGGGCTCCGTCTGGGTGGCCGTCTCTGAGGTGCCAGAGGGGGGGCCGCGGAGCCCGAGGGCCCTCCCGTGTGAACTCCACGCTAACTCACATGCCGGCAGAGAAGCACGCCTGTTTGCGCAGCCTGTTCACGTGGCTCCCTGGGGGGCTGGGCCAAGTAGGGGCCTGGGCGGGGCTTGACCCGGCCCGGCTCCACTCAGCTGCCGCCTCCCACACACACACTAAGGGGTTAGCCCCCTCTCTCCACGGGCCCCACTTACCCCGGCTGTGCTGGGGGTCGGCAGGGGGCTCCGCGGCTGCTGGAGGGTTTCTGGGGGCTTCAGGGGAGCGGGGGCACAGCGAGCTATCGCCTGCGCATCTCCCGCCGCTTCCGAGCCTAACTGCTGGTGTAGTAGGGCCCATTTCAGGGGTGGCCTTAATGCTCTGCAGTCCCTTCAGCCTTATCCGTTTCCCTTTGGGTAGCCCCTCCTTCCTTCGCCCACTGCCTCTCGATGCCTTGAGTTTCTAGGTAAAAGGAAGCTGCCCCAGGGCTTCCCAAGCTTGACCTTGCTCTCATGCACAGAGGGGTCCATGGTCATTGACTTACAGGCCAATTATGGAGCTCCTACCTTCTGTTTACACCACTCGCATGCCTCACAGATAATACTCCTTCCTGTTGTCATGTGCTTCTCCTGGGCTATGGGCTCCCAGCTCCAGTCCTTGCCCCTCTTGGGATCTGAGCTCCTTGGCCCCCCTGGTCTCTGGCTGTGATCCCTATCTTTTGCTCCTCTCTCTGGGCTGTGCCTATGCTCCTAAGCCAGGTGAGAATCCTGGGCTCCTCTGGCCATGCCAGTCTGGCTGTGGCCCACCTCAGCCTTTGGCCCCTATCTCTGCTCCTGTGCCAGTGAAACCATTGAGCTCCCTGGCCCTGTTCATACCCACCCCTCCCAGGCTGCAGACCTCTGGGCTCTCTAATCCTGCTGACAAATGCCCCTCTGTGGGCTCTGGGCCCCCTGGCCCCACTCTCTACCCTTTGCTCAGGCTTGGCCTCACTCCCAGGCCTTGCTCACACTGGCCCTTCTCTGGGCACTTCCACCTCCACTAGTGCCAGGCTTCAAACCCAGCCCCTCTCTCCTCAGCCCCTCTTGGGTTCAGGTTCTCTCCTTCTGTGCCCCAGGCTCTCTGTTTCTCTGGCCCCTCTTCATCTCTCTGGCCCAGCTGGGACCTCCGACCTCCCTTTAGTCCCTGCACAAACCACCAGTGCTTGCCGCAGCCCAGATGCTGTGGCAGAAGCCTGGCTGTGGCCGTGCTGCTCAGGACCTCCTTCACCTGCAGCTCTCAGGACTAGACTGCCTGACCAGCTCAGGGACTGGGCTTATATGTTTCAAGCCCTGCCCCCTTCTGGACACATGACTCTGATTGGCCCCTTCCAGATGTGAAGGCTGCTTTTGGAGAAGCCCCTTCTTTTAAAGTGACAGTTGTGCTAAGCACCCATCACAGCCAGGTAGGGCCACAGGCTGCACCTACCTGCTGGGGCATGGGGGAGTGTGGGGCCAGCCTGAAGCCTGGTCCTCAGGATGTGGGGTCTCCAGCAGACTACAGGGTTGGAGCTGGTGGATGGGGTCTGTGGTCAGGAGCATCTTCTGACACTCACTTCGCCACTAGCAATACTGGGACATGAGCCCATGTTTCTCATTGGGCTGGGAGCATATGGGGCCTTCCCCTGCCTGCCCAGTGTGACTGGAGGGGACATTGCCAACCCAACCCAAAATTTCCTGCTGTGCCTGAGAACCAGTGGCACATCTGCTCAGACCAGACAATGCATCTGGTGCAAAGCATAGCAGCCCTCGTGTGTCACCAACCCGGCCTTGCCCTATGCAGCCCAACCCACACGCTCTTACCTTGGAGCTGCAGCTGCCCACTGGACCTGGACCTGGGTTTCTTTAGGGCCTCATGCTCCATGTGGCACTGGTACCTAACCCTGTCATCCTCAGGCCCCGTGGGCGGGACACGCAGCTCAGACTCCATGCTGTAGGACTTCCCATCTGGTGCCCGGCTGGGGGCAGGAGTGTGGATCCTGTGGAGGTCTAAGCTCTCCAAGGGCTTTGCCTCCTTCCTTTTTGCTCTCTTTCGCAGCCAGGTCATTGCCACCTGCCTGGGGTAGGATCTTGATAGAAGGTGCTGTGCATTCATTGGCTGCCCAGGGACCAGGGCCTGCAGGCGGGAGACTTCCCCCAGATCTGGAAGGCATGGATGGTAGGCTGCAGAAGGTGAGGGCAGCATATCAGCAAGGTTCCCCTGTCTCCAGGTATCAGACATATGCCCAAACACTGCGCTGGCTGCTCAGAGCCCACCTCCTGGCAGCCTCTGCTGTGAGCTCTCCTCATCCAGCCAGCAAGGCCCTGGGCACCTCCTCTTCCAGACAACCTCCAGGAGGGCCTGGTGTGAGGGGTCAGGAAGTGCCATGGGCTCACAGCCTCTCTGGGCCAGGCAACAGGCAGATCTGCTCCACTGTGAACCCATCATGACCAGAACAAGGTCCCTTATACTGGTATGGCTGCTGGGCCAGTCCCGTCCCCCATCACTTACCAGTGCTCCTCTCTATGGGGGTCTCCAGGGCAAGGTGTCCCACGCGGCAGATGTACTCTGCCCCCTGGTTCATTGAGGTCAAGAGGGTGAGTCTGGTGTCCTGCTGGAAGCTCTTCCCGTCCCGTGCCAGGACGGCCGTGCCGGGCTCCACCCTCCACTCAGCCGAGCCCTGCAGGATCACAGCAGCAGCCTCCCCCTTGCCCCTCCGCAGCCAGGTCACGCTCAGCTCCCCTGGGAAATGCCCCGTGATGTGGCAGCTCAGGGTGACTCCCTTCCTCTTGGCCATGGACTTGGGCTGGGAGATTTCAGACACCTCTGGGGGACGCAGGAGACCTGGGGAAGGGAACAGCCAGAGATAGTGACAGGCCCCATTAGGGGAGCCATGGCTTGGCAGAGGCTGCTCTTTGGCCCCTCATACACCACACAGACCCAACACTGCCCTGCAGCGGGACTGTGAGCCTAGGAAATGGCCTGTCCTCACCTGCATCCCTCAGGCTGAGCTCTCTCTTGCTTGGGGGCTCTCCAGGGCCACGCTGAACACACACTTGCACTCGCAGATCTGGCCGGGTCAGGCTCTGACTGGGCACTCTCCAGACGCTCGTCGCGGTGAACGTGCCGTCCGCCTTCTTGTCTATCCGGGCAGGGTCTTCCCTCCAGCTCCCGTCCCCATCCCAGCCCCACTGGATCGGGGGCACCTCCTTGGGGTAGAAGCTCTGCATCTGAACAGCGAACGGCACCTTGTCGCGGGGGTCCCACTCTGGTAACACCCGGATCTCAGACACCTGTGGCCGGGCTGGGGAGACAGTGGGAGTGTTAGTGCAAGGGACTGCCGGGATTCTGCTTGGGGGTGGTGGATGGTTGTGCTGAGTGAGACCTGCACACCCCCAAGAGCTGGCCAGTCCCCATCCCCATTCCCTTGACAGAATCAGGCCCTAGCTGCATCTGGAGGTGGTATCGGGGCGCTGGGCACTCACCCCACACCCGGATCTCTGGGGACACTCGCTCCTCTCTGATCCCTTTGGCTTCATGGAGGAAGACACATCGGACTTGCGCCCCATCATCCTGCACCGTGGGGGTGAAGGTCAGGTAGGATGTGAGGCAGGTCCCAGCTCTCTCCTCTGTCACTCTCCAGCCCTCGGGGAGGGCAGGTGACAGCGGCCGGTGCTCAGGGCTCTTTTGATCCCCAGCGCTCTCAGGCAACATCCTGTCGTCACTGTGGATCCTTTCCCACATCACAGCTACATCCTCAGGGAACATCCCCTCCATGGAGCAGTGTAGGGTCACCTCTTGGCCCAGCAGGCACCGCTTTGGCTCCTGCACCTCTGAGACAAAATAGGAGTTTGCCTTGGATGATGTGGGAGATGCGTCGAGTCTGAGCTCAGGGATGGGAGCCCCTGGGGTGAAACCTGCCTGGAACAGGCGGCCCCATGTGTCTCTGCTGCATCACAGTCACCCTCCCCACCCTCTGGCCTATCCCTTCCCCCTGTGACCCTTCAACCCAAAGACATCTCCCTGCTCTACCTTTTTTCCTCTTCTTTGAAAAGTAAATAGCTACAGCAGCTGCGGCTCCTGCTCCCATCAGGATCCCCAGGATGACTCCAACCATGGTGCCAGTCTGATCCACTGCTGCGCTCGGTTGCAAGAGGAGAGAGCAAGGCAGAGCTTAGCTCACAGCATGGCTCTGAGAGGAGCAGGCCTCTTGCCTGAGACCCCCGAGCCAGCCCTCACCCTGAATCCCCTCCTCCCTCTGGCTGCAGGGGCAGAGCACAGGCAAGGCCTTGTCTCATCTGCAGCTACCTCTGGCACGTGGCCTGGCAACATTTGTGCCCCAGATGCTGCCTTGGCAGTCACGGGCCAGGGTTTGCTCTGGGATGCTGGGGATCCCTGTGCCCGACCATGCACGGGGAATGCAGGGATCTGAATGCAGCAGCCAGGGAGGCCCCTCCAAGCCTGCGTCCCTCTGCTCCTCGGTGCTCCAGCTCCTTTGGGAGGGAAAGCGTGTTCCTGCTGGCTAATGCAGCCCCAGAACATCCTGGTCTGCACCTCAGCTCTGCCTGCATGGTGGCCTGGAGCAGCTCTTTGCTACCACCAGGGAGGGAATTGGGAAGCTCCTTCTGCAACAGCAGGCTGGCTCCGGACTGGGCCTGGCTCCTGCCCCAGTCATACCTGGCCACCTTCCACTTCCCTAAATACCACTGCACCTGCAGGGAGTCCAGGGCCACCAGTGCCCTGACAGTGAAGCTGCACTGCAGCAGGGCCCCCGAGCCCACACGGGCCGTGGAGGAGGACGCCGTGGTCACCTGCAGCTGGGAACCTGCCCCGGGGAGGTGAAGCAGCCGTGAGACCCCGCAGGGCTAGGGGCAGGAGCCTGTTGTGCCCTGGGGACGACTTGACTTTACATGAACACGCTGAGCTGCATCTGCAATGTCGTTCTGTCGTGCAGCTGCTTCAGATCCCTCAAACCCCTCCTGCACGGGGACCCCATTTTCTCCCCTCAGCCAGGAAAGCGCTCAATGCCCCTCCTCTGCTCCAGTCTGTCTGCCCGGTTTGGCCAGGCTAACCCGTCCTGGGCTGCACACCTCGGCCCAGCCCCATCTGCCCCCGCACCCAGCCCAGGAGAGCAGCGGGGCTGGACTTACTGTATGGCACAAAGAGGGAAGAAAGGAGGACGACCCCAGGAAGGGGCAGACGGCTCAGGGGCTGCCACCAGGGCCACATCGATCTGTCTGTGCTCATGGTTGTTGTCCCCTGAGACTAAAATGGATTCCCAGCAACTTCTCTCTGGCTTTCGCTTTCACTTGGGAAAGAGCCAGGCCTCAGCTGTGAATCAACAGGAAGAGGCACCATCCTGTGCCAGGAGGTTTAAATACCTGGGAGCCGAGCCAGGCCAGCTCTTGCCCTTCTCCACAGCCCCGTGGCTCTGAGAAGCACAGGGGAGACTCAGACATACCCCCAGACACCCCCCCCCAACACACACACACAGAGCCTCCCCTGCCCCCCCCCACACACACACACATACAGCCTCCCCTGCCCTGGGAGCAGGAGCCCGGGGCATGATTGGGGCTGGGGGGCTCTGGGGATCCCGGCCCCTCCTGCTCCCTGCCCAGGGTCTGCTCCCAGGGCCCCAGTGCTCCCGACAGCCCAGACCCGCAGCCCTGGGCAGGGGAAATATGCACAGCAGGAGGGGCCGTGGCACTTTGGGGGTCCAGTCCATCAGCTCCTCCAGGTCTCAGTGTCCCGGGACCCCTGGCTGCAGGGGAAGGGAGGCGTCCCCTAGGCCATGTCCAGGCCTTTCTTGCTCCCCCTCCTATCTCTGTCTGGGGAGGGATGGGGGTTGACATGCAGGCAACAGCAGCCTGGGGCCTGGACTGATCTGGTACATCCCAGAGGAGACTTTACCCTTCCGCTCCTTCCCAGTGGCTTTGGGTATGTGCTCCAAGCTCTGGACCCCTGCCCATGTCACCCCAGTGCTGTGGCCACCATGGATGAAGTGTTCCCTGCTGCTGCTGGTCTCCGCACCCCTCGATGCACCTGACACAGCTACCCTGGGCAGTGACAGGGAGGTGTCTCTGCTCTCCAGCTCTGTCTCTGACAGGCTCCACCCAGGCTGGGCCTGGCCCACACCCTGGCCTGACTGTGCTATCCTTTTCTCCCAATAATACCATGTCCCTCATGGGCTGTGCAGGGTGACTGCCCCCCAGCATTGCCCAGCACTGCAGTGGGGCCCAGAAACCCAGGTCCGGGAGGCAGCAAGTGATTCCCAGGCAAGTGGAGCTGGGAACAGGCTCAAGCGGGAGAGGAAGCAGCCCTGAGACCCTTTGGGGCTGGGCTGGGCAGAGGCGAGGGGCTGGGACCTGGTGTCATGGGGGGAGATGTTGTCTGCGTGGGGCAGGTCCCTGCCATGCTGTGACCACCTTGGGCTGTGGTAGTTACTAGCACCCCCAAACTCACCACCCTTTATGGCCCCCCCAGGGCTCCCCCAGAGCCAGGCTGTTCTCTGCAAACATGGGGCTGCTGTGATTTGTCTGTTCCAGGTGTGTTCACAAGACGGTACCCAGCTGCCTCTGCCCTGGGCCTGAACACGGCCACCACAGCCCAGCCCTGCCACCTCTCCCCAGCACAGCAGGGGGTTGGCACTTACCTGCTGTCCCCAGGAAAAGGAGAGGCAGGAGCAGGCCCCCGAGGCGCAGGGTCCAGGTGTTGGTCTGTCCCCCCACAGCTGCCATGTCCTCTCCTGTGAAGCCAGCATGGATCCCTGGGCTGTCCCTTTGTACTTTCACCTGCCCTGTATTGCAGGGAGGGGCTGGGAGAAGGGGCCAAGGTCCAGTGTGAAACCAGACGTCATGTGGGGGGTTGTTTTCTTGGCTGTTCCCTGGTGAAAGCAGTGTTTATTTTGGATGATTTTATTGTGCCGGGACACGGCGCATGGCTGGATGTCATGGGTATGCCTCTGTCCTGGTCCCAGGGCCCCCTGCTCCTGTGCGAGGTGGCCGTGCAGCTGGAGGCAGGCTGCAGGGAGCCAGGGGCACCGGGGCGCAGGTGGGAGCTGCCTGGGCGAGTGGAGCCAGGGGCTGCCCTGGCCGGGCTGGTGCTGCGGGACTCTGCACTCGTGGGACCTGGGCAGAAATGAGGGAGGGCACCGCCAGGGGCTGGGCTGGGCAGAGACGTACAGCCTCTGGGCACAGGACAGTCGGGCTCTGGCTGCGGCAGGGCAAGGAGCACCTGGACCTGGCTGTGAGCTGGAGTCAGGCCAGCCCAGGAGAGGGGTGTAGTGACCCCGACCCAGGGGGTTTCCCTTAGCGTTAGGGCTGGTGAGGGGGTGTTTGGTGTTGGGCTGGACTGGAGGGAGGGCTGTAGAGGTGGGTTGGAGGCCACACACTGGAGCGTCGGGGCACTCTGGTGTCAAGCCCTGCCAAGGACACCAGTGAGTGATGCAGGCTGAGGCCATGAGGGCCAAGGCCTGGGCACAAGACAAGAGAGGCTGGCTTGGGAAAGGGCCAGGAGCTGAGGTCCTAGGCAGAGAGCACAGGTGGGGGCTTTGCCAGAGGAAAATGGGCCAACGCCAGGACGGCTGAAGCCTCAAGTGCTTGGAGGGCTCAGGGCAAGAGTGGGCAAAATATGGGTGGGTACCTAAACTACCCAGACATTACCTAAACTACCTGGACATCTGCTGGGAGACGCAGACAGCAAGGTCCCATCGCTCACGCAGGTTTCTAACCTGTGTACAGGACCTCCACCTGACACAGGAGGTACGCGGTCCCACTAGGGGGAATGCCATACTGAATCTGGTATTGGCAACGGGAGATGACAAGGTAGGGGACCTCCAGATCGGTAGCCATTTGGGAGACAGTGATCACCTTATGATAGAATTCAACATAAGACGGCGAGTGGGTAAGGTAACTAGTAGGGTGAAAGTGCTAGACTTTAGGAAAGCTGATCTCATTGAACTCAGGCGATTAGTCAAGGAAGCACTGCAGAGTAGGAGTTTTGAAGGGATGGGAGCCCAAGAAGGGTGGCTGTGCCTAAAGGAAACGATCCTTTGGGCACAAAGCAAGACGATCCCCGAGCGAGGCAAAAAAGGGAAAGGGGCCAGGAGGCTTCCATGGCTGACCAGAGAAATCCAGGGCAGCCTAAGGGCCAAAAGGGGAGCACATAAAAAGTGGAAACAGGGTGAGATCACTAAAGATGAATATACCTCCTCTGCTCGTGCTTGTAGGGAGGCAGTTAGGCGGGCCAAAGCAACCATGGAGCTGAGGATGGCAAACCAAGTAAAAGACAACAAGAAATTGTTCTTTAGATATATAGGGAGTAAAAGGGAGGCCCAGGGAGGAATAGGACCCCTGCTAAATGGGCAGAAACAATTGGTGACAGATAGGGGGGACAAGGCTGAACTCCTCAACGAGTTCTTTGCCTCAGTGTTCCTAAGCGAGGGGCACGACAAGTCTCTCACTGGGGTTGTAGAGAGGCAGCAGCAAGGCGCCAGACTGCCATGCGTAGACCCTGAGGTGGTGCAGAGTCACTTGGAAGAACTGGATGCCTTTAAGTCGGCAGGCCTGGATGAGCTCCATCCGAGGGTGCTGAAGGCACTGGCCGACGTCATTGCAGAGCCACTGGCGGGAATATTTGAACGCTCGTGGTGCACGGGCCAAGTCCCGGAGGACTGGAAAAGAGCTAACGTGGTCCCCATTTTCAAAAAGGGGAGGAAGGAGGACCCGGGCAACTATAGGCTGGTCAGTCTCACCTCCATCCTTGGTAAAGTCTTTGAAAAAATTATCAAGGCTCACATTTGTGAGAGCCCAGCAGGGCAAATTATGCTGAGGGGAAACCAGCATGGGTTCGTGGCAGGCAGATCGTGCCTGACCAATCTAGTCTCTTTCTATGACCAGGTTACGAAACGCCTGGACACAGGAGGAGGGGTGGATGTCATATACTTAGACTTCAGGAAGGCCTTCGATACGGTATCCCACCCCATACTGGTGAACAAGTTAAGAGGCTGTGATGTGGATGACTACACAGTCCGGTGGGTGTTGAATTGGCTAGAGGGTCGCACCCAGAGAGTCGTGGTGGATGGGTCGGTCTCGACCTGGAAGGGTGTGGGCAGTGGGGTCCCGCAGGGCTCGGTCCTTGGACCGATACTCTTTAATGTCTTCATCAGCGACTTGGACGAGGGAGTCAAATGTACTCTGTCCAAGTTTGCAGATGACACAAAGCTATGGGGAGAAGTGGACACTCCGGAGGGCAGGGAACAGCTGCAGGCAGACCTGGGCAGGTTGGACAAGTGGGCAGAAAACAACAGGATGCAGTTCAACAAGGAGAAATGCAAAGTGCTGCACCTAGGGAGGAAAAATGTCCAGCACACCTACAGCCTAGGAAATGACCTGCTGGGTGGCACGGAAGCAGAAAGGGATCTTGGAGTCCTAGTGGACTCCAAGATGAACATGAGCCGGCAGTGTGACGAAGCCATCAGAAAAACCAATGGCACTTTATCGTGCATCAGCAGATGCATGACAAATAGGTCCAAGGAGGTGATACTTCCCCTCTATCGGGCACTGGTCAGACTGCAGTTGGAGTACTGCGTGCAATTCTGGGCGCCGCACTTCAAGAGGGATGCAGATAACCTGGAGAGGGTCCAGAGAAGGGCAACTCGTATGGTCAAGGGCCTGCAGACCAAGCCCTACGAGGAGAGACTAGAGAAACTGGACCTTTTCAGCCTCCACAAGAGAAGGTTGAGAGGCGACATTGTGGCTGCCTATAAGTTCATCACGGGGGCACAGAAGGGAATTGGTGAGTTTTTATTCACCAAAGCGCCCCCAGGGGTTACAAGAAATAATGGCCACAAGCTAGCAGAGAGCAGATTTAGACTGGACATTAAGAAGAGCTTCTTCACAGTTCGAGTGGCCAAGGTCTGGAACGGGCTCCCAAGGGAGGTGGTGCTCTCCCCTACCCTGGGGGTCTTCAAGAGGAGGTTAGATGAGTATCTAGCTGGGGTCATCTAGACCCAGCACTCTTTCCTGCTTATGCAGGGGTCGGACTCGATGATCTATTGAGGTCCCTTCCGACCCTAACATCTACGAATCTATGAATCTATGAATCCTTGGGTATCAATTCCCCTGCAGCCTCTATGGCCCATCCCCTTCCTTTGTGACCCTGGAGCCCAACAGCATCTTCCTAATCTACCTTTGCTCCTGTTTATACAGCAGGAAATGATTGTGGCAGCCATGTCTCTTGCTACAATTGTGATCCCCAGGATGGCTCTGATCAGGGTGCTGGTTTAATGCACATATGTGCTCAGCACTCAGGGTAGAAAACCAGGCAGGGCTCAGCTGTGGCACAAGGCCCCAGCTGCTGCCCTCCCAAAGGTGGGCCAGGGTTTGCTTTGGGATGCTGGAGATCCCTGTGGCAGCAGGAAGGTCCTGGTGCAGGTTCTCACTTAGGAAGACCAAGGGGATGTCCTCCTGCAGCGGCTGTTCCAGAGCAGCATGGCGGACATGGCAGAAGATGCTCCCCATGTCGCTGCATGTGGGGGTGAAGGTGCAGGTCAAGATGAGGTTGAAGGTCCCGTCCGGGTTCCTCTGGGGGCTGGAGCTGGTGGAGACCTCCAGGACCTACCCATCTTTCAGCCACCCCACGTCCACTCCCCCCACCCCCTCCAACATGGCACAGGAGGGAGGTTTCAGTTTTGATTTCCATTTTAGCCATGATTGTCTTGGGATGGAGATCATCAGGGCAGCTGAAAGGGGAGAGTTACTACACTGGGCAGGAGCCAGTGTGGGGCATTTGTGAATGATCCCACTGGGTCGGGCTGGCACCGCACCATGCTACTGGGTGTACCAGGCTTTACCACCAGGGAGCTGAACAACTAGGGTAGATCCGATTCATAGATTCATAGATTCATAGATTGTAATGCCAGAAGGGACCTCAGATGGTCATCGGGTCCAGCCCTCTGCACTAAGCAGGAATGATAAATGGGGTCAGGTGACCCCAGCAAGGTGACTGTCTACTCTCCTCTTGAAAAGGAAGGGGCAGACAAGGGGACATGGAGCACACAAAGCCAGAGAGCTTTCTTTTCCCTATGGGAGTCCCTGGAGAGGTACCTGGGGCTGAGGACATCAGTGTCCAGCTGAGATGCAGCCTGGCCCCACAGCACTATAGGTAGTGACTCCCCTGAGACTAATAGAGCTGTGAGGTCCAGTGCATGAGAAGGGGATTGAGCTTCCCTGGTCCCCTGCTTGCAGAGACCCAGCACAGTTCAGGTTTAAAGGCAGGGAGATCTGTGATGACAGGGCTGGGTGGGCTGGATTGTAGCTGGCAGTGCCAGGGGCACTTTGGGGGCTCCGTGCGGGCAGGCTGCACTGTAAGTGATGCCTGTCAATAGCTCCTAAATAGCACATCTCCGTGCCCTTCTCACTGGGGCAGAGACCAGCATGGGCCTGGGCACAGGGTCCAGAGACCACCCCTCTTTGGTTCCCCATGAACTTTTATATCATTGCATGCAGTGTAGACAAAAGTTTTCTCACTGGTTTTCTGCAAGTGGGTCTGACTTGCCCTAAGGACAAAGAGAGAGGCTGAAAGAGCTGCAGGTGGAAAAGGACTCAGGGAAAAAAGGGAGAAACTCCTACAATCACCTCCTTCCTCCAGCTGGAGGGTTAAGGCACAGGCAGGGCCTCGTCTCCCCTTTGGTTTTCTCTGGTTCATGGCCTGGCATCCGTTGTGCCTCAGTTGCTGTCCTCCTAGTCATGGCCCAGGGTTTGCTCTGGGATGCTGGAGATCCCAGGAATGCAGGGACCTGGATGTAGCAGCCCAGGAGGCCCCTCCAGGCCTGTGTCCTTCTGCTCCTTGGTGCTGCAGCTCCTCCAGGAGGGAAGGAGCATTTCTGCTGGCTAATGCATCCCTAGACCATGCTGGTCTGCAGCTCAGCACTGCCTGCACACTGACCTGGAGTAGTTCTGTGCTACCTCAGGGAGGGGGTGAGGGAACTGCCCCCATATCCAGAGCCAGGGCAGCAGGCAGGTCCTGGTGTGGGTTCTCACCTAGGATGACCAGGGGGACATCCTCCTGCAGCGACTGCTCCAGAGCCTCATAGTAGACACAGCAGGAGAAGATGCTGCCGGCATTACTCAGGATGGGGGTGAAGGTGTAGTTCAGGGTGAGGTTGAAGGTCCTGTTTGGTTCCTTTGGGGGCTGGAGCGAGTGGAGCCCTTCAGAACCTGCCTGTCTCTCCACCATGCAACATCCACATCCTTGGGGAAGAGCCCCCACACATGGCACAGGAGGGAGGTCTTGGTGTCGGCTATGGCTGGTTGTCTTGGGATGGAGATCATTGGGCTAACTGGAAAGCAGAGAATCACTGAACCATGCAGGATCTGGGGCGGGGAGTGTGCACGTGCCCCTGCCCTGTCAGGCTGGCACTGAGCCACTGAGGCCAGTGGGCCTTGGCCCCTGTGTCAGTGCTGATGCTTAACTGACAGACCTCTGGAGCAGGGGTCACAGGGACCATGTCACAGGAGTCTGGCAGGGTTGGAAGGGAGAGGACAGCGCTGCCCGCAGCCAGCACACAATGCCAGTACACCTGCCCCCTGCATGAGGCTTCCCAGTGCTCCTGGGTAGAGACCAAGGGCCCTCCCCATAGACAGGGCTGCACAGGACCATGGCAGAAAGACCCCTGGTATCTGAAATGCATCGCTCACTTGCCACCTTGTACCGCCATGTGTGTGTGCTGCTTTCACATCCAGCCCCAATACGGCCACAACCACAGCTGTTCCCAGAGCCCAAGTCTAGTCCTCACCAAGCAGGAGCAGGCTGGTTTCCCCCTGGTGCTGCTGTACCCTGTGCCACACGACACACTTGTATATGCCCTTGTCCCATGGGGTCACCGTGGCCAACGATAGGGAGGTGTCTCCTCTCTTCAGCATTTTCTCTGACAGCAGGCTGGCTCTGGGCTGGGCCTGGCTCCTGCCTCTGTCATACCAAGCCACCTTCTGCTCCCCTGAATACCACTGCACCTGCAGGAGTACAGGGCTACCAGTCCCCTGACAGTGAACCAGGACTGCAGCAGAGTCACTGAGGCCAGGCAGACCCAGGAGGAGGGTACCGTGGTCACCTGCAGCCCAGGTTCTGCACAGGGGGATGAGGAAGCATCCATGAGGCCCCGCAGGCCTGGGCTGGGCAGAGAGAAACATGAACCGGGACTGGCCCAGCCACTGCGGGGACCTGGTGCTGCAGGGCAGACCCTGGGCTGGGGGCAGGAGCCTGCTGCACTGGAGGGATGACTTGACTTCACACGAATATGCTGAGCTGTGTCTGTGATGTTGTCCTGTGGTGCAGCTGCTCCAGACCCCGCACACTCCTTCCTCACGGGGACCTCGTTCTCTCCTCAGAGCCAGGACAACGTTCTGGGCATTTCTGCCAATGCCCTTCCTCTGTGCCAGGCTCATCTGCCTGGTTTGGCCAGGCTGCCGCATCCTGGGCTGCACACCACGGCCCCAGGGTGTTAGCCGGGGAGGATCTGAGTGTGTGGGGCTGGTGCCTGCTGCTCTGTGACCAGCTTGAGCTGCGGTAGTTACCAGCATGGCCAAAATGCCCCACTTATGCCCACCCCCAATGCTCACCCAGAGCTGGGCCATTCTCTGCAAACACGGGGCTGCCAGGATTTCTCTGCTCCAGGCGCGTTCATGAGGCACCCACCTGCGCCGGGTTTGAACACAGCCACCACACCCCGGATGTACCACCCCTTGCCCCAGCAGAGCAGGGGGTTGGTTCTTACCTGCTGTCCCCAGGAGCAAGAGAGCCAGGAGCAGGCTCCCGAGGAGGCCCAAGGCTCAGATGTCTGTCTGTCCCTCCATAATTGCCATCTCCTGTGAGGCAGCACAGATCCCTGGGCCATCCCTTTGTGCTTTCACCATCCCAGTGTGGCAGGGAGGGTCCGGGAGCAGGGGCCAAGGTGCAGCACAAAGCCAAAGCTGCTCCAGCCACATCCCACAGGGCTGTGGGAGCCGGGGCCAGCCCTGCCCATGGCCCTGGGGAGAGCAGGGGAGGGTCAGCCCTGGGCTCTGCACAGCATGAGGGACCCCTCTGCTCCCCATGGCCAGGGGGAGAGCACAGAGGGGCCATGTGAGTTTGGGGTCCAGTCCCTCAGCATCACTCTTGTCTCTATTTTTCAGACCCATGTCCACAAGAGCCCGGGAGGTCTCCGCCAGGTCTCAGTTCACCAAGGCTGTGCCACTTTCTTCTTGAAAAGCATGAACTGACCCTTTTCACATGGGAGGGGAAAGCTCTACCTTGAGACCCCCAAGAAGCAGCTGTATCCAGTCTGCCTCTCCCAAGAGGAGCCCTACATCCAGCCCTGGTGCTGGGCCTTGTTTGCTTTGACTGTGAAGATCATGCCAGGGGATATTTGTTTGTCTGTTCCCTGGTGAAAGCGGGCTTTATTTGGATGGTTGTTGTGCTGGTACATGACGAGTAGCTGGATACCGAGGGCTGCGTGTGTCCTGGTCCCAGGGCCCCCTGCTCCTGTGCAAGGTGGCCGTGCAGCTGGAGGCAGGCTGCAGGGAGCCAGGGGCACCGGGGCACAGGTGGGAGCTGCCTGGGTGAGCAGAGCCAGGGGCTGCCCCGGCCGGGCTGGTGCTGTGGGACCGTGAACCTCTGGGCCCTGGGCAGAGAGGAGTGGGGCACTGCCAGGGCCTGAGCTGGGCAGAGACGCACAGCCTCTGGGCATGGGGCAGTCGGGCTCTGGCTGCAGCAGGGCAAGAAGCACCCCAGACCTGGCCATGGGTGGAGTCAGGACAGCCCAGGAGATGAGTATAGAGACCCTGACCTGGGGGGTTTCCCTTGGAGTTAGGGCTGGTGAGGGGTGTTTGGTGTTGGGCTGGATCAAAGGGTGGGCTGTTGTTGTAGGCGTGGATTTTAGGCCACACACTGGAGCATCGGGGCACTGTGGTGTCATGCCCTGCCAAGGACACAGGGGGAGCAACTGCGGCTTGGGTCATGAGGGCCAGAGCCTGGGCACAAGCCAACAGAGGTGGGCTAAGTCAGGGCCAGGAACTGAGGTTGTAGGCTGTGGCAGAAATGCCACCGTGCTTGCCCCTCTGCAGAGATCTGTCTCCACCAGCCTGGGAGGCTGCTGTTGAATCCCTCAGAGCGGGGATCTCCCACCTTGTCTGCATGACAAAAGCCTGGTGCCTGGGAGGCGAGGCTCTGGTCACCTGGGCAGGGGGGGGAAAAGACCCGGCCCTGCGCGGGCCCAGGTAGCCAGGGATGCTTTGTAGATTGGTCGGTTTGTAGCCAGTATTGGCAGCTTCGATTGGACCGGGCTGCTGAGGTCAGAGAGGTTATTTAAGGGCCCAGTCCAAGAAGAAGGCAGCCATTAGCCATGCGGTCATCCAGGTGAATCTGAGCCTGGCTCTCTCCTCATCACCGCATGCTCCAAGAGTGCCCTGCCTCCAGAGGAAACTCCAACCACCTCTGGACGATGCGAGTGAGTAAGCTACTCGAGATCCGATTAGATATTCAGCTTCAGTAACTCAGATGCGTTTAAACGGCTACCTCAGCCACCCTGGTTTGCTCTGTGGGATTCCTCTGATATTCCTGTAAGATTTCTATGACACTGCTCTACCTTTTACCCTGTTTCCGCCCTACCCCCTGTAATCAATAAAGTTCTCCTTGTGACCGGTGTGGGAGACGTATTGAGGGGTGGGTCTAAATTATGCTGAGGAGGCCCCTTAGGTCTGTGGACTAAGGGAGGCTTCCTAATAAGCCCCTGACTTGGGAAGTGCCCCAAGTGCTGGTATTGGGTCTAGGACCCATTGGACGATCAGGCCTGCGTTCTCCAAGGTGCGCAGAGCCAGAAGTGAGTCCAGAGCCTTGGATGGTGGCAGCGGGAGCCCCAGGCTAGTGGGTATGCTCCAGGGAAGGGGTCGGCCGGACGGGAGGCACCCCAAGGGAGGCACTCGGAGCCTGGAAGGTGGGCGGGCACAGGAAGGTGGGCGGCTCAACACAGGAGTGCCCCCTACTGGCCCGCCACATAGGCAGTGAGCACAGCTGGGCTCTCACCCAGAGAAAAGGGGGCAATGCCAGGCCAGCTGAAGCTCCGAGTGCTTGGAGGCCTCAGGGTGTTGCGTAAAAACCCTTGATTATTATCTTAATTCTATGAATAAGGTGTTGGAAAAGCAGTGGGCAGAGAGGTTATAGGTTAGCCAAGTTATCAGGTGTCCGGCTTTGTTTACATCAGCTTCATTAAACAGTCACTAACTGCAGGGTAACAGTGATGAGGACAGATATAGAGACCAGGGAGCATGGACACAGCAGTGCAGGGTCATACTCTGCTCTTAGTCCAAGTGGGTCCTGAGTCCCAGCCCCAGCCCAATCCCCCAGCCCAGCTGTGGGTGCCATCCCTGGTGTTGCCTGGGTGGGTGCACAAGATGTGGTGCCAATGGACATGTGTACATGCCATGGTGTTTGATCCTTGTTATTTTACTGTGATTTAAAAATTTTAACTCAGGTTATTTTGGTGCATCGCACTTCTGTTTGCACACCACGTACTTTCAAACAAATTAAGTCCAATGTGTCATTCCCCACAGATTCCAGCAGGGGGAGGCAAATACCAATATACCCCCAGTGATGTCTTTCCTAATGAATTACAGCAGGAGGCACATATAAACTGGCCTCCACAGTCTCCACCCCCCTCACCCAACGGCACATCCCTTTCCGTCCCTTTTCCTTCCCCCATGTTATGAAGTTCTGAGAATGTATATATATGATTTTTTTTCTTTTTTTTTTACAACGTAACTGATATAATATCAGAAATGTATGGGGTTGAGAGTAGTGGGTGGGTGTTGCCACCCCAGGTGGTTAGTCATTGCAGTTGATGGTGGTGGGTCCACAGGAGCCCAAATTCATACTTTTCTGGCTTTTTAGGACTATGTTTCCCAGCATTCCCAAGCTGCCAGGGCTTGGAACAGTTTGCAAGGGGTTGCATCAATGGGACTGCTTCCCCTGCTCCCCTTCCCAGCCCAGGTTTCACTATGAATCTGTTTAGTTAGTGTGACATGTGGCTTTTGGAGGGGTGTTGTGAAAAGTTTTTGAAATAGTGGGTTGCTGTTGGGCTTGTGATGCCCCTCCCCCACCCTAGCCACATTCCTAAGTCAGACTTCAGGCTTTTCACTCACTCCCCATCTGTCCTCCTGCCACCTGCTCCCACCCCCAGCTGGCCAATGACAAGTATACTTAACCATTCTGCCCTCTACTCCAGTCCACATCCCCCTGTCTGTCTGTCCCTCTATCCCCCCTCCCCATCCACCACCTTTCCCTGTACACCCTTTCAGACAGACACATGTTTATGTTGTAAATTATAAATTGTAAAATAATTTATTGCAATCAAAAGAAAGAACAATCACTGGTAGTCGTTGTCAACAATACGTGTTGCCAGGCAATCCCGCACAAGGGCCTCCCAGCCAGCTTCTCCTTGTGGATATCTCCTCAGTCCCTGCACTGCTGCTTGGCCATGTCTTTGTCTGGCCACTACCTGTCGTGCTTGTTTAGCCTACGCCTGGATGAAAACCTCACTGTGGGTCTCATGGATATTGTAGAGCATGCAGGCTGCCACTACAAAGGCCATGACATTTTCTGGCTCCACCTTGAGCTGGCATGGAAGCTCCCTCCATCATCCTTTCAGTCTCCCAAAGGCACATTGTATGGCCAGTCTGCAACTTCTCAGATGGGAGTTAAAAGCCAGCTTCTCCAGGTCCATAACATTCCCTCCATAAGACTTCATGAGCCAGGGCTTTAGGGGGTAGGCAGCATCCACTAATAAGTGGGGGAATGGCAACACCGTGTATCGCTGTCTCGTAGACTCTGGGTGCATAGCGTACTTTCTCCATGAGGCCAGGCAAGGGAGATTTTCTGAACATGTGCATGTCATGCCCGCTGCTAGCCCACCTAGTAAAAATGTTCATGAACAAGCCCCAGTGGTCCATCATGGCTTGTAGGGTCACAGAGGCAAATCATCCTTTTCCTGTTTGCGAAAGACCTTCCACTGCCTGAACGGGACTGCAATGGGATGCGAGTGCTGTCTACAGCCTCCATGGCATTGAAGTCAACTCAACTATGACTTCCTGTGGATTTCTCAGACAAATAAATTTGTTTGCAGCTATGTCCTGCAGCAGCTGGCATACCTCCAGCGGAGTCTCGATGGGGTGGCCAGCTTCATGATGGCCATTGCCACCCTCTTGTCTGATGGGATGACCAGACGTATGTTGGTGTCCTGCCTCTCAATTTGTGGCCTCAGCATCAAGATTATATGATAAACTGTCTCCCTGGTCATTCAGAACATCTCCAGCCACTGCTGATCATTCCTAGTTGTCAGCACAATTTGCTCCCACCAGTTCAAACTCCTCTCATGGGCCCAGAACCTGCAGCTGTGAATACTGCTCCTGTGGTTTCTCAACAGAGCCCAATCAGCTTCCATTTCTTTTCTTGTCTCTTTGTTTTCCCAATCCTTGTATTCTCAATCCCTAGAGTACTCAAGGAGCTGGCAGGTCTCATAGCCCAAACATTGGCAAACATATTCAAAAACTCATGGCATTCACTCAGGTGAAGTACCTGATTTTTCATAGACATTAGGGCTGGAAGGGACCTCAGAAGATCATCGAGTCCAGCCCCCCGCCTGAAGGGCAGGAAGTCAGCTGGGGTCATAGGATCCCAGCAAGATAAGCATCCAATTTTCTCTTGAATGTGTTCAATGTAGGTGTTTGAAACACCTCCAATAGCAGGCTGTTCCAGACCTTGGGGGTTTGGACAGGAAAGAAATTCTTCCTTATGTCCAGCCTGAAACAGTCTTGCAGTAGTTTATAACTGTTTGACCTCATCATCCCTTGGGGCACTCTGATGAACAAACGTTCCCCCAGATACTCGTGGTCACCCCTGATAAACTTATAGGTGGCCACCAGATCACCCCTGAGCCTGCGCTTTTCCAGGCTAAAGAGCCCCAGGGCTCTCAGTCTGTTATCCTAAGGTCTGTTTTTCTCTCTCAAGCTTCTCCACTTCCTTTTTGAATTGTGGAGCCCAAAACTGGATGCAGTACTCTAGCTGAGGCCTCACCAAGGCCAAGTACAAGGGGAGAATGATGTCCCGGGATTTGCTTGAGAAGTATCTATGGGTGCAAGCCAGCGTTTTGGTTTCTTTACTAGCCGCAGCATTGCACTGCCGGCTCATGTTCATCTTGTGGTCAGTGATGACCCCCAAGCCTCTTTTTTCCATAGTGCTAGCCAGCTTAGCACTGCCAAGCCTATAAGGACGCTGCAGGTTTTTCCTCCCAAGGTGGAGAACCTTGAATTTTTCAGCATTAAACTCCATCAGGTTGTGGTCCTCCCATTTGTTGAGCCTGTCCAGGACAGTCTGGATCGCCCTCCTGTCTTCTGGTGTGGATGCTTTGCCCCAAAGTTTGGTGTCATCGGCAAGCTTGGCCAGTCCACTTCTGACTCCAGTGTCCACATCATTAATGAAGATGTTGAACAATATGGGTCCAAGGACAGAGCCTTGGGGGACCCCACTGGTCACAGGGAACCATGATGATTAACTTCCGTCAACCACCACCCTCTGGGTCCAACCATGGAGCCAGTTTCCCAGCCAGTGGATCATGGTGGGCCCAAGGCCACAATTGGCCAGTTTCACCAAGAGGTGATCATGGGATACCAGACTGAAGGCTTTTTTGAAGTCAAGACATATGACATCAATCTCTTCTCCCTTGTCCAGGTGATGGGTCACCTGGTCATAAAAGGAAATGAGATTGGTCAAGCAAGACCTACCCGCAACAAATCCGTGCTGGCTCTCTCTCAGGATGTGGGCATTGGCCAGTCCATTAAGAATGGCCTCTTTAATAAACTTTTCTAAGACCTTCCCTGGGATAGAGGTTAGGCTGATGGGCCTGTAGTTTGCCGGATCTACTTTCCTCCTTTTCTTGAAGATAGGCACCACATTGGCCTTCTTCCAGTCTTCGGACACGACACCAGAGCGCCAGGAGTTCTCAAAGATCCGTGCCAGGGCCTGGGCTATGATGCTTGCCATCTCCTTGAGTACCCTGGGCTGTAGATTGTCAGGGCCAACTGACTTGAAGGTATCCAGACTCTCAAGGTGTTCCCTCATGAGGTTAGCAATTGATGGAGGGCAGGGGATCTCCCTCACCTGGACCTCCCTGTCCTGTAGTGGGCATGGGTGTCCCATGGGCCTGATGAAAGACTGACGCAAAATACCCATTTAATAGATTGGCTTTTTCCTGTGTGTCAGTTGTCAGTTGCCCCATCTGGTTCAGCAGGGGTCCAATGTTGCCCTTGCTTTTCCTCTGGCTCCCCACATATGACTGGAAGAAGGCCAATGTGGTACCCACCCATCTTCAAGAAAGAGTATAAAGTAGATCCCAGAAATTACAGGCCAATCAGCTAGATCTCAATCACCAGTACGATTCTGGAGAAAATTATCAAGGAGACCCTTCTGGACAAGCTGGCTGAGGGCAATATTCTGAGGGATAGTCAGCATGGATTTGTCATGGGTAGGTCTTGCCTGACCAATATCCTCTCCTTCTATGAGCAGGTGACATGTTACCTGATGAGGGAGAAGAGATTGACATCATATCTATGGAGTTTAAAAAAGCCTTCGATCTAGTGTCCCATGACCTGCTCATGGAAAAATTGGCCAAGTGTGGTCTCTGCTACACCATAGTCCAGTGGCTGGGGAATTGGCTCCGAGGTCAGACCCAGAGAGTAGTGGTTGATGGTAGCAACTCATTATTGCCCTGCATGACCTGTGGCATCCCCCAAGGCTCTGTCTTTGTACTGGTTCTCTTTAACATCTTTATCAATGATGTGGACATTGGTGTCAGAAGTGCGCTGGCCAGGTTCGCTTTGGGCACCAAGGGTGCAGCTCCTCTCAACTGCTGCACCACCACTGCTGGCTCCTGGGTGTTGGGCCTCCTGCTGCAGCACTACTATTTCCCTGAGCCTTGGCTCAGCACTGAGGGCTCTCTTAGCACAGGCCACGCCCCTCAGGCTCTGACTGGCTGCCCTCATACTGGGTGGCTAACCCAAGCAGCCTCTGCTTCTCCCTGGATCCCAAGGCTCGGGCCCATGTGCTGCCCTGTGCACCATTGGACTTGGCCGCTTGCTGAGAGATGGGGCCTGAGCCACCTCACTGCAGTCCCCAAGGCACTGCTGGGGTTGCAGGCTCAAGCCGCTACCTGTAGCTCCCAAAGCCTGGGCTCCATGCACTGAAATGTGCACTGTGATGGACCCGAGCAGTCTCACACCACTCCCGCGTCTGGGTTTCCATGCACCATTCCTGTGCACTGTCAATGGCCCGAGCGATGTCGTACCACTCCCAAGGTTGCTCTTCCAGTGTCAGCTTCAGGACCCTTGGGCCTATTGCCCGCTGGGGAGAGCTCCCCAGCTTTTCTTGGCTTTACTCTTCTTGAGTCCCTCACTGCATCTGACCCTTGTGCTGGGCACGCAGCTCCTTTCATACGCTCCAGGGCTCTGCCTCTCAAGTCTTCTGGACCTGACAGTTTGCAGTCTTCGATCAGGTCTGGGAGAGCCCTTCTCCCCCTCCCCTCAGGAAAGAGGCATGACTTTATTTCTCCTGCTGCCTCCTGCTTGCTGGATGGGCTCCACCAATCAAAACAGCAGGATATCAAGCCTGGGACTCAACCCAAGCTCTGAAAGGTGAACCAGCTACATATATAAGGGGTGTACATCAGGATCTGGGAGAACATTTGTTCACCAGAGCGCCCCAAGGAAAAACAAGGACCAATGGTCATAAACTCCTTCAAGACCATTTTAGGCTGGACATAAGAAAAAATCCTTCTCTGTTCAAGCCCCCAAGACCTGGAATAGACTCCCTCCAGAAGTGGTGCAGGCACCTACTCTGGACTCATTCAAGAAATGTTTGGATGCTTATCTTGCTGGGATCCTTTGATCCCAGTTGACCTCCTGCCTCTGGGGCAGGGGACTGGACTTGATGATCTTTGAGGTCTCCCTTCCAGCCCTAACATCTATGAAATCTATGAATCTCTCCAGGTGCCTGTATACATGTCCTCATGCAAAGCTTGGAGACACACTAACGCTGGATGTGCTATCATCATTATCTGGTGGTGGGGCATGTCTTATATTATTTTCAAGGCCAGCAGTAGTTTAATCAGCAGCACTGTCTCCACCTCCTCCTCCTCCCTGTCCTCCTGCTCACCCATGTCCTACAGATTCTCCATGTCGGAGGAGTATTCACTGTGTTGTTCTTCATTGTCCACTTCCCATTTCTCACACATTTCATTCTGATTCTCCATTTGGCACTCTCCATCATCAGCTGCTTTTCAGATCTCACCTGTTTCTAAGATCAACGGTACCCCCTCTCCCCACAAAAGCACAGGTGGGGGAGGGGGGCAGTTGTGGTCTGGAGATGTGTAGCTGCATTCAACAGATGAGCACTGCTTTTTCAACAAGTAACCCCGGGGTCCTGGGCATTTGTGCAGCTTTTGTTTGGTCCCGAGATAAGAAGCAACAGATGTTCTGATGCACCAAGTCTTTGTTCAAGACAATTGTATTGTAATCAAGCTTGGAAACATAAGATTTTGCCATAGTCCTTTCTTGTTAATGTAAGACCAGCCAGCTGAATTCTTTTGCATCATCAGTGAAAACAGACTGTGCTTCTGTAATAAAATTATTTTATTCAGCAATAAAAAAGTGGCCTTCATCCTGGGATGAACTAGGGGAAGACATGCAAAAACACAAGCAGGCAGGTGTGATAGATTTTTGCAACATCCTGGGGCATTGAGCAGCCATCCCAATGGACAATGGCCTTATTTAGCACATGCTCAAGCCCATCACCATGTCTTTGTTGGTAAACAGGGTGCTTCATCACCTTTGGGTGTTATGAGACTTCACAATCTCTGGAATTTTCCAAAATCCTCATGCAAGGACAGCATGTGTATAAAGCTTCTGGGGAAAGCACTTGCCTCATTTTCCCACCCTTGGGAGTTAGTGAGGGTGTTCCTGAGGGCTTCATCATGCTGATAATGGTTGACAGAGTACTCCCTGATACAACCACAGCCCATAGATTAATATTTGAAAGGCGGTGGAGATGATGAGCAGGAAGATTGTACAGATGGGATGTGAAGCAGATAGGACAGTATTAATGATAACAAATACATAAGACCCATCAGAAAGGGAAGTCATCTTATGATAATAGAGCTATGTGGGGGGCAAATGTGAAGGAGCAGAGAGAGGTTTTCTTTGAAAAGACCAGGAGAGAGATGGTAAGGGAGGAGGTGAGATTTGCAGAAGGGAGTCAGAGAAAGCTACGGAGATTACATGGGCAGGCGAGGCTCGGTATCCAAGTGCAGGAGGACACAGAAGAGGAATGAGAAGCTGTAGGATTGTTGTAAGGAAAGAGGGAGAAAGAAAATGTTGGAATCAAAGGCAGGGTGAATAAAGGATAGGCAGAAGTGGTCTGAGAGTGGTGAGAAAGTGAAAAAGGTGGGGAGAGGGGGGTCCTTGAAGAACAAGAATGGGGAGCAGGGTAGGGGAAGGGTGACATTTTGGGTGAGAGAGGTGCTATGAGGAAATGAGAAGGGGAAAACACTTGGTGGTGGATATGGAAAGGGAGGTGATCATGCTGGTTTTCAAGCAGGGTGACAGAGGCTTTGGGTAATTGGAGACCTGTCACCCTCCTGAATTGTGGTTGTAAGCTTTTTGCAAAGGGAGAAGCAGAGTGGTTGAAGGGGGTGATTGGGAAGGTGGTGGCACCAGATCAGTTCTGTGGTGCACTGGGAAGTCAAATCCTTGAAGCCTGATTGTAGCCGAGATGTGGTTTGGTTCTGCAGAGAGCAGGAATTGAACGTTGCTATCCTGCACTCGGCCTTGGCACAGGAATATGATCACGTGGCACATACACGTGCGCTGCTCACTCTGGAAAGGACAGGCTTCCCTGCTACATTCGCAGGATGGATTCAGAGGTTGTATTGAGAGATGAAGAGTCAAGGACTGGTCAAAGGTCACCTGGGAGAACAAACAGAGGTGTGGTCGGGAGTGCAGCACAGGAGCCCTTTGCTCCTTATTTCAGTTAGGCATAAAATATAATCCAAGCGGGAGAAGAGGAGGAGTGACAAGGAAGGGGTGGGGTTTGGGGAATAAGTGCAGTGCCGGTCGCCAGGGCAGGTGGGGACTGAGCCAAGTGTGCGATTTACGTGAATGATACTAATCTCATTTGTTAAGATTGTTTGTCCCTGGAGAGGAGCAGAAGGGTATGTGCATGGTGTATGGGGACATGTGGTTTTAAGTAAGTTGGGGGTGAATGTTGTCAAAGAAGATGAACAGGTGCTGGGAACTTATTTTGTTCCAGGGCTGGAGGAATAATCTGCATGGGAGACAGTGGGAGATGTTAAAGAGTCCTATACTCTTTAACATCTCCATTAATTATGTGGACATTTGTATCAGAAGTGGACTGGTCAAGTTCACCGATAACACCTAACTTTGGGGTAAAGCATCCACACCCGAGAACAGGACGGTGATCCAGGGTGACCTTGACAGGCTCAGAAAAATGGACAGATGAAAACATGATGGCATTCAACATGGAGTACCTTGCATTTTCTACCTTGGGAAGAAAAACCCGGAGCACACTTATAGGCTCAGCAGTGCTGCGCTTGCTAGCGCCACAGCTGAAAGGGACTTAGGGGTCATCATTGACCACAAGATGAACATGAGCCACCAATGTGATGTTACAGCTGATAAAGTGAGCAAAACTCTGGCTTAAATCCATAGATGCTTCTCAAGCAAATCACAGGATGTTGTCCTCCTGCTGTACTCGGCTTTGGTGAGGCCACAGATGGAGTGTTGTGTCCAATTCTGGGCTCCGCAATTTAAAAAGGACATGGAGAAGCTTGAGAGGGTCCAGAGGAGAGCCACGTGCATGATCAGAGGGCAGGAGAACAGGCCTTATGATGAGAGGCTGAGAGCCATGGGACTCTTCAGCCTGGAAAAGTGCAGGCTCAGGGGGAACCTGGTGGCTGCCTACAAGTATATATTGTGTGTACATCAGGATCTGGCAGAATGCCTGTTCACCAGAGCGTCCCAAGGAATGACAAAGTCAAACCATCACAAAATCCTCTAGGACTGTTTCAGGCTGGACATAAGGAAGAACTTCTTTACTGTCCGAGCCCCCAAGGCCTGCCATCAGAGGTGGTGCAAGCACCTACTTTGGACTCCTTTAAAAGAAATGTGGATGTTTATCTTGCTGGGATCCTTTGACCTCAGCTGACTTCCTGCCCCTGGGCAGGGGGCTGGACTTGGTGATCTCCCAAGGTCCCTTCCAGCCCTGATGTCTATGAAATCTATGAAATTGAGGTACTATGGGTTAGATTACAGGGGGGTTGGGGAGAAAGGGACTTGGTAGTAAGGGTCTATTACAGACTCCCACACCAGGGAGATGAGTTAGACCTAGAATCCTCAAGACAGCTCTCAAAGGCAGTGCGCTTAAAGGACCTGGTTATCATGGGTGACCTAAACTTCCCAGACATCTGCTGCGAGGAATGGGCAGCCAGGTCTGCCCATTCACATAAGTTTCTAACCTCCTTACAGGACCTTCTCCTATTGCAGGAGGTACACGTTCGCACCAGGGGAAATGCCTTACTAGGCTTGATGCTGGCCATAGGGCACGACTTGGTGGGGTATCTGCAGGTACAAGATAATCTAGGGGATAGCAGCCACCTATTGACAGAGTTCACTATCCAGAGAAAGGTGGGGAAGATAACTAGCAGGTATGAAGTGCTAGACTTCAGGAAGACTAACTTGAACAAGCTCAGGTGATTAGTTAGGGAGGGACTGATAGGCAAAAACGTTGGAGAGACGGGAGTCCAGGAAGGGTGGGCATTTCTCAAGGGACTGATCATGCAGGCACAGAAAGAGACCATCCAAGTACACATCAAGGGAGGCAAAAGAGCCAAGAAACACTCTCGATTGAGCAGGGAAATCCAGGAGAGCCTGGAGGAAAAGAGGCCTACTGTCTGTGGAAGCTTGGGGCAGCCACAAAAGAGGAGTATACCTGCTTGGCTTGAGCTTGCAGGGAATCAATGTGGATGGCCAAAGTGGAAATGGAGCTTAGACTGGCAGCAAAAGTTAAGGATAACAAAAAGTCATTCTTTAAATACAAAGGAAGGAAAAAGAAAGTGCAGGGTAACATAGGGTCTCTTGAAGATGAACTAGGGCAACTGGTAATAGCTAGGATGGCCAAAGCGGAGCTCCTAAATTATTTCTTTGCATCGGTGTTCCTGGACATGGATATGAGCATGCATCCCATTGGGATTTTAGGTAAGCACAAAACAGATACCAATCCACCAACTGTTAGGGCCAAGTAAGTAAAGGAGCATTTAGAGGGGTTGGATGCATTTAAGTCAACAGGCCCTGATGATCTTCATCCTAGGGTACTTAGGGATTTAGCTGGAGTCATAGTGGAACCACTGGTGTGACTGTTTGAGCACTTGTGATGCTTAGGACAGGTCCCAGAGGACTGGAAGAGGGCCAATGTTCTCCCTATTTTTAAGAATGGGAAGAGGGAGGAACCAGGTCATTACAGGCTGGTTATCCTTACCTTGGGAAGACCTTTGAGAAAATTGTTAAGGATCACATTTTTGGGAGACCAGCGGGTAAAATGATGCTAAGGGGCAATCAGCATGGGTTCATAGCTGACTAACCTGGTTTCATTTTATGACTGGGTCACAAAATGCTTGGATGAAGGAACAGAGATAGATGTTATTTACTTAGATATTAAAAAGGCCTTTGACAGTGTTGCACTCAATTCTTATAAATAAACTAAACAATTGCAATGTAGATTATTACACAGTCTGGTGGGTGGAAAATTGGCTTATGGGATGCACCCAAAGAGTGGTAGTTGATGGGTTGGTTTCTACCTGGAGAAATGTGGGCAGTGGAGTCCCCCAAGGCTCTGACCTGGGACCAGTACTGTTCAATATCTTCATCAGTGACTTGGACTAGTGTGGGGAGATAACCAAACTAGAGGGCAGGGAGTGAATCCAGGCTGATTTGGACAGGCTGGGGAGGTGGGAAGAACAGAATAGGATGCAGTTTAACAAGGATAAGTGCCACGTTTTGCACCTGGGGAGGAGGAATCATCAACACTCCTCTAGCCCGGGAGGTACCATAGCAAGTAGCACAGCAGTGGAGAGAGATCTCAGAGTGGTAGTCAACTCCAAGATGAACAAGAGTCCCCAGTCTGATGAAGCAATAAGTAAAGCTAACCACACTCTTTCTTGCATAAGTAGGTGCATCTCAAACAGGTCCAAGGAGGTGATACTTTCCCTCTATGCATCATTGGTCAGGCTGCAGCTGGAGTACTGCATCCAGTTTTGGGCACTGCACTTCAAGAAGGCTGTACATAACCTGGAAAGGGTTCAGAGGAGGGCCACCTGTCTGGTCAAAGGTCTACAGGAAAAACCCTATGAGGACCAATTGAGGGACCTGAATCTCTTCAGCCTCTGCAAGAGGAGGCTAAGAGGAGATCTTGTGGCTGTCTGAAAACTCATCGGGGGGACAGCAGGAAATAGGGGATATGATGTTTAACAGGGCACCCACTGGGGTAACTAGAAGTGATGGCCACAACTAAAGGAAAACAAGTTTAGATTGGACATCAGGAAAAAATTATTTTAGTAAGGATTGCCAAAATATGGAATGGGCTTCCAAGGGAGGTGGTGCTGTCCCCTTCCTTGGAGGTATTTTAGAGCAGATTGGACAAATACCTGGCTGGGGTCATTTGACCCCAGCACTCTTTCCTTCCCAGGGCAGGGGGGGCAGAGTCAATGATCTACTAGGTCCCTTATGACCCTAAAATCTACTAGATCTATGAAATCTATAAACCTTTCAGGCTCTTGAACCCTTTTTTGGGTTCTGCTTTAAGCTGGTGCTTCATAGAACACCTCAAGCCTTATGGGCTAGATGCGTGGCTCCAAACCCTCCCCTTTACCATGACCCATGTCTTGCAGATGGTATATAAATAATGACTCTCTAATACGGTCTTGGCCTAAATCAGCCTTCTGGGCTCACTGGGCTCACTGCAGCCCGGTAGCTGCACCCTCTCTTGCACTGGGGCTCTACACAACAGTGTGCCCCAATAAGGCCTCCTCTTTCCCTATTAGCCTCATCCCAGTCCACTGGTGTAAATAACAATGTAAATATGAGCACCTGGGCTATTACATATGCAGACCACACTCTGTGTCTTTAAGAATACAACCTTCTCCCCAACCACTGGTTGCCTCTTAGCCCTGGGTACCTTATTTGCTCCTGGAGCTCCGTTAGTCATGCAAGCAGCAGATCAGGCAGCCAAAAACATCTCTGAGCAGTTGTTTCCTGCAGGAGCTCCTTCCCCTACACCTGCCAGAGAACTAATCCTTTGTCAAGCCCCAGCCCCAGGCTTATATGTGCTCAGGACCCTTCTGCCTTCTGGTCAGCTAATTGGATGCAGGTACCAGCTAATTTCCTCATTAGCCTGTAGCCCTGGTAACCTGCAGCTGCAGAGCTCTGTCTCAGCTTGCCAAGCTCTCCACCTAAGCTGTTTATGTTCTTAAAAGAGCAGGATTGCCTTAGCACGCTGTGACAGTGAGAATAAGCAAGGTACTGATCTTTCCATCACTGCTCTGCATGGGGATTGTTTTCTCACTGTAATGGAGGATGATGCCAAAATCCAGGAGGAGTTGTGTGCCACCTTTTGGTGGTCCCAGCAGGAATGCTTGGTGAAAGAGGTGCTGTATAGGACACAGCGGTGTGGGGAGAGGGGGTTTTCCAGATATATTTTGGTTTAGCTTTGCAAAATATATGGGTTTTTGTTGCACCTTGGTGGTTTGAGGTAAGTCCAATGCCACATGTTCTATGGGATACTGTGGGGGGCTTTGTGGAAAGGATGAGGGGTGAGCATGTGCCCATTCACAAAACCACGGGCATACCAAGTGCCAGGGTTTTAGGTTGTCTTGGAGGCATTTGAAAATAAAATATCCATAATCTACATGCTTCATAACACTAGCGTCTACTAGGTTTGTGTGAAGCGGCTAGTATTCACTTTGGATTTTGCTGATTCAGGGGACAGTGATTTGATTCGGTGATTTGAATCACTGTCCAGAATCTATTAGGCCAAATCTGATTCAGAGATTTGAGTGCTGCTGAATCAGCCAAATTTCCCAGTCACACAAGCCCATCCCCACCCACTCTCCCAGACCAGGCGATGGCTGCCCCACCTGCCCCAGCTCCCGGCACTTTGAGAAAAAAAATCCAAGACTCACCAGCTGCTGCCAGGTGGGGGAGCAATCCCTGCTTTCCCTACTGCCCCATGCTGCATGGGGGGTTCTGCCATTAGCCCTCTGACTCCCACCTGCTCTCCCAGCCCTCCTATGGCTGCCCTGCCCGCCCCAGCTCCAGCCCTTAAAAAAATAACAAAAACAAAAAAGGCCTATGTTCATTGGTTCCTGCCTGGTGGTGGGGTGTGTTACGTCTCAGCTGTGTGTTCTTGGGCAACCCTGGCACAGGATGCAGTCTGTCTGACTCACAAAGGACTCACCCCCCCCCCCCCACCTAAACGAAACTGATTACGATGCAGTGAGAGACACACCTAAGACCCTCCAGATAAGGGTGACAAGAGTGAACCAACTGCCCTAGGTCTCATTTGCATCCGAGATGGAACCAGATGACCATTCATTTACATGAGAGATTGAGAACAGAATGTCTGAAGCAGAGACTGCAGTGAATTCTGGGACCAGAGAAGCAGGGGAGCATTGCATGATGGGGAATTTGTGCTCCAAATGTTAATCAACCCATGTTCACACACACCCAGCTCAGCATTTATTGGACCAGTTCTAATCTGGATTTACTAAGGACTTCCCCCCCCCCCAGACACACACACACACACACACCTCTAAGTTTAATAGGCATCTCGGGCCATACATTCCCCGGTCCCACTATGGGAGGCCTATTTAAACTTGATTGACTAAAACTCGGTTGCCGGGTTAGAGAATGCTGAGGCAAGAGACTGAGTCAGAGGGGGTACGGGCAACATTTGAACAATGGTTAAGGGTTCATCACAACGTCCAGCCCGTTGGAGCCCTAATCACAGGTGTTGTCATACTTTTCCCGAGATGACTGGTGGGAGTCCTCTCTGCAAAAGGTTATGAGCACCCCAATAATTGCTTTAAGTCTGTTAAAAGACTATAGTAAGATCTGGAAAAGTCATGCTAAGCTGAGGCTTGTGCACAACAAGTAAAAATCCAAAATCCTGATGCTGCAAGCTATCTATTGTTTCTGAAGAAACCATGAGCTATCCCATCAGTATATCTGCCATCCATAGGAATTTCAAGCTGGCTCCCAAGTATTTGGTTACTCCCTAATCTTAAATGTTTCCTGATTATCAATCAGTTTCTTGAGATGTTCCAAACCAGATAACCCCTTGTCAATAGAAAAGACAATGATTTACACAATTAAGGATGCTTTGAAGCAGCTGAACTGAGGGTATAAAAATCTTTAAAAAGTGTGTGTGCTTCAAGAAAAAAGAAGAAGGAAGAAAGGAAGGAAAGAAGAAGAAAGAAGAAGAAAACTCCTGTGCTGACACCATCCCCTGTCGTTCTTGGGACGCTGGAAGAACAGATCGTCTCTCTCTCCAAGAATTGTGCTACGGACTGTGCCTGTCAGCTTCGCAGCCTGAGTACTGTGGACTAGGTGAGATCCCAGCTCTCTCTCTTTTCTCTCTAGGCATATGTCGCAGGGCACCTTGGTGCGCCTGCTCCTAGAGAGGGGAAAGCTGCCAGAGGAGAAGCTCTGATAGTGCATAAGGAGCTCCAGCAGAGATAACGAGCACAGCTGCAGGTTGCCAGGGCAACTGATAAGGATCAGCTGGCCAGAAGGGGGCAGGGCCTGGCCTTTATAAAGCCCAGGGCTGAGGCCAGGCTAGTAGTTTCCCTGCCAGCACCCAGAGAGGCAGGAGCTTGGGGTTAAGATGCGAGGACTGCTTGAGCAGGCTGAAGGATGGTGGCTCTGTGGTGCAGGAGCTATGTTGTTGCAGCCAGGCAGCCTTGAGTTAAGTTACAGCCAGGAGGCTTGTGTTTTGTTTGGTTAGTGTATGTATTACAACCGGAGGTTTGGGTGAGGCTGTAGGGGTTGGAGGAGGCCTCATAAAGGGCCCCACGGGAGTGTGGGGGCCCCAGTGCCCGAGGAGGGCGCAGTGTCCTCATAGGGACCCCAGAGTGTGGGGTGTCCTAGCACCAGTAAGGGTGCAGTCTAGTGCCAGGAGGGCACATTATTCTCACAGCACCAGTGGAGGCACAGCTTACACGCCAGTGCAGGCGCAACTGGCAGTGAGGAGCGCAACCAGTGGGTTGCGGATGGGGAACACAGAACCCGGGTTGTGTGTGGGGTATGTAAACCCCAGCCCCAGAGAGAGGGGCAATTTTATTGGGAAGCCCAAGGTGGGCATGGCGACCCTCAAAGAGGGGGAGCGCCATATTAGGAAGCCCAGGATGGGTGCAGCAGATGCCAGCAAGGGCGTCACTTGTGGGGTACATAGACCCCAGCCCTAGAGAGGGGCCATATTGAGGAGCCCTAGAGAGGGGCCATATTGAGGAGCCTGAGAGGGGCCATATTTAAGAAACCCAGGACAGGAGTAGTGAGCCCGGTAACAGGCTAGCACTATGAAAAACCCAGGACAAGGGCAAGGTGCTGCGGTTGCCCGCGGGGGGACGGGGAGTAGTAGCACAGTGAGCCCGTACCAGAGAGGGTAACAGGGTGGTGGGCCTGAAGGACCGGAGGCCCGCTAGAGGGTCCCTGAGCGGGACCACACTTTCAGAGAAGGCCCAGAGTGGGCTGGATGAGAGTCCCAGTGAGAGGCTGGGTACTAGAGAGAGCCCAGGAGTGGGCTAGACTATAGGGGAGGCCCAGGAGTGGGCTAGATCATAGAGGAGGCCCGGGAAGCGGGCGTGCAGACACACCAACGTCTATTACATCAGCGAGGCTTGGGGTGTGGTATTAGGGGTGGTAGGAGCCATGCATAGCCCGTAAGGCTAGGGTCCCGGGAACACCCACCGTATTGATAGACCTCCAGGGGGTCCAGGAACACACGAGGACAGAGGTCCCGAGTAGCCGTGCCCAGGGAGTCATAGGCAGCCTCCTGAACCTACTGAACAGCAAAGACATGTTGGGCGAGAATAAGAGGGTGCCTTGGGCCGGCCTTGACACGGAGCGAGGGACCTCGAGGAGATCACGGCCCTCTGAGAGGACCCTGCCGTGACAGCATAAACTTCTGAACCTGAACTGTATCAGTTAAGCTTGAGCTAAGTTTCCCCAAATACTTAGTGAAACCAGGGTAGTATTGTGATTGTTTGTGTGGTTTTCTTTTGCATGTCTATTACTACTAGTACTATTATATATTTCATATGCTTAGCAATAAATAACTTTTATAGTCAGACTGGTAGTAACTGGGTACATCTTTTCTTCTCTGCTTGTCTTTCCTCCTGTGATCTGCAGCAATTCTTCTTTTACCTAAGCTAAAGATCCCTGTGAAGCCCAAAAATACTGTGAGGTCTGCTCATCAAGAGGCCAAAGATTGGGACATGCTGAGTTTGAAACACATAAGGGGATCAGCTTGTACAGGCTGATTGACCCAGTTTGACTCAGATGTGCTCTTACAAACTGAATGCTGGCCCATGAGGGTGTCAGCCTGTCCATGCTGATCAGCCTGGCCAGGTCAGGCATGTCACGTTAATTTGTGTGTGTTTGTGTGTGTATGACTGATTTGGTGAGTGGAGGAACCCAGTCCCATTGAGATTGAGTCCTGCAAGATAGCTCCACTGGGGGTGAGGGCTTGCAGAAGGGAGAGATACAGCTCCGTATAGTAACACAAGCAGCACATTGACAGAATCACCAAGACCCTAGAAACTATCCCTAATAAATGAGCACACCCCAAAGTAATGGGCAAATTTGGTAACAGGTGATCCCTGCTGCCCTCCACTGCTCCACATTGCATGGGGGACTGTGACATGAGCCCTCACAAGCCTCAAGGCTGCTGCAGGAGCTGGTGTGTGGGGGCTTTTTTTCTTCTTAAAGAGTCAGGAGTTGGGGTGGGGGGCAGCCATGGGGGTCTAGGGGAATGGGTGGAGGTAGGATGGGCTCATGGCAAACCCTCCCATGCAGCATGGGTCAGTTGGAGGCAGTGGGGAACCCCCCCTGCCTGGCAGCAGCTGGTGAGTGGGGGCTTTTTTCTAAAACACCTGGAGCTGGGGCTGGGCAGGGCAGCCATGGGGGGGATGGGAGAGTGGGTGGGGGTCAGTGGGTGCTTGGGGGGGCCTGGGAGAGCAGGCAGGGGATGGGGCCCAGTGGGGGTCTCCATGGTTCCCTCTCCTCTCCTCCAGCCCTCCCCCGCCCCCTACTTACCAACTCGAAGTCCAGGTCCAGCTCCCTACTGCAGCTTGCAGGGACTGCCTGAATCTCTGAAGCTCTCCAAATCTTTTCCAAATCAATTTGGAGCGCTTCAAATTGATTCAGAACTTTTAATTGGTTCCCTACTTGGATTTGGAGATTTGACCACTGAATCAGACCAAATCTCCTCCGAATCAAATCAGCACTCGAAGATTTGCACAGCCCTAGTGTCTACCCTGACACAACACAGATCTAACACCTGAACCAGCCACAGAGAAAACTAGGAACCAAACTCTGGGCATTATTTTCTTGCACACAATATTGGCTGGCATGGTTTGATGGTGGTGTTTGGTCTGGTTTGGTTCTGTACTTGCCATCTCTCTGTTTGATCAATACTTTGTTTTAGATTAGGTTTTGGGTGAGGAAATGGTCTGTGGGAGACAGGCATTGTATTGTTAAAGAGAGTGGGTTGTTGGATGTAGTAGTAAGATCCTGTTGGAAGAAGGAAAATGTTTTTGGCACTTTTCTAATACTATTTCTAATAAACTACTGTTGCCCTTCCTCTGTCCTCTGGTTCCAGACCTGAGCACCCATTGCTGTCCCTTCTCAGCCATTGACTTCTGCCTCTGCCTCGCATCTCAGATTATTACATCTCACTCTCATGTATCTTGGACCTGTCTTGCTCCCTGACTTTGCTCTGTGCAGTGTTTGGCCCTGGCTCAGACTTGGACCCTCTAGCTTTGACCCCAGCCTCCCTTGGACCTTGGCTAACAGTGTGTGTGACCTCCAGGCAGACCTCCTGTGCCTTACAATGTGACAGAGCAGCACCTGATCCAGAGAATCTGGGGCGAGGGCAGCGGCGCCCCTCTGAGGGATGGAGAAGCTCATACATGGCAGCTACCACTGCCACCCCCCAGCTTGGTGAGCTTCTCCACCCCATGGAGGGGTGCCACTGTCTGCACCCCAGCTCAGTGAGCTTCTCCCCTCCTGGCCGTGCTCCTGGGAGGCAGCAGCACTCCATCCCTGCCAATGTGTGTGCTGTCCCAGCCTCCCTACTCTGTGTCTGGCTGTGCACCAACTCCTTCCCCTGGTGTCCAACTGTTCACCACCCCCTCCTCCTCCACTCCATGTCTGGCTGCTTGGGGTACTTTGATTAAAAAAGGTTGAAACCCCCTGGTCTAGGGGTATGGTTCTCACTGTGGGTGTCAGTGGTCTTATGTTCAAATCCCAGACAAGCTCAGACCATGCAGCTTTTTCCCTCCCCCAGCTGGGGCAGTACTCTGCAGTGGATCTGACCCTCTGCTGGAGCTCTTCCAAGAGTGCCTTCAGGAGACCTAGCTGGGTGCAAGATGGACTGGGGCCTCGTGCCTCTTCTATACAAGAAGGGTCTGAGGGAGGAGTTGAAGAATTGGAGGCCGATCACCCTCCTGAACTTCAATTATAAGCTGCTGGCCAAAGTCTTAGGTGAGGGATTCAAATCTGTCCTGGGGCAGTCATTCACAAGGACCAGTCATGCGGGGTGCCAGTACGCTAGGTCCACAGAGCCCTGGTGCAACTAAGAGATACACTCCAGCTGGTGAGGGAAGAGGGCAGAGTGCTGCTATCCTAAACCTGGACCTGGAGAAGGCCCACAAAAGAGTGTCCCACCAGTTCCTGTTCCAGACACTGGAGCAGATCGGGGTCCCCCCAACCTTCATCACCTGGATCAGGACCCTCTACGTGGACATGAGCAGTGAAGTGCAGATCAACAGCTTCCTGGGTGCTTGGATTGTGGTGGAGTTGGGGGTCCAGCAGGGCTTCCCATTCTCCCTGATCCTGTTTGTCTGCACCATCAAGCCCCTGGCCCAGCACCTGAGGTAGGATCCAGGGGTCCGTGGAGTCCACATGCTGGGAAGCAACAACCAAGAGGCCAAGGTCCTGGCCTACATGGATGACTTGAACATCCTGTGCCAGAACAAGTGGTCAGTAGAGAGTCCCATGGCACGTGCAAGTCTATGAGGTGGGGGGGGGGAGGGCAAGCTCAATGTGAGCAAGAACACCTGCCATGCTGTGGGCAAGCTTGGGGATCTGGAAACCCTGGGGGTCTGTGGCAGGGTACTGTTAGTGCCTGCCACTTTAAAGGCCTGCAGCTGGCAGCCGCGAGGTGCCTGATGAGGGCAGCCATTTTGAATCTGGGGCTGCCCATATAAACAAGGCAGTTCTGCTGCTGGGGGCCAGGCAAAAACACCTCCTGGCCAGAGGGCTGCTAGTATCATCTGGAGGTAAAGGAAGAGCTGTAGGGGATGGTCAGGAGGCTCCTGGTCCTGGGTATTGTGCGGGCCGGGCCCCGATCCCGCCGCCAAGTGCGAGTCGGGAGGGGCGATCCGCGGCCCATCTTTGCGCACGCGGACTGTGGCCAGCAGCCCGGGCACGTGGGGTCGGAGAAAACCGGTGGCGAGCTAGAATTAGTCACAAACGCGTAGTGGTTGATTGAAAGATTATTTACTTACACCGAAGATGGTCGCGGTGCAGGCAGAAAACTTGCTTGAGTTACAGTTGCAGATAAAAAAGAAGTGAGGCGGACTAGAGTTCCTTCCCGTGAACACTCTTCTAGCCCATCCGGTTGGAGGCTCTAAACCACGAGCCCGTTATCCCAACTGGAGAAAGTACGTACGGTAAAGAGCTCTGAATATACTCACTCACACGAAGTTTGCTAGGCTCCGTGGATCCTTTTTGCGTGCAGGGAAGAAGGATACGTCGGGATTGCGCTCGGTGACGGGGAGACGCTAGAGGCTGATCAGACCTCTGTTGCCTGCTTGAAATGCGTTGGGTCCGTGAGGATCCACAGCACTTAGAGATCTTCACACAGTATGAAGTCTCCTCCTCCTGGTGTTCGTGGAGTCCTCCAACTTAGGCGGAAACCACTCAAGCTTTTTATACAGCTAGCAAGCCAATCACTAGCTGCCACGTGTGCATAATTTAGAACTAGCCAATGGTGGGGCACAAATTTGAATACGAATGGCGGGAACTCCTTGCAACGAGCATTTCTGTGCTGCAACAAAGAAATGCACCCTGCAAAGAAAGCTACAAAATGGCAGAAACTTCTTTTGCACCCAGGGTTCTCCTTTGCAGCGGAAAACTCCACCGTGCAAAGAAGCTGCAATTTGGTGGGAAATAATTCAGTGGTGCCAAAGCACACACAAAACAAAAATCACAACTTTGGGTTGTGACAGGTATGACCTAAAACTGCACTCTGCCAGGAGTGGGTAGCCTGGTGGGGCTCTCAGTGGTGTGGGAGCCCCCAGGAAATTCCAGGCCAGTTACCAACCCAGTGAAAGGAGGGTCAGGACACCTTAACCCCTAGGCCCCACAATGGGATGGGTTACTCCTTCTTTGGAGGGCCTGGAGGGTGGACCCCTGGAGAGAGAGAAAAGGGCCATAGACTCATGCCTGTCTGAACTTCCCCTGACTGGTCCATACTGGGGCCAGGACCAGAAGGGTCAAAGGGCCTGGGGCCCACTGTGAGGAACACACTAGAGCTGAGGGCCTGGGGTTCTGGATGGCTTGGCGGTGGGCCAGGGCTAGTGAACCAAAGGTCCTGGGTGGGGGACCACACCCAAAGGGGGAGCAGTTCAGGGAGCTATGCTGCCTGGTATGAAGGCAGATGAGACTGCCTGAGGACAGGAATCCGGACAGGGTTCAATTAGGAGGATTCTGGGGACCAGTGTGGGGGCCGGTGACAATGATTACATCGAGATGCCATATGCGAGACTTGGGCTGCAGTGTAGGGGAGGAATGGAGCCACATGTAGTGCCCCTGCTATTGAGGCAGGAAATGGGCAGCCTCCTGCTTAATGACATCTATTAAATTAGCAAGGGATGGGGGGTGAGAATGTGGGGGGTCATCTCAGAAACAGGTGGGCGGGCCGTGGTTAAATCGGCCCGGCGAGGCCTCCTGTTACAGGGTCTCTGTCCCCCAAGAGGGGGTCAAGATCCTTGGGATAGAGTTTGACCCTGATCTGAGTGGCAGGTCAGCATGAGGGAAGACAGAGGCAAAAGTAAAGCAGAGCCTGGGACTGTAGCACGTGCACGCCCTTTCCATGGGGAGGCACATCACGCTTGTGAAGGTGGTGCTTCTGTACACCTCACTGGTCTTCCCCACCCTTCTGAGTGCATCACCCACAGGATATAGAGGGCCATGTGCATGTTCTTCTGGGACTCCAGATGGGAAAAGGTGGTGAGGAAGACCTTGTACAAGGACAAGAGGGCGGGGGCAGAGGCATGCCAGACATCCTCCTGTTCTTGTGGGCCAAGTACATAAGTTAGATCTTTAAGCTGGCAACAAGCATGGAATCCAAAACAGCTTGCCTGGTGAGATATTTTGCAGGGTGCATCTTGGGACATGGGTTGAGGGTGTTCATCCCAACCAACCACAGACCATGGATCATGGGCTCACCATGATTCTACAAGATCCTAAACTGGTTCCACAGTCTGTATAGCCTGGACGGCACAGGCCCAGTGACCATGAGTGACCACAAGAAGATCCAGGAGATGGTAAGGCTGAGGGACATCATGTCACTTGTGGACTTGCTCCCGGATGATGTGTGCCAGGCCATGCGGGAGCTCATCATCCAAAAGGACCTGCACAAAGATCACAGGGACCTGAAGTGGCTGATAGCCCACTGAGCCCTGCCAATGAGGGCACGGTGCCAGTGAGGCACAGATGGGGAAACCCAGCTGCCAATGGCTTAACTGCCATGGAGCCACTGAGATGATCGACTACATCCTCTGGCTCTGCACCTGCACCCAGGAGGTATGGAACAGGGTGAAACAGCTCTGCAAAGTGGTGGCTGGGGTCAGCTGGATAACCAGAGAAGTGGCGCTGTATGGGCACCTCGCCAAACACCAGGGGAACCCATCACCTCGTTTTGACCAGTTTTCATCCTACATCAGGAGTGCCCTGTGGAAGGCCAGAAACCTCCTGTTGTGCAGGCACATGGACTTGGAGGTGGTAGGCTGTGTGAAAATGGCTCTGAGTGAACTCCAGACCTACTACCAGAAATCAGAAGTGGAGGATGGAGAGGACATTGCCAAAGCCACCTGATACAAAGACACATGGCAGAGGATCTTCTAACTCCCCCTCAATGGAGAAAGGGGTGGTGGCAGTGAGGAAGAAAAGAGACAAATGGAACTGAGGACACCAACAGCAGGAACGGGTCCTCCAGCAGAAACTGGAGTGACTGCGATATGGATGACATGTGAACTGAGTCTGTGACCCCACAAGTTGGGTGGGGATGAAAGGAAGGGGTTGCCTGGTTTGAAGGACCAGAGTTTGTATGTGTGTGGTGAGCAGTGTGGATATTGTAATGGGTCCAGGGGCATGGGCTATGTGGGTGAGGTTTTTGCACTGGGTTCTGGTGTTTCTTTGTGGGGTGATACTCGGTGTGTGTGAGTGAATATATGTGTTGAAATTTTTTTTGTTGAAAAATCTATATCTATAATATAGCTCTAGCTCTAGAGAGATGGAGATAGAAGGAAAAGATGGTAGAGAGATAGAGATACATAGAAAAGATAGGAGAGAGAGAGAAATAGGTAGATAGAAAAGATGGTAAAGATAGAGACAGAGATAGACACAGAGATATAAAGATAAATAGAAATGATGGTATATAGAGAGAAATAGAGAAAGATATAGATAGAAAAGTTGGTAGAGATAGAGATAGATATAGAAAAGATGGTATAGAGACAGAGATAGAGATTGATAGAGATAGAAAAGTTGATAGAGATAGATAGAGAGAGAGTTAGATAGAAAAGCTGGTATAGATAGAGCTAGATAGACAGAGATAGAGACAGAGATATAGATAGAGATAGAGTTAAATAGAGATAGAGATTGATATAGATAGAGAAGATGGTATAGAGAGAGATAGATAGAAAAGCTGGTATAGATAGAGATAGCTAGACAGAGATATAGATATAGAGATAGAGATTGATATAGATAGAGAAGATGGTATATAGAGAGATAGAGAGAGAGAGATAGCGATAGCATGATATGTCTCTCTCTCTATCTATCTATGATCACTAAAGATGAATATACCTCCTCTGCTCGTGCTTGTAGGGAGGCAGTTAGGCGGGCCAAAGCTACCATGGAGCTGAGGATGGCAACCCAAGTAAAAGACAACAAGAAATTGTTTTTTAGATATATTGGGAGTAAAAGGAAGGCCCAAGGATGAATAGGACCCCTGCTAAATGGGCAGAAACAATTGGTGACAGACAGGGGGGACAAGGCTGAACTCCTCAACGAGTTCTTTGCCTCAGTGTTCCTAAGCGAGGGGCACGACAAGTCTCTCACTGGGGTTGTAGAGAGGCAGCAGCAAGGAGCCAGACTTCCATGCGTAGATCCTGAGGTGGTGCAGGGTCATTTGGAAGAACTGGATGCCTTTAAATCGGCAGGCCCGGATGGGCTCCATCCGAGGGTGCTGAAGGCACTGGCTGACGTCATTGCAGAGCCACTGGCGGGAAGATTTGAACGCTTGTGGTGCACGGGCCAAGTCCCAGAGGACTGGAAAAGGGCTAACATGGTCCCCATTTTCAAAAAGGGGAGGAAGGAGGACCCGGGCAACTATAGGCCAGTCAGTCTCACCTCCATCCTTGGTAAAGTCTTTGAAAAAATTATCAAGGCTCACATTTGTGAGAGCCCGGCAGGACAAATTATGCTGAGGGGAAACCAGCACGGGTTTGTGGCGGGCAGATCGTGCCTGACCAATCTAGTCTCTTTCTATGACCAGGTTACGAAACACCTGGACACAGGAGGAGGGGTGGATGTCATATACTTAGACTTCAGGAAGGCCTTCGATACGGTATCCCACCCCATACTGGTGAACAAGCTAAGAGGCTGTGACGTGGATGACTACACAGTCTGGTGGGTGGCGAATTGGCTGGAGGGTCGCACCCAGAGAGTCATGGTGGATGGGTCGGTCTCGACCTGGAAGGGTGTGGGCAGTGGGGTCCCGCAGGGCTCGGTCCTTGGACCGATACTCTTTAATGTCTTCATCAGTGACTTGGACGAGGGAGTGAAATGTACTCCGTCCAAGTTTGCAGATGACACAAAGCTGTGGGGAGAAGTGGACACGCCGGAGGGCAGGGAACAGCTGCAGGCAGACTTGGATAGGTTGGACAAGTGGGCAGAAAACAACAGGATGCAGTTCAACAAGGAGAAATGCAAAGTGCTGCACCTAGGGAGGAAAAATGTCCAGCACACCTACAGCCTAGGGAATGACCTGCTTGGTGGCACGGAGGTGGAAAGGGATCTTGGAGTCCTAGTGGACTCCAAGATGAACATGAGTCGGCAGTGTGACGAAGCCATCAGAAAAGCCAATGGCACTTCATCGTGCATCAGCAGATGCATGACGAATAGGTCCAAGGAGGTGATACTTCCCCTCTATCGGGCACTGGTCAGACCGCAGTTGGAGTACTGTGTGCAATTCTGGGCGCCACACTTCAAGAAGGATGCAGATAACCTGGAGAGGGTCCAGAGAAGGGCCACTCGTATGGTCAAGGGCCTGCAGACCAAGCCCTACGAGGAGAGACTAGAGAAACTGGACCTTTTCAGCCTCCGCAAGAGAAGGTTGAGAGGCGACCTTGTGGCTGCCTATAAGTTCATCACGGGGGCACAGAAGGGAATTGGTGAGGATTTATTCACCAAGGCGCCCCCGGGGGTTACAAGAAACAATGGCCACAAGCTAGCAGAGAGCAGATTTAGACTGGACATTAGGAAGAACTTCTTCACAGTTCGAGTGGCCAAGGTCTGGAACGGGCTCCCAAGGGAGGTGGTGCTCTCCCCTACCCTGGGGGTCTTCAAGAGGAGGTTAGATGAGCATCTAGCTGGGGTCATCTAGACCCAGCACTCTTTCCTGCTTATGCAGGGGGTCGGACTCGATGATCTGTTGAGGTCCCTTCCGACCCTAACATCTATGAATCTATAAGTGAACCACAAGGGTCATAAGACCTGTTTTTAGGGTACAGTTTTATATACTGGTAGTCTGGTGTGATTCAAGATTCAAAAATCAGTTTGGGAGCCTGGGGAGATCTGGGTTGGGTACTCCTCTCAACCTGGGTGCTCCCCCCACCCCCAGGGTGGTAGAAGTGCCACTGAGTGAGGAGGGTGGGGGGAGCCGGCAGTGCGGTCCCACCTGAGGGGGCCTGCTGAAGTCTTGGTGAGTGGCCGGGTGCCTGTGCAGAATTGGAGGGTCGAGCAAGAGAGAGCAGCCCCTGGAACGAGCCCTTGGAGCTTATGACCCAACTTCACAAACTTCTTTGGGTGGGGATGTAGCCCCAGGGAGCCCCAAGAGTGGGATGCCAATTCCTGCTGGGTTTGGAAAATTTGGGTTGGTAAAAGAATGGGATAAACCCCATAGAAGTGGCCAGGGAAAGGACTGTGGTGCAACTGTCACTTGGGGGAAAGAGATGCAGCAAGGGAGGATGCCTGTGTGGCCTGAGACCCAGGGAAGCTCGGTCTGAGGGGAAGCCTCCATCTGCAAGGGCCCAAAGGTTTAGCTGTAGCATCCAGGTCCTGAACATCTGGACACAACTGTGGGTAGCACAACATGCCAAGGGTTACCCATTCGCTCCTTCAAGACTGCCCTGTGCTAGGCCTCAGTGGTGTCTGCTGGCAATGGCCATGCCAGGACACAGCCACAAAACCTGGGTCAGAGCCCACTCCTAGATGGGAGATTTCACACAAACATCAGCACTGAAATTCTTGCCCTCCTGGGGCTGCTTCCCAAGGGCACCTCTGGTTTTGAGTGGGAAGATTGTGCAGGGGCTTGGTTGCGTGGATGTTCCCTATTGAAAGTGGGATTTATTTTGGCTGGTTTTGCTGTGCTGGGACACGGTGAGTGGCTGGATGCCAAGAAGCCATGTGCGGCACTGCTTAGAGCAAAGTCTGTGCATGCTGAGCCATGAAAGTGCTCTCCACTGGGGCTTCTCCTTCCCTCCAAAAGGGGCATTTGGATCCAGCCCATGCAGCCTACTTTGTCCTAGGGGCTGAGGCAGATCCTGGCAGGGCCGCATCCTCCATGTTCCCATGTCCAGACCCTGGGCATACCTCAGTGCATTCCTCATGGCTGGGGGCTCCTGGCTGGTGGCTGTGTGCTGTGGCTCATCCCTCCCACTGGGCCTGGCACCACCTGGAAGAACCCACCTGCCCCAGCTTCTGTCAAGGGCATCCCTCAGGGATGGTGCATGGCAGGGAGGATTGTGTGTGTGGGCAACAGCTTCAGGCCTGGACTGACCGGATATGTCACAAGGGCCTCTGTGCCCTCTCAAGGTCAAGCTGTGTTTGACCCAGACTTTGCCTCTTGTGCTCACGGCCATCCGCCCCTGCCCTGCCCCAGCTGGACGCTCTCTGTATGCCGGGGGCTGGTACCTGCCTGGCAGGGTCCAACACGGAGCTGCTGCTACACAGCCGAGTACCACCATGCTCTGGGGGCTGTTGGGGAAGACTGCCAAGGGGCTGGCAGCTGTGGAAGGAGGAGGGAGGAAGCCAGAGCTTCCCTTTTCCTGCAATTGCAGCACCCGGCACAGGGACAGCAGGGCCTGAGCTCCAGCTGACGTGTCAGCAGCCAGGCCCGAGAGGAAGGAGACATGCGCGAGTGAGCATTAGCACTATTATCTTTATTTTGGGAGCCATTAGGCCACACGGGGCTGGGCCCCTATGGGCAGAGAGCGAGAAACCTCCCACCCATGGGCTCCCTGCTCAGCCCCACTGCACAGACCACACGTGGGAGGGAGGACAGCAGGAGCAACCTCCCTCAGCAGAGTCCTGGATATGACCCAACCCTTGGCCTTGTGTCCCAGCCCCAGCCTGATCCCCCAGCCCAGCCCACCTCAGCCACGGGCACCATCCCTGGCATAGCCTGGGTGGGATCATGAGATGTGGTGCCAGCGATGCTGCCTCTATGCTTGGCTGCCTCCTCTCTCCACAGCTGTTTGCGGCTCTGGTGGATGCTTAACGGCCTAGAAAACAAGCAGAACAAGCCCATGACTTGCTGTCTGGGGCCTGTGGGTCCATTTACCCAGCAGAGTTGGAGCCTGTGGACTTCCTGGGGGGTCCAACAGGACCATGGTCTGCATCTGCTGCTGGGGCATGGGGGGAGCACCAGTGCCAGTGCCAGTGCCAGGATGAAGCCTGCTCCTCAGGAAGTGGAGTCTGGGGCTGGGAGAGATACTGGAGCTGGGGAAGTCAGGTCAGGGTTGGCAGCTGGGGTTGACATACAGGTCACTGCAAGGATCTCTCAGCCATGACAGGAGCCCGCATACCCCACAGCCCCAGGCACTGAGAACACTCGATGCCTTCCCCCGCCTGCGCAGGCTGACTGGGAGGGGGAAGTTCCCAAATGGCACAGAAATTGCCCCCTACAACTGAGACCCAGAGGCAGGAAATAGGGGCCAAAGGCCTCTCTTAAGGCTGCAATATGTGGGAGTGGCAGGTCAGTGGGCAGCCCCTGTCCCCAGGCACTCACAACCCCAACTGGCCTAAGCCCAGCTCCTGATAGCCTCTGCTGTGGGCTTCCCTCACCCAGCCAGTGCAGCACCTGGCACCTCCTGCCCCAGACAGCTTCCTTGAGGGCCTGGAGAGAGGAGTCAGGCACGGTCAAGGGGTTACATTCTCTCTGGGCTGGGACAGGCAACAGGCAGGTCAGCTCTCCTATGAACTGACCACAACCAAAACCAGAGAGGGGCCCACGACAAGGCCCCTTATCCCAGAACAGGTGCTGGGCCTGTCCCATCCCCCACTGCTTACTGCTGCTCCTCTCGATGGCGGTCTGCAGGGCGAGGTGTCCCACACGGCAGATGTACTCTGCCGTCTGGTCCTCTGGTGACAAGAGGATGAGACTGGTCTCCTGCTGGAAGCTCTTCCCGTCCCGTGCCAGGACGGCCGTGCCGGGCTCCACCCTGCACTCAGCCGAGTCCCGCAGGATCACAGCAGTGTCCTCCCCCTTGCCCCTCCACAGCCAGGTCACGCTCAGCTCCCCCGGGAAATGCCCCATGATGCGGCAGCTCAGGGTGACTCCCTTCCCCTTGGCCACGGACTCGGTCTGGGAGATTTCGGACATGTCCGGGGGCCGCAGGAGACCTGGGGAAGGGAACAGGCAGAGGCAGGGACAGGCCCCGTCAGGGGAGCCGCGGCCTGGTAGGGGCTGCTCCCCGGCCCCTCACACACCACACAGACCCCACACCCCTGCAGCGGGGCTGGGACCCCAGGACACGGCCCCTCCTCACCCGCGGCCCTCAGGCTGAGCTCTCTCTCGCTCGGGGGCTCTCCGGGGCCGTGCTGGACGCACACTCGCACTCGCAGCTCCGGCCAGGTCAGGCTCCGGCTGGGCACTCTCCAGATGCTCGTCGCGGTGAACGTGCCGTCCGCGTTCTTGTCTATCTGCGCGGGGTCTTCCCTCCAGCTCCCGGCCCCGTCCCAGCCCCACTGGATCGGGGGCACCTCCCTGGGGTAGAAGTTGTGGAGCTGGACAGCAAACGGCACCTTGTCGCGGGGGTCCCACTCTGGCAACACCTGGATCTCAGACACCTGCGGCCGGGCTGGGGGGGATAGTGGGGGTGTCAGTTCAAGAGACTGCCAGGATCCTGCTTGGAGGTGATGGATGGCTGGGCCCCTCTGGGAGCTATGTGGGGTGGGGTGGGTGAGACCTGCCCACCCCCAGGAGCTGTCTCATTTTCAGTCCCACCCCTCCATGACAGCAGCAGGTCCTGACCATACCCAGAGGTGGTATCGGGGCCGCTGGGCACTCACCCCACACCTGGATCACTGGGGACACTCGGTGCTCTCTGATCAGTTTGTACTCATGGAGGAAGAAGCACTGGACCCATGCCCCGTCGTCCTGCAGCGTGGGGGTGAAGATCAGGGAGGACGTGAGGCGGGTCCCAGCTCTCTCCTCGGTCACTCTCCAGCCCGGGGGGAGGGCGGGGAACAGCGGCTGGTGCTCGGGGCTCTCTTGGTCCTTGCCACTGTCAGGCACCATCCTGTCCTCGCTGTGGATCCTCTCCCATGTCACAGCCACGTCCTTGGGGAACGTCCCCTCCATGGAGCAGTGCAGGGTCACCTCCTGGCCCAGCATGCACCGCTCCGGCACCTGCACCTCTGAGACATTGTAGGAGACCGCCCAGTCTGGAAGCCAAGCAACCAACACGCAGGACATGAGTCATCCTGGGATCATCCTGGGAACATGTCCACTCTGAGCCCTGGGCAGGGAACCATGGGATGAAACCTGCCTGGGGAGGGGCAGTACTTCATGTGGGAAAAGCCTGTCCATGACAGTGTGTTCCTGCTCCATTGTGTTTGCCCTCCACCCTCGCTGCCCACCCCTGCCTCTATGACTCTGCAGCCAAACCACATCTTTCCTCTCTATCTTTTCCCATTTTCTTCAAGTAACGTGTTGTGATGATCCCTGCTCCAGCTCTGATCACCTGGGAGACCTGTCAAGTGTGGGTTCCAGTCTGGCTGGGAATCACAGAGGTATCCTCTCTACCCCCACATGTCCCTACTCTGTCACTGCCGCCCTCTGCCCTCCCTGGCCCATCCCCTCCCTTTGTGACCCTGCAGCCCAGCAGCATCTTCCCAGTCTACCTCTTTTTCTCTTCCTCCAGAAGTAAATGGCTGTAGCGGCTGCAGCTCCAGCTCCAATCAGGATCCCCAGGATGGCACCGACCATGGTGCCAGTCTTATCTGCTTCTGTGCATGGTAAAGGGAGGAGAGAACAAGGCACAGCTCATCCTGTGGGATTATTTTGGACGGTGCAGGGTCTTGCTGGAGACCCCTGAGCCAGCCCCCACCCTGAGTCCCCTCCTCACTCTAGCTGCAGGGGCAGGGCATGTGCAGGGCCACATCTCCCCTGCAGCTACTTTTGGTGCATGGCCCGGCATCATTTGTGCCCCAGCTGCTGCCCTCACAGTCATGGACCAGGGTTTGCTTTGGGATGCTGGGGATCCCTGCAGCTGGCCATGCACTAGGAACACAGAGGCCTGGACACAGCAGCCCAGGAGGCCCCTCCAGGCCTGTGTCCCTCTGCTCCTTGGTACTTCAGCTCCTTCACGAGGGAAGGAGCATTGCCACTGGCTAATGCAGCCCCACACCATGCTGGTCTTCAGCTTAGCACTGCCTAAACACTGGCCTGGAGCAGCTCTGCGCTACCTCCAGGAAAGGAAAGGGAACTGCTTCCATGTCTAGAGTCAGGGAAGGAGGCAGGTTCCAGCTTGGACTCTCACCTAGGATGTCCAGGGGGATGTCCTCCTGCTGCAGCTGCTCTAGTGCTGCATGGTAGACGTGGCAGGAGAAGACACTGCCAGCATCGCTGAGGGTAGGGGTGAAGGTGTAGGTGAGGGTGAGGTTGAAGGTCCCGTCTGGGTTCCTTTGGGGCCTGGAGCAGGTGGAGCCCTTCAGGACCTGCCCGTCTCTCAGCCACGCCACGTCCACATCGACGGGGTAGAACCTCCCGACATGGCACAGGAGGGAGGTCTCAGCATCAGCCACGGCTGTTTGTCTCGGGATGGAGATCATCGGGGCAGCTGGAAAACAATGTCATTGTACACCTTGGGACTTGGGACATGTGTCTAGTCCCTGCATCAAGTCAGGCTGGCACTGAGTTGCTGGGACCATATGGTGCCTGCTCCTGTGCCAGTCCTGATGTTCTATTCACAGCCCCCACAGGCAGGCATAACCATGGCTATGTGGGTCTGGGGGCCTGGGAAGGTCAAATGGGAGAGGACTGGACTTCCCAAGTGTCTGGCAGCAGGAGACTCTGGTTCCCTGAGCCGGCACTTAATACCAGGCCATCTGCCCACTGTATAAGTCTTCCCCCTGCTCCTGGGGTGAGGCTGATGGTCCTGCCTGTGGATGGGGTTTGTCATGATGGGATCAAAGAGTCCCCCAGCCTCTGAATAGCATTTCTTATTCACCACTTCACTTGCATGTGGCACAGGTCTGTGTCTGTGTTCTCCACCCTAGCCATGTAGATCAGGCCCAGTATGGCCCTGATCCCCCCTCTGCACTCCTCTCCAGTCCTCACCGAGCATATGCAGGGTGGTCTTGCCCTGGTGCTGCTGCGTCCCGTACCACACAACACACCGGTATATGCCCTCATCTGGCACGGTCACCGCGGTCAGTGACAGGGAGGCATTTCCGTTCTCCAGCTCCTTTTCTGATGGCAGGCTGGCTTTGGGGTGGGCCTGGCTCCTGCCCTGCTCATAACAGGCCAACTGCTTGTCCCAGAAATACCACGTCACTCGCAGGGAGTCCAGGGCCACGGGCCCCCCGACATCAAACCGGCACTGCAGCAGGGCCCCCGAGCCCACGTGGGCCGTGGAGGAGGGCGCCGTGGTCACCTGCAGCTGGGAACCTGCCAGGGGAGAGGAAGCAGCCGTGAGACCCCGCAGGGCTGGGCCGGCGCAGGGGAGAGGCTGCCCAGGACGGCACAGCCCTGCGGGGACCTGGTGCAGGGAGATGGGGGCTGGGGGGCAGGGGCCTGCTGCGCTCGGGGCGACAGGACTTCACCCCCACACGCTGAACTGCCCCCTCTCCCTCACCCGCACGGTCCTCCCACAGGGTTTGGCCAGGCTGCCCCAGGGCTGCACACCCGCCCCAGCCCCTGGCTGCCCCCACACCTGCCCCAGGGGAGCAGCGGGACTGGGACTTACCCCATGGGGCAGGGAAGAGGGGAGAAAGGAGCAGGGCCGTGGAAGGAGCAGGGTGCTCAGGTGCTGCACCCAGGGCTGCATCTTTCCCCCCGTCCTGCCAGAGTCCTTGCTCCTGGGGCTAAAATGGATTCCCAGCAGCTCCTCTCTGACTTTCACTTTCCCTTGGGAAGGAGCCAGACCCCAGCTGGGATCAACCCAAAGGGGCTCCATCCTGTGCCAGGAGCTGAAATGGGTCTGGGACCAGGGCCTGGCCCAGCTCTTGCCCTTCTCTACAGCCCCGTGGCTCTGAGGAGTGGAGGGGAGAGTCAGCTCAGGGTTTTGCCTGCCCAGGGGGCAGGCTCAGGGCTGGGGGGCCCTGGGGATCCTGGCCCCTCAGGGTCCCTGTCTGGGGTCTGCTGCCAGGACTTCTGTGCTCCTCAGCAGCCCAGACCTGCAGCCCCCAGGCATGGGAAAAGTGCACAGCAGGAGGGGCTGTGTGCACTTTGGGCTCCAGTCCATAACCTCCTTCAGTTCTCAGTGTCCCAGGACCCTTGGCCAGAGGGGAAGGGGGATCTCCCCCAGGCCCTGTCCAGTCTTTTCCTGCTCCCCCACCTGTCCCTGCACTGTCAGGTCGTGGTGTCTCCCTCTACAAGAGTCTCTCCCATCTTAGAGAGACGAGCTGCTAAGGGCCCTGCACCAGGGCACTGTCTGGGGTGGGACAGGGGTTGGCGTGCAGCCGTAAGCAGCCCCAGGCCTAGACTGATTGGGACCATCCTAGAGGGGACTTTACCTTTCTACTCCTTCCTGGTGGCCTCAGCCATGTGCTCACATCCCTGTGCCCCTGCCCACATTAGCCCACCATTACCCCCTGCCCACATTACCCTACCAGAGAGGGGGTGTCCCTGCTGTTGCTGGTCTCCAGCAGGGGTTGGCACTTACCTGTTATCCCCAGGAAGAGCAGAGGCAGAAGCAGGCCCCTGAGGTGTAGGGCCCAGGCATCCATCTTCCCTGCCACAGTCGCCATCTCCTCTGCTGCAAGGCAGGTGGATCCCTGGGCCGTGCCTTTGTGCTTTCACCTTCCCCGTGTCACAGGGAGGAGCTGGGAGCAGGGGCCAAGGTGCAGCGTGAAGCCGGAGCTGCTCCTGCCCCACCCCACAGGGCTGCGGGAACCAGAGCCTCTCTTGTAGGAGCCAGGGCCCTGTGGAGAGTGGAGGGTAGGGGGGTAAGCCCTGAACTCTGCCCAGCGTGTAGGGCCCTCTCTGCTCCAACGGCCAGGCAGGGGAAAGCATAGTGCAGCTGTGTGCTGCTTGGGGTCCGGTCCCTCAGCACTGCCCTGGGCTCTGTGTCCTGGGACCCCTTGCTGCAGTAGGCATGGGGGCCTCTGAAGTCCTGGTTGTGGGGTCCATTTCCTGGGGTTGGTGCATGGCGGGGCAGCCAAGGGGCTTACACAGGCCTGGGCTGGGGGTGCTGCAGGGAAAACAGCAGCAGTGCCCTGGCACCCCTGGCTCTGTTTTGCCCTGCCCTTGCCCTGCCCCTGCCACTGCCACTGTCCCCGCATCGTACTGTCCCAGTGTCCACCTGCTCCCACTTATCCTGGGGCCACGTGCTGTTGTGATGGAGTAAGAAGGGCAGGGAGGTGGGTGGGTGTGTATACATGCCTGTTTTTTGTATGCACACACAAGTGTGTGTCTGCATGGGTAGGGCAGGTGGTTGAGGGTAATCTCTAGCTCTGGTCCTGATAATGTCTCCACACCTGTGGTAAGGGGGGCGGTGTGCCCCACTCCCAACTGCCCCCCATCAAACACACACAGATGCACACTTCATCACGCACACACATGCACACAAGGTGCCTGATATCACTCACGTGCATGTACACACACACACACACATGCATGCACAGAGTGCCTGACCTCACCCCCCCACTTCCTGATCTTACTCACTCATACACATGCACACAGATATACAGAGCACTGGTGAGATGTAGCGGGTGCACGAGCACCCCCGAGGGCACTGGTGCACCGCCCGACAGTCAGCGTTCCTCGCTTAGGTGACGAGCACAGCCCAACTTCCTGAGAGCACCGGCTGGGGAGTGGGGGCACCAGGAGAAGCGCTTCCAGTTCAGCACAATCAGTCACAGAGGGACTCCCCCACCGCCACAGTCACCCATGGTACAGTGTGCCTGATCGCTCTCTCTCTCTCTCTCTCACACACACACACACACACACACACACATATACACACACACACTGCCTGCTCTCATGCATTCACATACACATGCACACACACAGTGCCTGATCTCACACACACACAGATGTGGGTGTACACACAGTGCTTGATCTCTGTCTCATACAAACACACACACATATACACACCTGTCCTCATCTGTCACACACATATAGTCAGTGCCTTCTCTCACAGACACACACACACACAGAGTGCCTGAGCTCATTTACATGCACACGTGTGCACATACATACACATACACACACAGAGTGCCTGATTTCATTCATACACATCCAGACACACTGAGTGTCTGACCCGCCCCCCTCCCACACACATGCACACGTGCTACTGTTGGATAGGAGTTGCCAGGTTGCAGCCCCTGCACCTCCTCCTGCTGAGGTTCTGGCTGCACTTTTCCCCACACCTGTTTCTTTTTGTACTCCCCATCCATGGCCCGACCAAGTCCCGGGACCTCCTGGTCAACCTCCTCCTGGCCATGGCCAAGTTGGCCATCTGGCTGACCAGGAGGGAGGCTCTGGCCGGGAAGGTCCCTGGGGACTGTGGGACCTTTTTCCTGGGTCGTCTTCATTCCTTCATCCAGGCAAAGTACCACTGGGCAGTAGCCACCGGCTGTCTAGTTGCTTTTGAGAGCTGGTAGGCACTGGCCAGGGCACCGCTCTGCTTGGTTTCCCCCCAAGGTGCACTTGTTTTGTCCCTATGACCTCACAAGCATGCCCTGTTTTTTCATTTGTTGTCTCCAGCATTCAGTTGATGGCGTTAGGTCTCATCGCTGCCCTTAGATGGCAGCCACAAGTTTGTAGTGGGCTAGCCCCACAGCCTTTAGTCACCAAATAGGTCAAGGCTTTGGACTTCCTGGTCAACCACCTCCTCGCCCTTGCCAAACTGGCAATTTGGGTCACCAGGAAGGAAGATCTGGCTGGGAGGGTTCCCAGCAACTGTGGAGCTGTCTTCCTGGGCATGATCCAGTCCCATGTCTGAGCTGAGTACCACTGGGCAGTAGTCACCAGCTCTCCGGCTGCATTTGAGGGCCAGTGGGCAGTAGCTGGGGTTCTCTAATTGGTGTCTCCCAAGGGAGCACTTCTTTTGACCCTCTGCCTTGCGCACACATTCCCTTTTGTCATTTTTTGTCTCATGAAATCAGTTAGTCTCTTGGTTTTCCCACCACTGGTGGCCCACAATGAATTAGTGGGCTAAAGCCCATGAACCAGTTTACCAAATAGGCCTGTTGGATTGGAGGCTACACACAGGCGTTTGGGTGCTCTGGGTGTCAAGCCCTGCCAAGGACCCAGGGAGGGCCTCTGGCTGCTTTACTATTCCTTCCATCCAGGGCCAGGAGACACACCAGCTGCAGGCACTTCCTTAGCCTGACAAAGGGTTTTTCAACACAAAAGTTGGCATCCCAGGCAGATAAGCTCGTGGGCAACTGTGGCCAGATCAGGCCACACCTGGCTGTGGCTTGCCCAATAGGCCAAGGGGTCGCACAGCCGCAGCTCCATGTCCTGGGCTAGATAAGCAGTCACCAAGGTGTGAGCGCTACCTTCCTGATGCTGGGGTCTGGTGGCTCTGGGCCCCACCATAAACACCATGCCCTTCGCCCATATTGGCAGCGCCTGTGGTGGAGGACAAGACTGGCTTGTGGGTGGGTGCTAGCATGAGACAGTGGATCCCCCTCTTCCACGTCCCCCCGCCTCCACTGCTCTGCCTCCCTGACTTTCTTTACCAGTGCCTCCCTCCACTGATTCAGTGTTTGGCTGCCACGTACGGTGCCCTTCACCCTTGGGTCACACATGGCAGCCAGCACATGGGCTGTACTGGACCTCAAGGGATCAAGCCATTTCCTGATGCCCTTCTTCAGCTGCCACACCAGTGCCTGCACATCTGGTGACAGTTGCTTGCCCCAGCAAGGGACATTCATCCCCTGGAAGGTCTCTTTTTGGCTCTGAAGTTCCCTCACTATGGGAATCACTTGGCTAAGGAGGGCATCAGCAGCAATGAGGCTCTCAGTGGCTTCAAGGAAGGGCTTGAGGACCACCAAGATCTGGGAGGTGGTATCCCGCTCAGCTTTGTTCAGGCGGACGCTGATCCTGATCTCCCTAAGCAAGGGTGTTTCTGTTGCTTCACCAGCCTCTTGAGAATCAGGTATATGGAGCTCCACCAAGTCTCCACATCCTGCATGATTTTGTGCTGCGGGATGTTCAGCTCTTGTTGTTTCTGCTGCAGCATCTTGCCTGCCTTGATTCTCCTGTGGAAGTAGCCTGCCACCTTCCTGAATTTTGCAATTAGCTTGCTGGTGGCGGGGGGTTAGCAAGCATCTGGATGTGGAGCTGCTGCTCCACCCAGCATCACACCACTCCACCCAGCTCTGAGCCACCACTGCTCTGCCCCACTCTGCAGTGCTCCCCAAACCATGGGACCTGGGTCGGTTGCCTAGCCTGGAGCCTAAAGACAGAAACATACAGGTGGAGGTGGAGGCGGTTGGGGTCAGGATGTGCTCCCCACTGTGGGAAGAAGCGTGGGGAGAGCATCCAGAGTGTGTGGCAGGGTAGAGGTGTGCAGGGGGCATGGTATGTGGCACACGGGGGCTGGGGGGCATGGCATGCAGCTGCAGGGTGCTGAACGGGGAGCAGGTGTGGGGGGGCATGGACAGCACATGCCACTGAAGCACGTGGCCACGGGACGGGGCACACCCCCCTGCCCACTTCCAGTGCAGCACCCTGTACCAGCACGGCATGCTCCACCCGTGCAGGCTGAACCCACACCTGACCCACACAGGGAGTGCCTTCTGGCTGTGGCCATGGGGTGCGCAGCAGCACAGCGATTGTGGAGCATGGGGCAAGTCATGGCATAGCAGCTGCAGGGTGCCGCGTGGGGAGTGGGTTTGGGGGGTGGGGGTAGGCAGCCACTGCAGCACGCAGCCACGGGGCAGGGTGAACCACCCCACCCACTACACCCCATGTGCCCTGCACCACACCCCAGGATCATGCCTCACACCTTGTGGCCACAGCCAGTGGGTGATCCCTCCTCCCTGGCTGCTCCTCATACCATGCCCCCCCTGTTCAGCCACACACTACAATCACCATGTGCCCTGTGCCACACCCCAGGGCTGCTCCACATGTCACACCCTGTAGCTGCACCCCTCATCCCCCAGCTGGGGATGTGCAACTCCTCCCTGTACACCCAACGCCACATGCCAGGACCACTCCCTACACTATGCGGGCACAGGCGGCGGGTATTCCCCACACCATGCCCTGCACCTCACTCCATGCACCCTGTGCCACACACTGGGCCTGCTGCCTCTACCACACAGCCAGCAGGCATTCCCTGCACCCCTGAACCATGGCTGCTCCCCACTCCACTCCCCCGGGTCATGCACCACACCCCCTGCACACCCTGCACCATGCTCTGGGGCTGCTCCCTGCACCATGCAGGCACAGTCTTTGGGTGCTCCCCACACCATACCCTGAGCCACACCCCTCGCATGTCCCATGCCACACCCCAGGGCCACTGCCCACTCCATGCGGCCACAGCCAGTGAGTGCTTCCTGCACTGTGGCTGCTCCCTGAGTTATCCCCTGCAGTCACACCCCACCCCACCAAATGCACCCTGCCATACGCCCTGGGGCCTCGTCGTGCACCAGGGAGCCAATGAACACCCACGGTGCCACCCCTGTGGCTGTGCATCCCCTCCCCCACACCATGCAGCCATGTGTCATGCCCCGCCCATGCACCCTGCTCCACACCACAGGGCCACTCTCTGCGCCACACCCCTTCACGAGCCCTGCGCCGCCCCCTGGGGGGACTGCTGGCACCATGCAGCTGCAGCCAGCAGGCATTCCCCATGCCATGGCCACTACTGGCACAACTCCCTGTGGTCATGCACCACACCACGGTGTGCATTCTGCGCCACACCCTGGGGTCACTTCCCACACCACAGAACCAGTGAGCACCCCCTGCACCATGCCCCGTGGCCACTTGCCAACCTCACAATGCAGACACCCACCATGCCCCTCCCCCATGTGTGGGGAGGAAGGGGGTGGAGCAGGGTATGACCCAGAGCAGCATGGGAATCAGGGCATGACCCAGAGTGGTGGTGGGAGGAGAGGGAAGCAAGGAAGGACCCAGAGCAGCAGTTGCATAGGGAGTGCGGCAGGACCCAGAGCAGTGACGGGAGGTGCGGGGGAGTGGGGCTGGACCTGGAGTAGTGTGGAGAGGGCGTGGGGCCAGATGTAGGTCTCTGTCCCTGCCCGGCCCCGTCTTTCATGGTGGGCTATTTGCTTATGTGTGTGTGTGAGAGAGAGAGAGAGAGAGAGAGAGTGTATGTAAAACTTTACCTCTTTTATATATAAATGTATCTTTACTGTAAATTGCAGTAAGCTGTAATATACAGCCAAGCTCTCTCATACTACTGAATTTGCAGTGAGGAGAATACCTGTAATCCCCACCTCACAAATCTCAAAAGGGCCTTCACCCAACACGGACACTCATCCAGATAGATAGATTGCACTTTTGAAAGAGCCACCCAGATACCATGGGAAGAAAATCCCCACAAATCACACACCATTAGTTATGACGTGTCATCCTTCCTTCCTTGGAACCTACATGGAGAACCCTCAAACAATTGCAACCCAGACTAGAAGAAGGCCCAATTCTTAAAGAGATCTTTCCAGAAGTATCCATTGTAGCCTTTTAACAAGCACTGAACCTTGCTAACCTCATCACCAGAAGCCATAGGCCTCAGAAGGTGGTGGTGGTGGGGGGGGAGGGTGCTTAGCCTCCCCAAACATGGGGTAGCAGTAGAGCCACAAGGCAGCCCAGCCACAGGCTTTTGGTGACTGCAGCAGGGATGGGGAGGGGTGTGCATGCAGCAGTGAGGCAGGTGGTGGGGCTGGGGCAGGTGCTGCACAGGTGGGGCACAGGACTGAGCCATGAGTGCCTTGCCTGGGGAGCGTGGCTCCTGCCATTGTGCACATCCCAGGAGGCATGGGGGCATGTGCCCCTGGATCTGTGTGGGGTGGGATGGTCTGCCGCTATGGGTTGGGGCCGGGGCAGCCCCAGGCTCTTGCTGAAGAGGGGGGCTGGGCCATGCTGCACTCAGGGCAGGCGGTGGCAGTGATGGGAGAGGGACTATGGAGGGGCTGCAGCCACCTCACAATTCACCATAGCCCCCTCAAGCTCACCTCTCTGTGCCACCATCGCCGCCTGCCCTGAGCACAGCATGGCCCAACACCACTGTCAGGAAGAGCCTGGCACAGCCCCGGCCCCAGCCTGCAGTAGAAGCCAGCCCTGCCCCACACAGCTCCGGTGCACGTGCCACCCCATGCCCTTCCAGTGCGTGCACAGGTTGGAAGCCAGGCGTAAGGAGTCTCTGCTGGCTTGGGACTCCAAGGAATGAGAGAAGGTAAAAGCCTGACAGGGTCTCAGTGAGAATGTAAATAGGTAGAAATTAGGAAAACAAAAGGTAGAGGGGGAGGGGACCAAAGGTGAGAACTTATTGCCAGGTAAATCTTTGGCTCCTCCCTCCCTTCCCTGCTCTACTTCCCCTGCTCTACCCCAAGAGCTGCCAGGACAAGGACGGAGAGCCAGCTGCAGAGTGTGATCCCTGCCTGCAGCTGCCCTATGCCCATATGGCTGAGGGCAAGCAACTCACAAGGGCATCCAAACCCAAAGCCTCCAGGCTTGGGCCTGCATGTAGGATGCCCACCAAAGGATCTGGAAACATCTGAAGACCCAGATGGGGGTGCCAGTAGTAGGGCCACTATGGTGCTGGACTGACACAGATTTGGATTTGATTTGGCTAAGTTGGCATGGAATATGGAAACTAAAATAAATAAATAAATAAATAAAAGAAGAAGAAAAAAACTCCCAGGAAGACATTGGGATTTCCTCTTTTAATGAGGGGGGATCAGAGTGCTGCTGATGTGCTTGGTGGCACAGCAGAGTCTGCTCCAGAACAGCCTGTCTTCATAGTGCCCTCCAGCTCCCTCTGTGCTCACTTGACCCCTGGGACTGGGGGTCCCTCTGCTTTGACCCCTGGGACTGTTCCTTCTCCCCATCTGACTCTCAGACCCGCACTCTTCCTCAGGCCCAGGAAGCTGCACTTGCACCAAGGGACAAACCTCTGGTCTCCCCTGGGGACAGCTCTCCTTGTACATGATACAACGTAAAGTCACAGCAAGCAGATCAGGGCAGTCTCCAGCCCTGTGGCCAGGCCCACGCTGCCCTCTGCCCTGGGGTGAAAGGGCATGGAGGTGTCCGGTGAAGGAGCTTCTCAGAAAACCTGCTCACATTGAGCCCCCAAAATGCTCCCCGATGGCACTGCAGGTGAGAATACAGCTCATCCTGCCTCCTTTATCCAAGGGGAGCTGAAGCACATCCCGGCAGGGACAGCAGCTGCTCCCCCCCATCCTATGTGCAGCCCCTGGGCATTCCCCATTTCTTTTCTCAGGGCTATTGGGTTCTGGCTGGTGGCTGTGTGCTGTGGTTCATCCCTCCCACTGGGTCTGGCACCATCACCTGGCAGTTACTGCCTGCCCCAGATTCAGCCACATGTGTCCCCCAAGGAAGGTGCACAGGAGGGAGGAGGGCTGCATGTGTGGGCAGCAGCCTCAGACCTGGATTGACCAAGTACATCACAGCGAGTTTGTGCCCTCATGGGGCCAAGCAGTGTGTGACTGGCCCCTGCCTCAGCCCTGCCCTGGCTGGGGACTCCCAGTACACTGGAGAGAGCTAGCAGGCAGGGGAGCAGCCTGGCTGAAGGGACATGTAGGGAGCTGCCACTATGGCATCAAGTGCCAGCCTGCCCGGGGGTCACTGGAAAGGGCTGCCAAGGGGCCAGCAGTTGTGCAAGGAGGAGGAAACAGCCAAGAGACCTGACTTCCCCTTCCCTACAGCGTGCAGCACCTGGCACAGGGAGGAGCAGGCCAGGCCAGGGAGAGAAAAGGACCAGAGCTCATTTATGTTTATTCTGACAGTCTGGGGGCTGCCTTGATGTAAAGAGAGTGAAAGGAAACCCCCACACCACTGGGCTCCCTACTGAGTCCCACTGCACAGAACATGGGTGGAGGCAGGAAGGCAGGAGCAGCCTCCCCCAGTGGAGGTTCTGGGATGACCCAGCTATAACTGACACCCGGGGCCTCAGCCCCCAGCCCCAGCCCCAACCCAGCCCAGCCCAGCCCAGCTGTGGCATTCCCAAGGTGGGTGTGAGATACATGGTGCTGGTGACACTGTCTCTGTCCTCAGATGCCTCCTCCCTGCTCAGCTGTTTGAGGCTCTGGTGGACTCTGAATAGCCTAGAAAAGAAGAAGAACAAAACCGTGACTTGTCATCAGAGGCCCACGGTCCATTCGCCTGGAAAACCCAGAGCCTCTGGGCTTCCCCATTAGCCAGGCAGGGCCATAGGCTGTACCCATCTACCAGAGCACAGGGTGGGAGAGTAGGTGCCAGGCTGAAGCCTATTCCTAGGACCCAGGGTCTTGGTATGGGAAAAGGGATCAGAGCTGGGGGAAGCAGGCTGGGGTTGGGAGCACTCCACGCCCTCCTCTGGACACATGTCATTGCATGGGACTGGGCCATGAGGAGACTTCATGTTCCCCATGGCCCTTCAGGCTGAGTGCACTTGATGCCTTCCCCTTCCCACCCGGGTGACTGGAGGGGATGTGCCCATGCCTTCCTGCATCCCCTTAGGTTTCACCACCCTGGCTTTGCCCTGTACTGCCCAGGCTGCACACTCTTACCTTGGAGCCACAGCTGTCCACTGGACATGGACTTGGGCTTCTTCAGGGCCTTGTGCTCCACATGGCATTGATACTCAACCCCATTGTCCTCAGACCCCATGGGAGGGAGGTGCAGCAACGACTCCACACTGTAGGATTTCCCATCTGGTGCCTGGCTGGGGGTGGGGGTGTGGATCCTGTGGAGGTCTGAGCTCTCTAGTGGCCTGGGCTCCTTCTCTCCCACTCCCTTTTGCAGCCAGGTCACTGCCAGCTGCCCAGGGTAGAATCCCGAGATCAGGCACCGCAGGGTCGCCGGCTGCCCAGGGACTAGGGCCTCTGGCTGGGAGATCTCCCCCAGGGCTGGAGGTCGTGGATGGCAGGCTGCAACAGGTGGGAGAACAAGTCAGTGAGGTGCCCCTGTCCCCAGAAACCAGACACATGCAAACCCCTTGCCCTGGCTGGCCTGAGCCTAGATCCTGGCAGCCTCTACTACGAGCTCCCATCACCCATTGATTGAGACCCTGGGGAGTCTCCTGTTCCAGGCACCTCTGAGAAGGCCTGGTGTGAGGGATCATGTAGTGCCATGGAGTTTGTGGCGGGCCAGTAGGAGGTGCCTTTGCACTGAGATGCCCACCTTACTGTGACAGACCAATAAACATGCTTCAAGTGTCTCCCCTGGGGTGCCTACATCCAGCTGACCCCCTTCCTAGACCACACCTGCAAGCCTGGGATAACCGTTACCACCACCTGGCTCTGGTCTGTGGTAGGGCTGTATGCTGTTCAAGGTACACTGCTTTGCCCCAAGTGGGATATATCTGGGTGCTTCTTATAGCCTGAAACATTAAAAGTAGCCTCCCTTATTTAGCTGAGAAAAGGGAATTATAAGGCTAATCTCATCCTTTTAAGGACACACAGCAAGGCACGCTATTACGGATAGCTTTATTGATCAAAGAGGGAGAGCATGGGGAAGGAGTACAAAACAAAAGGAATACTGAAAGGAAACTGCCTTGAGGAAATCAGTATAGACTCGTTTGGCCCTTTTGATAGGCGTCTAGAACACTTAATCCTAAACTACTGGCTACATTTCAGGGAGGTTACTAATGTGTTCATCCAATGATTGATTGAGCTTGCTCTGGAAGCCTAGCTTGGTTCTATGTTTTCAAAGATGTCTACCCTCTTCAAGATGGAGGAACGCTTTAAATAACCATTCTGACCTCATCACCTGGACCCAACCAGAATCAGGTATTTGCCAAGCACCACTGATGCTGACCAGTCAGTTTGAAAAACATCATCACTCACCTTGAGGAGTGACTACTTCCTTAAAATTGGCCTCCCAGGTCGGTGGCAGGAAGTTTGGAACAAAGGAACCTGGACACAAGAAATTATGCAGCCCAGTTCCCTAGGTGACCAGGTGGTTGCCTAAGTGACCAGACTGACAGACACTTGGCAGAGAGAGAGAAAGAGAAAAACCTGGGGTGGGGAGGACACAATCTGACAAAAGGTAAGGGGAGTGGGGGGTTTATTTTGCCACAGGGTCACAGCCCCTTTGTGGTGGGGTAGGTGACAGGCAGGTGTGCTCCCCTATGGCCCCACCATGACCAGAATCAGAGCAGGGCCCATGACAAGGCCCCTTATCCTGGAACAGCTGCTGGGCCTGTCCTGTCCCTTCACCACTTACCGCTGCTCCTCTCGATGGGGGTCTCCAGGGTGAGGTGTCCCACGCGGCAGATGTACTCTGCCCCCTGGTCCTTTAGCATCAAGAGGATGAGTCTGGTCTCCTGTTGGAAGCTTTTCCCATCCAATGCTGGGACGGCCCTGTCATACTCCATCCTGCACTCAGCTGAGTCCCGCAGAATCACAGCAGTGGCCTCCCCCTTGCCCCTCTGCAGCCAGGTCACGCTCAGCTCCCCCGGGAAATGCCCCACGATGTGACAGCTCAGGATGACTCCCTTCCCGGTGGCCATGGACTTAGGCTGGGAGATTTCTGACACCTCTGGGGGCCGCAGGAGACCTGGGGACAGGAACAGCCAGAGGTAGGGTTACCATAGGTCCAAGTTTTCTTGGACATGTCCTCTTTTTGAATTCTTTGATTTCTGTCCAGGTGGGTTTTCTACATCTGCCAAATGTCCAGGATTTTGCTGTCCTTCTCAGGTGGGAGCAGTGGGAGGGCGATCAGAGGCAGCAGGGGGCACAGACGTACCTGCCTGCAGCTCTGGAGGCATGTGTAGACCCATGTTATGCTCCCGCCAGCCTCCCATCACCCTCCCCATGCTCTCAAGCTGTATTCCAGGCATTTGGTCAGGGCAGAGGGGCAGGAGATGAGGCTGCGACAGGGTAGGGGAAGTTGGGGATGGGGGCTCACTGCTCCTCCAGCAGGAGAAAGGGATGACAGCACGACAAGGCCCTCTGAGGGCATCACAAAACTGTAGCTGGCTGGCAGGCAGAATAGGGATTGGTGCCTGTATTCTGTGCTTACAGGGGCAGAACCACCAGGAGATGCTGCCCAGGGGAAGGGGAGGAAGGAGGGGAGGGTGCCTATGGCCAGGGTGCCTGGCCATGTCACAGCCACAGCCCAGGGTGGGAGATGCCACAAGCCTCCCATCCTCTTCCCTCCAGCCTTCAATGGGACCAAACACACTCCACTGCCTCCTGCATGAATTGGAGCTATGGCGCTCTGGCCTGGTCAGGACAGGAACAGCTGGGGCCCCTCTAGCACCAGGGGGTTCTGGCAGCACCAGGAGGGTGTGGGTTGGGGGGCTGTGGGGGCAGGGGGCTGTGGGTCAGGAGTGCAGGTAGGGAGCAATGGGATGCACTGTCGGTTAGGCGGGCGGGGGCACTGGCAGCACCAGGGGGGTGTGAGTCTGCAGTGAGGAGCAACAGCAGGGATGGGAGGGGGGGTTGTGAGTCAAAAGTGAGGGGCACCATAATGGCTCAGGGGGGCAGGGTACTGTGGCTTGGGAGTGGCAGGTTTGGGGCGTGTGGGTCAGGTGTGAGGGGCAGCAGCAGGGCTGGGGGGAACCACATCAGGGGCTGCTCCCTGGCCCCTCACACACCACACAAACCCAACACCCCTGCAGCGGGGCTGGGACCCCAGGACACAGCCCCTCCTCACCCGCAGCCCTCAGGCTGAGCTCTCTCTCGCTCGGGGGCTCTCCGGGGCCGTGCTGGACGCACACTCGCACTCGCAGCTCCGGCCGGGTCAGGCTCCGGCTGGGCACTCTCCAGACGCTCGTCGCGGTGAACGTGCCGTCCGCGTTCTTGTCTATCTGCACAGGGTCTTCCCTCCAGCTCCCGGCCCCGTCCCAGCCCCACTGGATCGGGGGCAGCTCCTTGGGGTAGAAGTTGTGGAGCTGGACAGCAAATGGCACTTTGTCACGGGGGTCCCACTCTGGCAACACCTGGATCTCAGACACCTGTGGCTGGGCTGGGGGAGACAGTGGGGGTGATAGTGTGAGGAACTGCCAAGAGCAGGGGCGATGTGTAGGGGGTGCATGCGGGTGCACATGTACCCCCTGAGCGTGATAGTGTACCCCCTACAAAAAGGCACCACCAACACTGTTGGCAGTGTCTGCAGGCAGTAGCCACTCACCACCCTACCACTGACACCACCAGTGGTGTCTGTGGGTGCTCAGTGATCCCCACTGGTCACTAGCAGTGTTTGTCGGCATTCACCACTCCCTTCCCCCCACAATGCCACCAGCATCTGCGGGGATTCTCTGCTCACTGCCTCTGTGCTCCTGCCACTGCCATGCCCCCGCAGACACGGGGGCATGTGTTGTTCATGGATGGGATTTTGTTTGGGGGCAATGGATGGTTGGGCCCCCCAGGGAGCTATGTGGGGCTGGGGTAGTGCATTGAGGGCTAGGTGAGGCCTGCCCATCCTCAACAGTTGTCTTGTCTCCAGCTTCATGCCCCCCTGACAGCAGCAGATTTAGCCACACCGGGAGGTGGCATCACGGACGCCGGGCACTCACCACACACCCGGATTTCCGGGGACACTCGCTCCTCTCTGATCTGTTTGGCCTTGTGGAGGAAGCAGCACCGGACCCGCGCCCCGTCGTCCTGCACCGTGGGGGTGAAAGTCAGGAAGGATGTGAGGCGGGTCCCAGCTCTCTTCTTTGTCACTCTGCAGCCCCTGGGAGCGGATGGGGACTGGGGCTGGTCGCTCTCAGATACAGTTCTGTCCTCACTGTGGATCCACTCCCACTTGATAGTGATATCATCAGGGAACATCCCCTCCATGGAGCAGTGCAGGGTCAGCTCCCGGCTCAGCAGGCACCGCTCTGGCCCAGCCACCTCTGAGATGGAGTACGAGACTGCCCAGCCTGGGATCAGAGAAATGAATAAACAGGACACAGGTCAACCTGGGATGGGCTGGAATCTGCAGGGGGTGAAGCCTACCCCGGGGAGGGGATATCCCAGTGTAGAAAAATCCACTTCACCCTCCCCACCACCCCCAGTGTTAGTCACGATCCAGTCTCTCTGACCCATCTCCCTCTTAGTGACTGTGCAGCCAAAGGGCATCTTCCCACTCTACCTTTGCTCCTATTTGTATGGCAGCAAATGAATATGATGACCACGGTTCCTGCTATGATTATGATGGCTATGATCAGTGTTCTGGTTTGATCCACGTCTGTGCTCCGTACTAGGAGGAGAAAATCAGGCAGAACTCAGCTTTGTTGCATGGCCTGGCATCATCTGTGCCCCAGCTGCTGCCCTTACAATTGTGGTCCAGGGTTTGCTCTGGGATGATGGGGATCCCTGTACCTGGCCATGCACCTGGATGCAGCAGTCCAGGAGGCTCCTCCAGGCCTGCATCCCTCTGCTCCTTGCTGCTCCAGCTGCTCTGGGAGGGAAGGGGCATTCCCCTGGCTAATGCATCTCTGGACCATGCTGATCTGTAGCTCAGCACTGTCTACATGCTGGCCAGGAGCATCTCTGTGTTACCTTAGTGAGAGGGCAAGAGAATTGCCTCCATGTTCAGAGTCAGGGCAGCAGGCAGATCTCAGCACAGGCTCACACCTAGGATGAACAGGAGGATGTCCTCCTGCAGTGGCTGTGCCAGAGCTGCATGGTGAACGTGGCAGAAGATACTGCTGACATCACTGCAGGCGGGCGTGAAGGTGTATGTGGGGGTGAGCGTGAAGGTCCCTTCCAGGTTCCTCTGTTGGCTGGAGCGGATGGAGCCCTCCAGGACCTGCCAGTCTCTCAGCCACGCCACATCCACATCCACGTCTTTGGGGAAGAACCCCCCCCTCCCTCTACGTGGCACAGAAGGAAGGTCTTGTTGTCCGGCATGGCTGGCTGTCTTATAGATTCATAGATGCTAGGGTCGGAAGGGACCTCAATAGATCATCGAGTCCGACCCCCTGCATAGGCAGGAAAGAGTGCTGGGTCTAGATGACCCCAGCTAGATGCCCATCTAACCTCCTCTTGAAGACCCCCAGGGTAGGGGAGAGCACCACCTCCCTTGGGAGCCCGTTCCAGACCTTGGCCACTCGAACTGTGAAGAAGTTCTTCCTAATGTCCAGTCTAAATCTGCTCTCTGCTAGCTTGTGGCCATTGTTTCTTGTAGCCCTCAGGGACGCCTTGGTGCGCAAGCCTCACCAATTCCCTTCTGTGCCCCCATGATGAATTTATAGGCAGCCACAAGGTCGCCTCTCAACTTTCTCTTGCAGAGGTTGAATGGATGGAGATGGAGATGGGATGGAGATTGTCAGGGCAGCTGCAAGGAGAGAGTCACTACATCATGTGGAACCAGGGGTGGGGCATTTGTGAGTCACCCTGCTGGGTCGCGCTGGCACTGCAACAGAAACGCTGGATCCTGGACTCAGTAGACCAGGTGGACCCTCCAGGCCAGCATCCCTCTTCTTCTGGGTGCTCAATCTCCTCCAGGAGGAAAGAAGCATTCCCACTGCATAATGCAGCCCCACACCATGCTGGTCTACAACTCAGCACTGCCCGCACACTGGTCTGGAGCAACTGTGTGCTATCACGGACAGGGGACAAGGGAAGCGCCTCCGTGTATGGAGTCAGGGCAGCAGGGGAGTCCCGGCATGGGCTCTTACCTAGGATGTCCAGGGTGGTGTCCTCCTGCAGTGACTGCCCCAGAACCTCATGGTAGACACGGCAGGAGAAGACACTGCCACTGTCGTGCAGGTCGGCAGTGAAGGTATAGGTCAGGGTGAGGCTGAAGGTCCCGTCCAGTTTTCTTTGGGGGCTGGAGCGAGTGAAGCCCTTCTGGACCTGCCCATCTCTCAGCCACACCACGTCCACATCCATGGGGAAGAACCCCCACACGTGGCACAGGAGCGACGTTTCCTTACCAGCCACAGCTTGTGGTCTTGGGATGGAGATTGTTGGGCCAACTGGGAAGGAGAGAGTCACTGAACCACGCTGGATTGGGGACAGGGAATGTAGGAGTCACTGAGGGGCTGGACTGGCACTGAGCCACTGAGGCCATGTGGGGCCTGGCCCTTTTCAGTGCTGATGTTCACCTGACAGACCCCCAGAGCAGGTGGCACAGGAGCCTTGTGCACCTGGGGGGTTTGGAAGAAACAAAGGGAAGAGGACAGCACTGCCTGTGTGTCTGGCAGCAGGAGATTGTGCCTCCCTCAGCTGGCACGCAACACCAGTACGTGGACCCCCAGCATGAGGCTTCCCAGTGCTCCTGGTTAGAGACTCAGGGCCCTCCCTATGGCCAGGGTGGGACAGGACATGACAAAGAGACCCCCGATGTCTGGAACGCATCGCACACTTGCCCCCTTGCACAACTGTGCCATGAGTCTGCATGCGTGTGCCACCTCTACCCTCATCCAGCCCCAGTATGACCATGAGCACGGCTGTCCCCAGAGCCCCAGTCTAGTCCTCACCGAGCAGATGCAGGGTGGTCTCCCCCTGGTGATGATGTTCCCTGTGCCACACGACACACTTGTACACACCCTTGTCCCTTGGGGTCACTGTGGCCAGAGACAGGGAGGCATCTCCACTTTGCAGCTCGTTCTTTGATGGCAGGCTGGCTCTGGACTGGGCCTGGCTCCTGCCCCGGTCGTACCAGGCCACCTTCCGCTCCCCTAAATACCACTGCACCCGCAGGGAGTCCAGGGCCACCGGCCCCTCAACAGTGAACCGGCAATGCAGCAGGGCCCCCGAGCCCAGGCGGGCCCAGGAGGAGGGCACTGTGGTCACCTGGACCTTGGGACCTGCACAGGGGAGAGGAAAAAGCCGTGAGGCCCCGAGGGGCTGGGCGAGCACAGGGGAACACAAACTGGGACTGGCCTAGCTCCTGCGGGGACTTGGTGCCGCACGACAGACTCTGGACTGGGGGCAGGAGCCTGCTGCTCTTTGGGCATGATTTGACTTCTCACAAAGATGCTGAGCTGAGTCCGTGACATCATCCCATGGTGCAGCCACTCCAGACCCTGCATACGCCTCATGCACGGAGACCCTGTGTACTCCCGGAGCCAGGACAATGCTCGGTGCATTTTTGCCAACACGTGTCCTCTGTGCTGGGCCCATCTGCCTGGGTTTGCCAGGCTGCCCTGTCCCCGGCTGCACACCACGGACCCTGGGTGTCAGCAGAGGAAGTGCTGGGTGTGAGGGGCCTTTTGCTCTGTGACCACCTTGGGCTTTGGAAGTTACTAGCACCCCCAAACCACCCCTGCTTATGGGACACCCAAGCTGCGGCGGATTAATGTGTCTGGGGTCCTGGACAAAAACAAGCTTCCCCCCCCATGGAAGCCGGGGGGGGGGGGGGCGTCCCCTCCTGCCGCAGGTAGAGGAGGCTGGGGGGACCCTGCCAGGTGAGGGGGTGTGCACTTGCCCCCTTTTCTCCTTGTTCCATACCCCACCTCCCCCTTTATGGCCAAACACATATACGCATACACATACACAGGCATGCGCAGACAGGTATTCACACAAACGGGTGCACACTCTACTCTGCACATGGACACAGACACAAACATACTCTCCCAGCCATGAACACAGACACATGCACACACACATGCACACACGCATGCACAGAGGTATGCACATACAGACACAAATGCACACACACAAGCACAGATGCGCACACAAAGACACGCATGCAAGGATGCATAGATGCACACACACAGAAACAAATGCATACAGATGCACACACACAGATGTACAGATGTGCAGACAAATGCACATGCATGCACATACGTGCACACACAGACAGACGCACCTATAGATGCACACACACATGCACAAGGAGACGTGCATGCATACAGAGATGCACACAGTTGCACACACACACAGGCATGCGTGCACACACAGATGCACACATAGAGACAGATAGAGACGGAGACGCACACACCCAGCCACATCTCTTCCCCTCACAGGACCTCCCTCCTACCCCTCTTTCCATCACTCTGAGGCAGAGCCCTCCGCTCCGCTCCCCTCCCTTTCCTCCCCCCAGCTGCCCACTGCTCTGTCTTGCCCCCGCCTGGCCCCTGCTGCACGGACTGGCGGGCGCTGCTGCCCGGCTGTGTTTGTGCGACCACACACGTGCACAGGACTGGGCCAGGCGGTGCTGGGATGGGTGACTACGGAGGCTAAGGTGAATCTGGGATCCCCGCTCTCGGCTGCAGGGAAGCAAATGTGAAAGCCGCAGTTTAAAACTTGGCGCCATTTTTGTTTAACTGCTGGGAGATAAAAGCGTGCCAAGAAAACCAGAGCTTTCACTTTCCTGCTGGTGAGGATCCCGGGCCCTGAATTGGTAGTGGGCCCTGGGCTCGTGCCCAGCTAGATCCTCCATTAATCTGCCTATGGGCCCACAGCTCTCCCAGAGCCGGGCCGTTCTATGCAAACATGGGGCCGCTGTCCTTTCTCTGTCCCAGGTGTGTTCACGAAGTGGCACCCAGGTGCCTCTCCACCAGGGCTGAACATGGCCACCACAGCCGGGCCCTGCCACCCTCGCCCCAGCAGAGCAGGGGGTCGGTACTTACCTGCTGTCCTCGGGAAAAGGAGACTCAGGAGCAGGCCCCCAACCCCAAGGGTCAGGACTGAGACTCTGGTCCAACCTGGCACAGTCATTGTGTTCTCTCCTACGAGGCAGCATGGATCCCTGGGCTGTCCCTTTGTGCTTTCACCTTCCCCGTGTGGCAGGGTGGGGCTGGGAGAAGGGGCCAAGGTGCAGCATGGAGCCAGAGCTGCTCCTCCCACACCCCACAGCCTGCGGGAGCTGGGGCAGAGCCAGCCCTGCCCATGGCCCTGGGGAGAGAAGGGGAGGGCCAGCCCTGAGCTCTGCACAGCACATGGGACCCCTCTGCTCCCCACGGCCAGGGGGTAAGTGCAGAGGGGCAGCATGCTGCTTGGGGTCCGGTCCCTCAGTGCCACCCATGGCTCCATGTCCTGAGACTCCCAGTTTCAGGGGGCATGGAGCGCCCCCCAGGCTATGGTGACCACCTATCCCTAATGAGGCAGGACAGTCCTGGAATGGGAGCCCCAAGTCCTGCTCCCAGGCTGCATGACTGTGGAGCATCATGTGTCCGGGATCGGTACCACCGTGCAGGGAACTGCAGGAAACGGTGGGTTTCCCCTTGCAGGCCAGCAGTGTTCCAGCCTTCCTGGGGCTGCTTGAGGCCACCAGGAGTGGGATGCTGGGGGCCATGTTTATATGCATGCCTGCACTCATGCACATGGCCAGGAATACAGTCAGGTAGGGCACAGAGCAGCTCCCAGCAGGTAAGTCTAAGAGGTGGGGGGGAGGGAACATGCGGGGGCAGATCGAGGCCCCTACAGTGAGGGAGGAATTGGGGTAGGGGTTGAGGCGCTGCCCAGCTGCTGCCCAGCCAGGGTGGGGCTGGAGCCAAGCAGGAGGGAACTATGGGTGGTTCATCTATGGGGTACAGGGCATCACAGCTCTCCAGTGCTGCATGCACAGCCGGGGGGAGGAAAAAGGGGAAATTCGCCCCCCCAGATTTGTGTTTTGGGCAGGAGTGGGCTTCCCACTGCAGTGTCAGGGCTCCCTGCCCTGCTGCCCTGCCCTGGGAGCCCCACTCTGCAATGGTGATGCACCCCCTGCTTGTCTGACAATAGTTGGGCAGGAACAGCATGGAGTTGTGCCCCCCATTACTGCTTGGTGGGCAAGGGGCACATGGTTGGTGCAGGGGTCCTGGGGGAAGGGCAGCAGGGCAGGGAGCCCCGAGCCTGCAGCAGACAGCCCACATCTGCCTCGGCCCCATTTGACTGCTGTAGCCTAGCTGCCGGGACAGCTGTAGGGGGAAGTGGGCATATGTCCTGGCTTTGTAATTTTAAAAGGTGGTCATCCTTCCAGGGGCCTGAGGTCACCAAGGCTGTGCTGAGCTTATTTTGAAAAGGATTGAACTGCCCCTTTTCAAGGGGGAGGGGAAAGCTCTTCCTGGGCAACGGAGTATGGGGGCTGGAGCAGCAGTTCAAGGGTCTCTGGGGACAGGAGAGAAGAAGCCCCAACCCTGCTCGTGCCCTGGTTGAGCTGCAGGCTCTGCACTAGGCTCTGGACAGCTTCCCCTGCCCTTGAGGTGCTAGTGTGAGCAGGTGGAGGAGGGGAGGCGGTGCTGGCAGCAGGAGGCCCACAGCCCCGGGGCAGTGCCCGGCAAGCTGGCCGAAGGGCCTGTGCAGGCCTGAGCTCTGTCAGTGCAGAGTATATGCATGCTAGCGTCTGTACCTTTGTGTGTGTGTGCATGTGTGTGTTTGAGTGTGAGCATCTGTGTGTGCATGTGTGTGCACTTGTGTGTCATTGTGCAGGTGCCTGTGTGTGTGTACAAGTGAATGTGCCTCTGTGTGTGTGCATATGTAAACTTGTGTGTGTGCGTATGTGCGTGGGGGACAAGTGGGAGGGGGTTTCCTCTGGTTATGCCCCCGCACTGGGTGGCAAGGAGGGGCTGAGTGCCCAACTCCCAATTGCCTCGTCCATCAGAGCAACACGGACACACACCCAGTCACCTCCCAACCCAGCTCCTGCAGCTGCTCCTGGGGCAAGGCGAGGTGAGGGTCTGCCCGTGGCCATGGCTGGAAAGGAGCACGGCAGTGAGACCCGGGCTCTGAAGCATGTTGCTCACTTGCTGCCCCCATGGATGCGGGGCAGACCGGGGTGAACGTGCCACCTCCCAGCTCCGTCACAACCACAGCCCCCGCAGCCCTTCTCTGGCCCTCGTCCGTGGGCACAGGGAGCTCCCCCGATGCTGCTGCACTCTGTGCTGAATGGGTCTGGTGGCACTGTTGCTGTGGGTTCTGCTGGGCCGTCAGTGCCCATGGGGTCCGAGCTGCAGGGCAGCAATGTTGCAGCCAGGTTTCAGCACTGCCCCGCAGTCCACTGGCAAATGGGGACCCCAGTGCACCTGGGAATTAGTCTGAGGTCCAAACCGGTTCCCCGGGGGCACGGGACCTGGTTCCAAGCCAGACCCATGCTCTGCTCCGGCCTGGAGGCTGCAGTGGGGGGAGCCTGGGCTGGGACTGGGGCTGCTGGTTGGGAGTGAGGGGCTCCCAGCCCTGTGGATGGATGGATGGAGGGATGAGGTGATGGAGCCAGAGCCTTGACTTCATTCCTCCTTTCTCCCCACAAACGCGGGGCTGCATTTAGGTCTGGGCCCCGGCGGGAATCATCATCACATCCCATTCCCATGGTGACCAGGGGTGGTCCCTTGATGTCAGCTGTCCCTGCAGGCGGATACCTCCCCAGGGTGGGATATGGGGAGAGGAGGGTTATATGGCTCCCTTGGTGCCCCTCAACTACAACCCTCCACTGCCACCCGCTTTGCACCCATGCACGGATCCATGGCAGGGGGCAGCTGTCTCTGGGCTGTCAGCAGTGCTTGTGTTTCCAGCCCTGACCAGAGCTGCACCAAGGACACGGAGCAGGGCCCGGCCCCAGGTGGCTCATTGCCCCGGGGGTGACTCTCATCTGTGGGGAGATCCCAGCCCAGCCCAGTGCCCCCAGCCCTGTGGGATCTCCCAGGAGGAGGTTGGTCCCCTCCAAAGGGGAAGGGGTTTCAGCCCAGACCCACACCTGGCAGGACCTTTGCACCGGGAAATCCCAAGAGCTCGTCCAGACCCTGGGGTCAGCCACAGCTACTGAGTGCTGCCCTAGGCTGGGAGGAGCAGGGGAATGGCCTAAGAGTCCATCCGGAGCTGGGGCCTGGGGATGTTCACACTCACAGCAAGAATCATAGCCTGTACCAAAGCCCTAGGCTGGGCTACCCCAGCTCTGCTCACTGAGCCACCCCCTCACTGAGTACTGGATGCCCTGGGGGAGGAAGACCTCAGGCCCTGAGGCTGAACCCTCGTCCAGCACCCAGGAAGGAAGCGCAGAGGGCAGAGACCAGCTGGGGTGGGGGCTCTCAAGACAGTGGTGTCTGCTGCCTCAGGGCACTGCCCCATGCCCCACCTGCTGTGGGCATGGCCCAGAGAGCTGGGATCTGAACCCAGGACCTTTCTGACCTGAACAAGAACCAGAACCAGGAAGGGCTGAACCAAGCTCCAGCCAGAACTACCGCTCTCAGCCCTATGGCACTGTAGCTGCTCCCCTTCCAGCTCCCCCAGCTGGCACAGGGCAGAGTCTGGTTTTGGGGTAGGTACAGGCAGCTCTGACCCTAAAGCCTAGGGCAAAAGTGGACTTGCCCAGGATTTGAACCCAGGACCTCTCTTGCACACAGTACCAAAAAAAAAGCACACCTGTGGGTAGGGTTGGGGTGGAAGAGAACAGGAGGGAGGGGTATATGATGGGGGGGCGGGGGGGCAGTGATATGCCCATGCCCTGCCTCTGCCCCTTTCTCCCCCAAGCCTCTGCACTTCCAGTGCCCCTCTACACCTGGCCCACAACCCCTGCCCTCCAGCCCTGCTGTCCACACAGTGCGTGTGCAAGCACATTCACGCATGCATGCACACACACACTGTCTCTTACCTGGGAGTTTGCTGGAGCCCCTGCACAGACCAGGTGACCCCTGACAGCCTTGCCCGCTGCTCCCAGCCCCAAGCAGCCAACTCGGGAAAGCAGAGGCAAAGTGAAAACCTGGACGTTTGCTTGCATTTCAAAAACTCACCCAGACACAAGGACAGGGGGCCAAGAAAGAGGACATTGTAGGAGGGTGGCCCTGTCCTTCCCTGGTTTCCCTCACAGCCCGCCTGCCACGACTTTGATTGTAAGTAAAAGATGTTCAGTGTTTATCCCTGAGCACACCACAGACCGCCCACATGATTCACTTCCCAGTGCTAACTTTATTGCTATCCACCTTACATTGTTGTTCCCTCCCTGGTAATTGCTAGGGCTGTGCAAAATGGAACAGTGTTTCTTTTTTACTTGTGTTTTGAGTCAAAATGGCTCCTCCATTTTGTTCCGTCAAAACATTTTCCCATTTCAACTGTTTTGACGTTTTGCCCATAGGATATAATGGGGAAGGTCAAAACAGGCTATATCTTTGTAATTTTTAGCCATATGTGGATGACACTTCCAGGAGTGGTAGCTGCTTCTGAGGGCATTATGTGTGCCAAGCTGCAAGAAGATAGGTTCAGGGGGTTCAGAGAACCTGTACCCCAATTTTTTAAGATAAAAACTCATGTCATGTGTATATGTTAAGCCACAGTGGGGCCAAAACTGCAGAAATGGTAGCCCCTGCTGAGGCAACAAAACCTGCTATGTTTCCAGGAGGTAGGTGCAGGGGTGTTGGGGAAACTGCACTCCAAATTTCTGAAAGCAAAGCTCATGTCACGTCTGTGTGTTAAGCCATAGTGGGGTCACAACTGCGGGGGTGGTGACCCCGGTGAGGCCACAAACCCTGCCAAGTTTCAAGAAGATCTGTGCAGGGGTTTGGAACGCGCCCCGCTTTCTGTCCACCTTTCCCCCACTCTTCCTGTGCGGTCAGCCTCTGCTTTGGGGGGACGGGGGCTTTGGAGTGAGTGGGGGACTTCCCTTTGGGCATGCTCCAGCTGGTGCCAGGCAGAGGAGGAGCAAGAGCAAGGGGATGGTGCCTGCGGAGATGCATCAGCTTCCCCGTGGTGCTCATATGCTTTGTTCCCTTGCCCTGGCTGGTTTTGTCTCGGCAGTGCAGGCAGATAGCATACGTGGGATCATCTGCCAGCTCATAATGATCCCAGACCACACTACCCGCTTGCTTCTGGTGCGCGGGTGCATCTGTGGGTGCTGCTGCATTTTCCCCCTCCTCAGCAGGCAGAGGCACAGCGAGAGGAGGAGCAGACTCATCTGAGATGCTTGCCTTCACCTCTACATCAACATCCTCTGAAATGCCTTCTGGGGAAGGAGACCTGGCTCAAAGGGACCCGGTCTTTGCCGGACCATGTAGATCTGGTGGCCTGGGAATGCTTGAGGAGACAAGACAATCCTGCCCGTGTGTCTGGCACCAGGAGACCGTGTGTCTTCTAGAAAGAACCAGCACTTGTCCATGTCCCCTCTGTGTGTGGCTTCCTGATGCTCCTTGGGCAAGGCCCAGAGCCGTGACCATGTCTGGGGTGGCTAAGACCACGGCTGTGAGACTCCTGGACTCTGAAGGGTGTTGCTCACTCCCTGACTCAGAGGCCCATTGCAGGCTTGTGTTTCCGTTCCTCCCCCTGACCCAGGTTAGTCCTCAACCAGCCATGGCCACCCCATGGCCCCTCTCCGGTCCTCACCGAGCGGGTGCAGGATGGTCTCCCCATGGTGCTGCTGCACCCCGTACCCAACAACACACCAGTACAAGCCCCTGTCAGGCACTGTCACTGCAGCCAGGGACAGGGATGCGTCTCCACCCTCCAGCTCCTTCTCCAAAACCAGATGGGATTTGGGCAGGGCCTGGCTCCTGTCCCAGTCAAACCAGGCCACCTCCTGCTCCAAGAAATACCATGTCACCCACAGGGAGTCCAGGGCCACCCACTCCCCAACATCGAACCGGCACTGCAGCAGGACCCCCGAGCCCACGCGGGCCGTGGAGGAGGGCACCGTGGTCACCTGCAGCTGGGAACCTGCCCGGGGAGAGGAAGCAGCCATGAGACCCCGCGGGGCTGGGCCGGCGCAGGGGAGAGGCTGCCCAGGACGGCACAGCCCGCTGCGGGGACCTGGTGCAGGGAGATGGGGGCTGGGGGGCAGGGGCCGGCTGCACTCGGGGCGACGGGACTTCACCCCCACACGCTGAACTGCCCCCTCTCCCACACCCGCACAGTCCTCCCACGGGGTTTGGCCAGGCTGCCCCAGGGCTGCACACCCGCCCCAGCTCCCGGCTGCCCCCACACCCACACCAGGGGAGCAGCGGGACTGGGATTACCCCATGGGGCAGGGAAGAGGGGAGCAAGGAAGAGTTACAGGAAGGAGCAGGCTGCCCAGGCCCTGCACCCAGGGCTGCATTTTTCCCACTGTCCTGCCAGAGTCCTTGTCCCTGGGGCTAAAATGGATTCCCAGCAGCTCCTCTCTGACTTTCACTTTCCCTTGGAAAGGAGCCAGGCCCCAGCTGCAATCAGCCTGAAGGGAATCCATCCTGTTCCTAAAGCTGAAATGGGTCTGGGAACTGGGTCATGTCTCCAAAGCCCCGTGGTTCTGAGGAGTGGAGGGGACAGTCAGCCCAGGGACTCCCCACCCTGGTAGCAGGAGCAAGGGGCAGGTTTGGGGCTGCAGGGCTCTGGGGATCCCGGCCCCTCCTGATCCCTGCCTGTGGTCTGCTCCCAGAGCCCCAGTGCTCCCCAGCAGCCCAGACCCCCAGGCAGGTGAAAGTTGTGCAGCAGGAGGGGCCGTGTGCGCTTCGGGGTCCAGGCCCCCAGGTGCTTTGGGTCTCAGTGTCCTGGGACACCTGGCTGCAGGGGAAGGGAGGCCTCCCCTAGGCCATGTCCAGGCCTTTCCCGCACCCCCACCCATCTCTGCACTGGCAGATTGCAGCCCTGCTGCCATGGGCTGTGCAGGGCCCTGAACCAGGGCACTGCCTCAGGAGGGACAAGGGCTGGCACACAGCCATCAGCAGCTTTGGGCCTTGACTGATTGAGTACAACCCAGAAGAGACTTTACCCTTCTGTCTCTTCCCGGTGGCCTCATCCCCACAGCCACACCCCACATCAGCCCAGTGCAGTGGTCACCCTGGAAAGGGTGCCCTTGCTGATGCTTGTCTTCACACCCCTCGATGTAATTTTGCAGTCCACTTCTAACACAGCCACACTGGGCTGTGACAGCAAGGTGTCTCTGCCCTCCAGCTCCAACAGGCTCTCCCGAAGCTGGGCGCTTGCTCCCATCTGACTGTGCTATCTTCTTCTCCCAGTAATACCACATCCGCCATGCACCATGCAGGATGTGGTATGACTGGCCCACTTAGCACTGCTCCAGCACTGGAGCAGGGCCCCAGAGCCCCAGCAGCACTGGGAGGAGGGCACTGTGATCCCCTGCAGCAGAGAACCAGCACAGGGTAGGGGGCAAAAGAAGCATCCATGAGACCCAGGGCACTGCTGGGCTGGGCTGGGCCAGGCAGAGGGGTGGGGTTGGGACCTGGTGTTATCGAGGAGGTGCTGGGTGCATGGGGTGGGTGCCTGCTGTGCTGCAACCTCCTTGGACTGTGGTACTTACTAGCACCCCCAAATTGTCCCTGTTTATAGACCCAGGGAAGCTGCCCCAGAGCCGGGCTGTTCTCTGCAAATAAGCAGCGGCTGGGATTTTTCGGTTCCAGGTGTGTTTGCAAGGTGGAACCCAACTGCTTCTGCACCGGGGCTGAACCCAGCCACCACGACTGTGAACAAGGCAGAGCTCGGCTCACAGCATCCGTTTGAAAGTAGCAGGGTCTTGCCCAAGATCCTTGAGCCAGCCCCCACCTGGTATCCCCTCCTCCTTCCAGCTGTAGGCTTGGGGGCCAGAGGTTGTTGCATGAAAACCCTTGATTATTATGTTAATGGTAAGAATAAAATGCTGGAAACACTGTGGGAGGATAAGTTAATGTTTAGCCAAGGTAGTAGGTGTCTGGCTGGATTTTCATTGACTGTTAACCAATTCTTAACTGCAGGGTGACAGAGGTGACAACAGATAAAGGAACAGGGAGTACAAACACCCAGCACAGGGTCACGCTCTGCCCCTTACTCCATAGTCTCTAGCTGCTGGCTGAATTAAGCCATCAGTGCATTGGCCCAGCAAGTAAAACCTGTAAAAGTGGCACTGAATACAGGAAAGGTGTCCTGTACATGGAAAAAAAATGCATGCCTTGCTAAACACATCCTCATATTACTCAAAACAGGCATTCAATGTCTAAGGTGTTATACATCACAAGCCCTGGTTCACACGGGAGACTTCAATCCTCGGACATCTGCTGGGAGGGCAATACAGCAGTGCGCAGGCAATGCAAGAAGATTTTGGAGAGTGTTGGTGACAACTTCTGGTGCAAGTGTTGAAGAGCCCAACGAGGGGAGATCAGAAGAGGTCCTGGATGACTGGAAAAGGGCAAACATAATGCCTATATTTAAGAAGGGAAAAAGGAAGATCCAAGGAACAACAGATCAGTCAGCCTCACCTCAGTCCCTGGAAAAATCATGGAGCAAATCCTCAAGGAATCCATTTCCAGGCACTTGGAGAAGGTGATTAGGAACAGCCAGCATGGATTCACCAGGGACAAGTCATGCCTGACCAACCTGACTGCCTTCCACGACAAGGTGACTGGCTCTGTGGATGCGGGGATGCTTTTGCCACCTCTGCCCTTGCCCCGGGCTCCCAGTGCAGCTGGGAGTAGACACGGCACGTGGGGCCAAACGTCCAGGACAGTGCTGCTCCATTCAGCCAGCAAACCCAGCAGGGCCTGGCCAAGGTCATGGTTGCAGCCCAGGCCGGGGGTGGCACTGGGCTGTGCCAGTGCTCCTGCCTGCATTCAACCTTGGAGGCGCCTGGAGAGAGGCTCGTGGCCCTGTGCTTAGGGTCAGGGTCAGCTTAATTTCAGGGCATTTGAATTCCCACTGCCCTGGAAGTGCTGCCCTGGCCTCAGGCAGCAAAACCCTGCTCCCGGCATGACCCAGAGCACTGGGATCTGAACCCAGGATGGATGTGCCAGGTGGGGACTGGTTTCTTTTTTTGTAAATGTTGTGTCTTGGCCCAAATCAGCCAAATCAGTTCTGATTTCTCTCGTCTGAGCAGAGCTCCACATTAGGGATCAGATGCCCCATCTTACCTACACAGAGCCCAGAGGAGGAAGGAGCAAGCTAGAGGCAGAGCCCAGAGCAATCCCTTCTCCCCATCATGGGTACAACCTAGTCCTGGCCCAGGTACCTGTGATACTGGGGAGGAAGTGAAGCCCCAGACTGGTGCATGGGAGGGAGGACACTTGCCAGTGTTTGAGCCACAGGGCCTTGGGGGAGCTCCTGTCCTACCCAGGCAGAACCGAGCCCTGCTAGGGAGCTGGCCACACACATGGATGCACCGCTGCGGCTGGGAGAGCCCCAGTCCCTGATGTCTGTGCCAAGCTGCAAAGACCCACACCCCCACAGCTCCATAAAAAGGATCTGGAGGCCTCAGCCCTGACCAGCCTGCTCCTAAATCCACTCAGGGAAGCGGGTAAACATCAGCACTCTCATCTTTATTCTGGAAGCCCATGGACAGGGACCCCATGGACAGAGAGAATGAGACAGTCCGCACCCCTGGGCTCCTTGCACAGCCCCACCGCACAGGCCATCCATGAAGGCAGGACGGCAGGAGCAGCATCCACCAGTGCAGGCCTGGGGATGACCCAGCCATGTTCCAGCCACGAGCGAGACCCTGGGCCCAGCATCCTTGATCCCTCAGCCCAGCTGTGGGCACCATCCCTGGCATCTCCTGGGTGGGGAAGAGATGCAGTGCTGGTGACATTGCCTCTGTCTTTCACTGCCACTTCCCTCTTCAGCTCTTGGAGGCTCTGGGGGACTCTGAAAGACCTAGAAAACAAAGGCAACAAGCCTGGGACTTGCTGTCTGGGCCAGTCAGTGTGGCCCCAGACATCTCCTGTCCCAGACAGCTTCTGGGAGGGCCCAGAGCAAGGGGTCAGACAGTGCCATGGGGTCACAGCCCCTCTGAACTGGGTCTGGTCCCCTGTGGCCCAACCATGACCTGGACCAGAGCAGGCCCATCACAAGGCCCCTTATCCCAGGACAGATGCTGGGTCTGTCCCATCCCCACTACTTACTGCTGCTCCTCTCAGTGGGGGTCTCCAGGGCGAGGTGTCCCACATGGCAGATGTACTCTGCCCCCTTGTCCCTGGATGTCCAGAGGGTGAGTCTGGTCTCCTGCTGGAAGCTCTTCCCGTCCCGTGCCAGGACGGCCGTGCCGGGCTCCACCCTGAAGTCAGCCGAGTCCCGCAGGACCACAGCAGTGGCCTTCCCCTCGCCCCTCCACAGCCAGGTCACGCTCAGCTCCCCCGGGAAATGCCCCGTGATGCGGCAGCTCAGGGTGACTCCCTTCCCCATGGCCATGGACTCGGGCTGGGAGATTTCGGACACGTCCGGGGGCCGCAGGAGACCTGGGGAAGGGAACAGGCAGAGGCAGGGACAGGCCCCGTCAGGGGAGCCGCGGCCTGGCGGGGGCTGCTCCCCGGCCCCTCACACACCACACAGACCCCACACCCCTGCAGCGGGGCTGGGACCCCAGGACACGGCCCCTCCTCACCCGCGGCCCTCAGGCTGAGCTCTCTCTCGCTCGGGGGCTCTCCGGGGCCGTGCTGGACGCACACTCGCACTCGCAGCTCCGGCCGGGTCAGGCTCCGGCTGGGCACTCTCCAGACGCTCGTCGCGGTGAACGTGCCGTCCGCGTTCTTGTCTATCAGCGCGGGGTCTTCCCTCCAGCTCCCGGCCCCATCCCAGCCCCACTGGATCGGGGGCACCTCCCTGGGGTAGAAGTTGTGGAGCTGGACAGCAAACGGCACCTTGTCGCGGGGGTCCCACTCTGGCAACACCTGGATCTCAGACACCTGCGGCCGGGCTGGAGAGACAGTGGGGAGCGGGGGTTAGTGCCAGGGACTGATGGGATCCAGCTTGGGGGAGATGGATGGTTGGGCCCCCCTGGGAGCTGTGGGGCTGGAGCAGTGCAGTGAGGGCCGGGTGAGTCCTGCCTATCCTCAAGAGTTGTTCTGTCTCCAGCTCCATCCCTCCCTGGCTGCAGCAGATGTAGCCACAGCCCGAGGTGGTATCAGGAATGCTGGGATCCTGCTTGGGTGCAATGCATGTTTTGCCCCCCCAGCAGGCTGTGTGGGGCTGAGGCAGTGCGTTGAGGGCTGGGGTCAGGCCTGCCCATCCTCAAGAGTTGTCCTGTCTCCAGCTCCATCTGTCCCTGACAGCAGCAGATGTAGCCACAGCCAGAGGTGGTATTGGGGGCACTGGACACTCACCCCACACCTGGATCTCCGGGGACACTCGCTCCTCTCTGATCAGTTTGGTCTCATGGAGGAAGAGGCACCGGACCCGCGCCCCGTCGTCCTGCACCGTGGGGGTGAAGGTCAGGGAGGACGTGAGGCGGGTCCCAGCTCTCTCCTCTGTCACTCTGCAGCCCCTGGGAGCGGATGGGGACTGTGGCTGGTTGCTCTCAGGCACGGTCCTATCGTCACTGTGGATCCACTCCCACTTGATGGTGACATCCTCAGGGAACGTCCCCTCCATGGAGCAGCGCAGGGTCACCTCCTGGCCCAGCAGGCACCGCTCTGGCCCAGCCACCTCCGAGATGGAGTACGAGACTGCCCAGCCTGGGGTCAGAGTAATGAACACACAGGACACGGGTCAGCCTGGGACGGGCTGGAATCTGCAGGGGGTGAAGCCTACTGTGGGGAGGGGAAATCCCAGTACAGAAAAACCTTCTCCCCACTCCTGCCTCCCCCCAGTATTAGTCACGCTCTCATCTCTCTGGCCCTTCTCCCTTTTGGGGACCATGCAGCCGAAGGGAATCATCCCACTCTACCTTTTCTCCTATTTGTATGGCAGGAAATGATTATGATGACCACGGTTCCTGCTATGATTATGATGGCTATGATCTGTGTTCTGGTTTGATCCACGTCTGTGCTCTGTACTAGGAGGAGAAAACCCGGCCCAGCTCAGCTTTGGTGCATGGCTTGGCATCACCTGTGTCCCAGCTGCTGCCCTTGCAATCATAAGCCAGGGTTTGCTCTGGGATGCAAGGGATCCCTGTGCCTGGCCATGCACTGGGAACACAAGGGACTGGATGCAGAAGCCCAGAAGGCCCCTCCAGGCCTGCATCTCCCTGCTCTTTGTTGCTCCAGTTGCTCTGGGAGGGAAGGGACATTCCCCTGGCTAACGCATCCCCAGACCATGCTGGTCTGCAGCTCAGCACTGCCTACATGCTGGCCAGGAGCAGCTCTGTGCTACCTCAGACAGAGGGCAAGGGAATTGCCTCCATGCTCAGAGTCAGGGTGGAAGGCAGGTCCCAGCACAGGCTCTCACCTCGGATGCCCAGGGAGACGTTTTCCTTTAGTGGCTGCCCCAGAGCCGCATGGTGAACGTGACAGGAGAAGACGCTGCTGGCATCGCTGTGAGTGGGGGTGAAGGTGTAGGTCAGGGTGAGGCTGAAGGTCCCATCCGGGTTTGTCTGGGTGCTGGAGCGGGTGGAGCCCTTCAGGACCTGCCCGTCTCTCAGCCACACCACGTCCACCTCCTCGGGGAAGAAGCCCCCCACGTGGCACAGGAGAGAGGTCTCGGCATCTGCAATGCCCTGTTGTCTTCGCGTGGAGATTGTTGGTGCAGCTGCAAGGGGAGAGTCACTGTGCCATGTGGGACCCAAGACAGGGAGTGTGCAAGTACTCTGCCAGGTTAGGCTGGCACTGAGCTGCTGAGGCCACGTGGGGCCTGGGCCTGTGTCAGCCCAATGCTCACCGGATAGTCCCCCCCCTCTCGAGACAGGTGTCTAAGGGGCCTTATGGGGCTGGGGGGCTGGGAGGGTCAGAGGGGCTAGGACAGCACTGCCCATGTGCCTGGAACCAGGAGATTGTGTCTCCCTGAGCTGGCACGCAATGCTAGTACATGTGCCCCCTGTATGAGAGGGGATTGAATAGCAGCCTTCAACTCCCTGCAGGGTAGGTCCAAAGAGGATGGAGCTGGGCTGTTCTCAGTGGGGGCAGATTACAGAGCAAGGAGCAATGGGCTCAAGTTGCAGCAAGGGAAGTTTAGGTTGTATATTAGGAAAAAATACTTTCTCACGAGGAGGGTGAAACCCTGGAACAGGCTACCCAGAGAGGTGGTGGAAGCTCCGTCCTTGGAGGTGTTTAAGCCCTGTCTAGACAAAGCCTTGGCCGGGAAGATCTAGCTCGGGCAGGTCCTGCTTTAAGCAGTGGATTGAAGTAGATGTGACCTCCTGAGATCCCTTCCAACTCTCATTTCCTGTGATTCTGTGACCCAGCACATTTCAGGTGTAAAGGCAAGGAGAGGGATGAGGATGGGGCTGGGTGGGCTGGATGGTAGCTGACAGCACTGGGGGGCACTTTGGGGGCTCTGCAAGGGCAGGCTGCACTGTCAGTGATGCTTCTCAATAGCTCCTAAGTAGCACGTCTCCATGCCCTTCTCAACTGGGGCACTTGGCATCGTTGACCTTGGCAATGTGAACCTGTAGCTACTTCTGTCATGTGGCCTGGCACCTTTTGGGCCCCATGCTGGACTGCAGCTCAGCGCTGCCTGCACACTGCCTGGAGCAGCTTTGTACTACCTCAGGGAGGTGTGAGGGAACTGCCCACACATTCAGAGTCAGGGCAGAAGGCAGGTCCCGGCGCAGGCTCTCACCTAGGATGACCAGGGTGACGTCCTCCTGCAGTGGCTGCCCCAGAGCCACATGGTGGACGTGGCAGGAGAAAACACTGCTGGCATCGCTGCAGGCGGGGGTGAAGGTGTAGGTCAGGGTGAGGTCGAAGGTCCCGTCTGGGTTCATTTGAGGGCTGGAGTGTGTGGAGTCCTTCAGGACCTGCCCATCTCTCAGCCACACCACATCCACGTCCTTGGGCAAGAACCCCCTGATGTGGCACAGGAGGGAGGTCTTCATGCCCACCACGGCTGGTTGTCTTGGGATGGAGATTGTCGGGGCAGCTGGAAGGAGAGAGTCGCTGTGTCATGTGGGAAATGGGGTGGGCCATTTGTGAGTCACCCCACTGGATCAGGAACAGGCTGGCTATGCACCAGGAATGCAGGGGCCTAGATGCCCTGAAGGACCCTCCAGGCCTGCATCCCTCTGCTCCTTGGTGCCCCAGCTCCTCCAGGAGGGAAGGAGCATTCCCACTGCATAATGCAGCCCCACACCATGCTGCCGGCATGCTGGCTTGGAGCAGCTGTGTGCTATCGCGGAGAGGGGACAAGGGAAGTACCTTTGTGTCTGGAGTCAGGGCAGCAGGCAGGTCCTGGCATGGGCTCTTACCTAGGATGTCCAGGATGACGTCCTCCTGCAGTGGCTGCCCCAGAGCCGCATGGTGGACGTGGCAGGAGAAAACACTGCTGGCATCGCTGCAGGCGGGGGTGAAGGTGTAGGTCAGGGTGAGGTCAAAGGTCCCGTCTGGGTTCATTTGAGGGCTGGAGCGGGTGGAGTCCTTCAGGACCTGCCCATCTCTCAGCCACACCACATCCACGTCCTTGGGCAAGAACCCCCTGATGTGGCACAGGAGGGAGGTCCTCATGCCCACCACGGCTGGTTGTCTTGGGATGGAGATCGTCGGGGCAGCTGGAAGGAGAGAGTCACTACATCATGTGGGAAATGGGGTGGGCCATTTGTGAGTCACCCCACTGGATCAGGAACAGGCTGGCTATGCACCAGGAATGCAGGGGCCTGGATGCAGCAGCCCGGGAGGGCCCTCCAGGTGTGCATCCTTCTGCTCCCTGGTGCCCCAGCTCCTCCAGAAGGGAAGGAGCATTCCCACTGCATAATGCAGCCCCACACCATGCTGGTCTACAGCTCAGCACTGCCCGCACACTGGCCTGGAGCAGCTGTGTGCTATCATGGAGAGGGGACAAGGGAAGCACCTCCATGTCTGGAGTCAGGGCAGCAGGCAGGTCCTGGCATGGGCTCTTACCTAGGATGTCCAGGGAGACGTCCTCCTGCAGTGACTGCCCCAGAACCTCATGGTAGACGCGGCAGGAGAAGACACTGCCAGTGTCGTGCAGGTTAGGAGTGAAGGTGTAGTTCAGGGTGAGGCTGAAGGTCCCATCCAGTTTTCTTTGGGGGCTGGAGCGAGTGAAGCCCTTCTGGACCTGCCCGTCTCTCAGCCACACCACGTCCACATCCATGGGGAAGAACCCCACCACATGGCACAGGAGCGACGTTTCCTTACCGGCCACAGCTTGTGGTCTTGGGATGGAGATTGTTGGGCCAACTGGGAAGGAGAGAGTCACTGAACCACGCTGGATTGGGGACAGGGAGTGTGGGAGTGACTGTGGGGCTGGACTGGTGCTGAGCCACTGAGGCCATGTGGGGCCTGGCCCCTTGTCAGTGCTGATGTTCAACTGACAGACCCCCCCGGGCAGGTGGCACAGGAGCCTTGTGGGCTTGGGGGGTCTGGAAGAACCAAAGGGAAGAGGACAGTGCTGCCTGTGTGTCTGGCAGCAGGAGATTGTGCCTCCCTCAGCTGGCACACAACACCAGTACATTGGCCCCCAGCATGAGGCTTCCCAGTGCTCCTGGTTAGAGACTCAGGGCCCTCCCTATGGCCAGGGTGGGACAGGACATGGCAATAAGACCCCTGATGTCTGGAACACATTGCACACTTGCCCCCTTGTACAGCTGTGCTGTGGGTCTGAGTGCGTGTGCCACCTCTACCTACTTGCAGCCCCAGTATGGCCACGGCCATGGCTGTCCCCAGAGCCCCGGTCTGGTCCTCACCAAGCACGTGTAGTCGGGTCTTTCCCTGGTGCTGATGTTCCTTGTGCCACACGACACACTTGTACATGCCCTTGTCCCATGGGGTCACCACAGCCAGTGACAGGGAGGCATCTCCACTTTGCAGCTCCTTCTCTGATGGCAGGCTGGCTCCGGACTGGGCCTGGCTCCTGCCCCGGTCGTACCAGGCCACCTTCCGCTCCCCTAAATACCACTGCACCCGCACGGAGTCCAGGGCCACTGGCCCCTCAACAGTGAACCGGCAATGCAGCTGGGCCCCCGAGCCCAGACGGGCCCAGGAGGAGGGTGCAGTGGTCACCTGGACCTTGGGACCTGCACAGGGGAGAGGAAGCAGCCGTGAGGCCCCGTGGGGCTGGGCCAGGCACAGGGGAACACTAACTGGGACTGGCCCAGCTCCTGCGGGGACCTGGTGCCGCAGGGCAGACCCTGTGCTGGGGGCAGGAACCTGCTCTGCTTTGGGCATAGTTTGACTTCACACAAAGATGCTGAGCTGAGTCCATGACATTGTCCCATGGTGCAGCCACTCCAGACCCTGCATACTTCTCCTGCTCTGCTTACTCCTTGGAGCCAGAACAATGCTAGGGGACATTTTTGCCAACAGCCATCCTCTGTGCCAGGCCATCTGACTTGTTTGGCCAGGCTGCCCTGTCCCTGGCTGTGCATCAAGGCCCATGGGTGCCACTGGGGGAAGTGCTGGGTGTGAGAGGCAGGTGCAATTTGCACTGTGACCAACTTGGGGTTTTGTACTTTCTAGCACCCCCCCCCCTCCTTATGGGACACCCAAGCTGCAGCAGTTCAATGTGTCCTGGGGTCCTGGACAAACACAATATTGCAGGCCCCCTCCCCTCATGGAAGCTGCGCTGGAGGGACCCTGGCAGGTTGGGGGTGGGTGGGCACATGCCCCCTCTTCTCCTTGCTGCCTGCCCCACCTCCCCTTTTATAGCACACACACAGAAACAAATGCATAGAGATGCACACAGACATGTACACACATGGCTGTACAGATTCAGATGCACACACAGGTGCAGTGATGTGCAGATACATGGACACACATGCACACAAACAGATGCACACATGTACTCATTCACATGTGCACAGACATGTGTATGCACAGAGAAGCACACAGTCGTACAGACACATAGACAAGTGCACACACACAAATGCACACACAGAGACAGAGTGATGAAGACACAGCCAGCCACATCTCTTCCCCTCACAGGACCTCCCCCTATTTCCATTACTCTGGAGGCAGCCCCCTCCCCTCCCCTCCCCTCCCCTCCACTCCTCTCCCCTCCCCCCAGCTGCCCACGGCTGTGTCTTGCCCCGGCCTGGCCCCTGCTGCACGGACTGGCGGGCGCTGCTGCCCGACTGTGTTTGTGCGACCACACACATGCACTGGAGGGGCCAGGCACTGCTGGGATGGGTGGCTATGGAGGCTAAGGTGAATCTGGGGTCCCTGCTCTCGGCTGCAGGGAAGCAAATGTGAAAGCTGCGGTTTAAAACTTGGCGCCATTTTCGTTTAACTGCTGGGAGATAAAAGCATGAAAAGAAAACCAGAGCTTTCACTTTCCTGCTGGTGAGGATCCCGGGCCCTGAATTGGTAGTGGGCCTTGAGCTTGTGCCCAGCTAATTCTTCCATTCATCTGCCTATGGGCCCACAGCTCCCCCAGAGCTGGGCTGTTCTCTGCAAACACGGGGGCACCAGGATTTCTCTGTCCCAGGTGTGTTCATGAGGTGGCACCCAGCCGCTCCTGCCCCAGGGCTGAACACGGCCATCACAGCCCGGCCCTGCCACCCCTCACCCAGCAGAGCAGGGGGTCAGTACTTACCTGGTTGCCTCGGGAAGAGGAGACTCAGGAGCAGGCCCCCAACCCCGAGGGTCAGGGCCGAGACTCCGGTCCATCCTGGCACAGTCATTATGTCCTCTCCTATGAGGAAGCATGGATCCCTGGGCCGTCCCTTTGTGCTTTCACCTTCCCCGTGTGGCAGGGAGGGGCTGGGGGAAGGGGCCAAGGTGCAGCATGGAGCCAAAGCTGCTCCTCCCACACCCCACAGGGCTGCGGGAGCCGGGGCCAGCCCTGCCCATGGCCCTGGGGAGGGCAGGGGAGGGTCAGTCCTGGGCTCTGCACAGCACGTGGGACCCCTCTGCTCCCCACGGCCAGGGGGTAAGTGCAGAGGGGCTGTGTGCTGCTTGGGGTCCGGTCCCTCAGTGCCACCCATGGCTTCATGTCCCGAGACTCCCAGCTGCCATGGGTGTGGAACCCCCCCAAGGCTAGGGTGACCACCTGTCCCTAATGGGGCAGGACAGTCCTGGAATGGGAGCCCCAGGTCCTGCTCCCAGGCTGCATGACTGTGAAGCAGCACGTGTCCGGGATTGGTACCATTGTGCAGGGAACTGCAGGAAATGGTGAGTTTCCCCTTGCAGGCCAGCAGCGCTCCAGCCTTCCTGGGGCTGCTTGGGGCTGCCAGGAGTGGGATGGAGGGGGTCATGTTCATGCACATGCTTTCACATGACCAGGAATACAGTCAAGTAGGGTGGAGAGCAGCTCCCAGCAGGTAAGTCTAAGGGCGGGGGGAGGGAACATGGTGGGGACAGATTGAGGCCCCCACAGTGGGGGAAGAAGTGGAGCAAGGGCTGAGGCAATGCCCAGCCAGGGTGGTGCATGCGCCTGGAGCCAAGCAGGATGGAACTATGGGTGGTTCATCCATGGGGCACAGGCCATCACAGCTCCCCACTGCTGAGAGCACATTCAGGGGGGTGGAAAGGGGGGAAATTCCCCCCCAGATTTTTTGGGGGGGGGCAGGAGCGGACTGTCCACTGCAGTCTCAGGTCTCCCTGCCCTGCTTCCCTGCCCTGGGATGCCCATGCTGCAATTGCAATGCACCCCCTGCTTCCCTGGCAATAGTGGGGCTGGAGCAGCATGGAGTTGTGCCCCCCACTACTGATGGTGCACGGGTCCTGGGGGAAGGACAGCAGGGCAGGGAGCCCTGAGCCTGCAGCAGGCAGCCCACATCTGCCCCAGCCCCATCTAAATCTGCTGCAGCCATGCTGCCAGGAAAGGGGGGGGGGGTGGGAGGTGGGCATATGTCCTCTGTAATTTTAAAAGGCGGTCTCCCTACCAGAGGCCTGAAATCACCGAGGCTGTGCCAAGTTTATTCTGAAAAGGATCAAACTGCCCCTTTTCCTTCCTGGGCGATGGACTGCGGGGTCTGGGGCAGCAAGGCCAGGGTCAGTGGGGCCAGGAGGAAACCGGCCCGAATGCTGCTCCTGCCCTGCCTTGGGCTGTAGACTCTGCACTGGGCTCCAGGCACCTTCCCCTGGCCCCAGCCCTGAGGCACTAGTGTGAGGAGGTGGAGGTGGGGGGGTGGCGCACGCAACAGGAGCCCCACAGCCCTGGGGTCAGTGCCCGGCAGGGCGGCTGAGGGGCCTGTGCAGGCCTGGGTTGTGGTGCTGCAGAGAGAGCGGCAGCAGTGCTCCAGCACCTGTGGCTGTGCCATGTCTGGCTGCGCACTGTTCTGGTGCCTGCCCCACTGCTGGGGGATGAGAAGGAGCACAGAAATGTTGCTACTGTAACCCGGGTGATGGCCTCATGGTTGCCACCAAGGCAGGGCTTCTGGCCAGCACCAATTTACTTTCCAGCCGGCCCCTGCTCCCCACAGAGCCGCCCCTGGTCCTAAGAAGGTCTAACACTTAACTGATTGAACTATTTACACTTCATTTACATAACAAGACTAATAGTAAAGGTTATTTACAAGTGAACTGAAATGGCATACCCAGAATCACAAGACAAACCAGAATGCATTAGTCAACCCTTGACACAAGACCCAGAGGTAGGGAAACTGCCAGCTTTCAGCCACTGCTGAGATGCTACAGCAAGGAAGCAGGGTGCTCGCTTCCACCAGCTCCAACAGGCTTCCCAATAAGTGACAGCCTGCAACAGGTTCAGCTCTTCTGGTCTGCAGCAATCCAACTGTATCAAACCTCAACCGCCCAAAAAAGCTGAAGGGTGACCCCCTGTGGCAACCAAGAAGGCAAGCAACAGAGTAGCAGCAGTCAGCATGACCCAAGCACAAAGCTCAGGGACTCCATCCAATGACAATCAGCTGCCGAGTAAAGGACAGGACTGAGTCCCCTCTGAGGCAGTCAGTGGCAGAGGGTCAGCAGCAGAGACAGCTCCCAGGGGTTGTTGCTCTAAACCCCTGCTCCAGATGACTGCCTGGACAACCCACACACCTTGCCAATCTGCTCCAAGCGCCAGCCTGTGCCTCAGGCTCCCAGGGACTCTCGTCCTGGTGCTCTGCTGTTCCTCAGGATCCCAATGCCTTGTCTGCTGCTGTCCCACTTCCTCAGGGAAGGTGAGGGGTTTCCTCAACTCACTGGCCCAGCTCCCTGCTCCAGGTAGGATGCTACCTGCACTCCTGGCTACTGCTTCTTCTCCGCAGTGAAGTGGGGGGCCGACTGCCACCTCTACCCTCCAGGATGCCTGGCACATCCAGAACACTGCAATGGGGCCTTGGGGTGCCAGCTTTCTGCCCCAAGCCCTGGCCATGGCTCCCTCTCTGCTGCAGGGCTGGAGGCACGGCCGACTGCCACTGCCACTGCCTCCTTCTCCCAGTGACTTGAGTGAGGCTCCTCAGAGGGATCTGTCTGCTACCTTGGCTGGGTCAGCTCACCACAGCTCTTCTTAGGCCTCCTGCATCGTTCCCCAGAGTCACTGTCAGCATCCCCCCTGCCAGTTTGGCTGCTGCTTTTATCCCCTCCGGCAGTCCTTCCCTGGCTTGCAAACCAGCCAACCAGGGCTCAGGGTGGCGGGCCCCCAACCCGGCCATCCCTCTTCCATGAGAATGAGGGAATTAAAAACCCCTTCTTTCAATTGGCTTCCCCTTCTCCACAGGGCAGGGCTCCCCTGCTCCACCCTTGGGCTCACTCGGAGGTCACTGGCACTGTTTCTAGCCCAGGGTAAGTATCTCAAACTGATCTGGTGAGCCCACATTGACAGTCTGTTACACTACTCTGGTGGCAGCAGCGAGGAGGTAGGGCAGGGAGGTGTATATGTGCCTGTGTGTATGAATGTGAGTGTATGTGTGTGTGTGCCCATGTGTGACCTGTGCAAGTGTGCGTGTGTGTATATGTGAGCATGTGTGTGCAAGTGTAGGTGCCTGTGTGCACACATATGTGAGTGAGTGTGTGTACATGCATGTCTGTGTGCATCTATGTGCATGTTAGTGTCTGTATGTGCATGTGCCTGTGTGAGGTTGTGTGTGTGCGAGGGTGTGATGGTGTGCAGATGCCTGTGTGTGTGTGTGTGTGTCTGTATGCATATGTATGCATGTGTGTGTGCATGTGGGGGACATGTTTGAGGGGGATAGGCCATGTGGGAGGATGTCCCCTGTGGTTATGCCCCACACAGGGTGGCAAGGAGGGCTGAGTGACACAGACACACACCCTGTCACCTCCCCGCCCCCAGGACCCTCCAGCCAGTATCTTTGGAAGCTTTAGGGTTGAAAACCCCTTTGTCAGGCTGAGAAAGTACCAGCAGTTGGTGTGTCTCCTGGTCCTGGATGGAAGGAATAGTAAAGAAGCCAGAGGCTGGCCTGGCCTGCAATGCAGGCGAGAAAGCCAGTCGGTGACAATGGAAATGGAGGTGTCAGGGTGGGAGGGACAGGCTGGGGTGGGGGGTAGGGGGGAAAGGGGGATGTAGCAGCGTAGGTAAAAGTGCAGAGATCCCTGGGGTGTCAGACGTCTGGCAGGTCGCAGTGTGCCAGGACTCCCCTGTCTAATCTATATCAAGTCCATGAGTGTCTGTACCTACTACCCAGGAGGCTAAGGAAGTGCAGTTCATAGGCCCAGATCTGAGACGTGGTGTGTGCATTCAAACATGCACCTAACCCCATCACCACAACTGCAGCCAGCTTCCTACAGCTCAAAACACACACACCCTGCCCACTATCTCCAGTGCCCACAACCTGCACACCACCATCTATCAAACACAGCACAACCCACCTACCCGTGGGGCACGTTCCTCACCAAAAACACACTCGGCCTCCAGTCTCTCAGGCCTGATCCTGACTGGGAACACATTACAAACCACTTTTCACAGCCAGGCCTATGAACTTCACTTCATCAGTCTCCTAGGTACAGAAACTCATAGGCTCAAAATAGATTAGACAGGGAAATTCTGCAGCTAATCCGGGCACACCGGGAGCCTCACAAGTGCACTGTAAGCATCAGGACTGTGAAAGACGTGACAGGTGTGACCATTCCTCAGCCAGGACTTGGTGCATACGTGTGTTAGCTGGAGGTTATGGCACCTCCTCCCCACCTTTCACCAGGGGATCCTTGGTCCTGGCATTTACGGGGCTGCTGCGCTGCCAGCAGTCCCACCAGGCCTCCCTACCCTGGCAGGGTGCAGTTTTAGTGGTCCTGCCCAGGATCTGGGGCTCCTCCTTCCCCACAGCCCCATCCCATACCTCCAAGTCTGTCCTGGCAGGGGAACGAGCTCAGCAGGGACATGTTCTTCCCTTGCTGGCTGGTGATGCACTGAGTGCCCCCTCCAGTGAGAGCGGGGCATTACCTGTTTTTCAAAAAAATGAAAAAAGGAAATATGTGTGGATGGAGTGAGGAGGGTGGTGCTTAGTCCGTCTGCACCTGGAGCTTGGGGAACCCCAGCATTGGGACCTTCACCTTCAGGAACACCAGCTGCTCCACCAAACCAGGATCCAAGCAGATGCAGTGGGGTGTCCCTACATCCCCAGCGATGCTGAACACCCTCTCACTCAGCACACTTTTTCAGTGGGCGGGACAGGTGTTCCCAAGCAACCGTGGCCAGATCCAGCCACATCGGGCTGCAGCTTGCCCAGAAGGCCAAGGGGTCACACAGCAGCGGTTCCACGTCCTGGGCAAGATAGGCAGCCACCAAGGTGTGAGCGCTACCTGCCTGATGCTGGGGTCTGGTGGCTCTGGGCCCCACCAGAGAAGCCATGCCCTTCGCCCATATTGGCAGCGCCTGTGGTGGAGGACAAGACTGGCTCGTGGATGGGGTGCTAGCATGAGACAGTGGATCCCCAGCTCCACATCCCCCGACCTCCGCCATTCTGCCTTCCTTTCTTTCCCAGCATGTCTACCCACTGATTCAGTGTTTGGCTGCCACATACGGTGCCCTTCACCCTTGGGTCACACGTGGCAGCCAGCACATGGACTGTACTGGACCACAAGGGATCAAGCCATTTCTTGATGCCCTCCTTCAACCATCTCACCAGTGCCTGCATGTCTGGTGACAATGGCCTGATCCAGCCAGGAACATTGATCCCTGGAAGCTCTCCTTTTGGCTCTGAAGTTCCCTCACTATGGGGATCACCTGGCTGAGGAGGGCATCAGCAGCACTGAGGCTCTCAGTGGCCTCGAGGAAGGGCTTGATGACCATCAAGATCTAGGAGATGGTATCCCACTCAGCTTTGTTCAGGGGGCCGCTGATTCTGAGCTCCCTAAGCAATGCCATCTCATGGATGGCCTTCTGCTGCTCCACCAGCCTCTCGAGCATCAGTGGAGCTCCACTGAGTCTCCAAATCCTGCATGATTTTGTGCTGTGGGATGTTCAGCTCTGCCTGTTTGTGCCACAGCATCTTGCCCGCCTTGATGCTCTGGTGGAAGTAGCCTGCCACCTTCCTGCATTTTGAAATGAGTTTGCTGGTAGCGGCAGCGCCATCACTGGCAGCCCCTCCAAGGTGTCCCTGACAACAAGGTGCAACACGTGTGCCATACAGTGGATGCCAACAAAGTTATCATCACGGACCATCTTGAACATATTGGCCTCATAGTTGGTGACTGTGACCCCATGGGTGACCTTGCCCTGCCCAGTGAGCCACCCCTGCACTTATCAGTTCATGGCCCCCATGATCTCTGCTGCTGTGTGGGACACATCCATCACCTTGGCTTGAAGGAGAGCCCGTGGATGGCCTGACTGGTCACATCAGTGTCCTGTGAGGGAGAGGTAGGCATGATCTCCACCCAGGCTGCTCCAGGTGTCAAAAATGAAGTGGAAGTCTACCTGCGGATCTGCCTTGAGAAGCCCCTCCCTCAAGTACTCTGCACAAGTTTCATACAGGGAGGCACCACCATCCTACTGAAGAGGGTGTGTGCGGGCACTTGGTGTGATGGGACCGTGAGTGCCATGAGCCACCTGAACCCTGGCTGCTCAACGAAGGAGAAATTTTACCTGTCAGCTCTGTGTTCCTGAGAGAGCCCTGGCACCCGGCTTGCAGGACTTACAAAGAACTTTTTCTATTCTCCCCCCTACCTCCCACACACACCTCATCTAACCAGAACCAAGCAGGAGAAAAGTATATTAGGTATCTTGGGCTGTACAGTCCCTGGTCCCAATATGGGAGGCCTATTTAAACTGCATTGACTAAAACTCGGTTGCCAGGTGAGGGAATACTGAGAAAAGAGACTGAGTCAGAGTGGGTACGGGTGACATTTGAACAATGGGTCAGGGTTCATCACAGTGGCCAGCCTGTTGGAGCCCTGACCATAAATGCTGTCATACTTTTCCCAGGATGACTGGTGGAAGTTCTCCCCACAATATTTATGAACAGTCCAAGTAATCATCCCCTTATCTCTGTTCAAAGATGACAGTTAGATGTGAAAGTCTTGCTAAGCTGAGGTTTATTCACAACAGGTAAAATACAAAACCCTGATGCTGACTTCACAGAACGAGCATAGCTAGGCCATCTGAGAAGAAACAATGTGGTATCCTTTCCAGTATATCTTCTATATTCATAATCATTTCAAGCTGGCTCCTAGGTGTCTGGTTACTCCTTAAAACTTGATGTTTTTCCTAGTTGTTCATCAGTTTCTTGAGATGGTCCAAACCAGATAACTCCTCGTCACTGACAAAGTCATTAATTTACATTGAGACTGTTTATATAACAGGATTTTCCCTGTCAATTATGGCTGCGGACCATCTTGATTTACACAATTAAAAGAATGCTTTGAAGAGGCTGGACGAAGGGTATATGAAAGCTGTAAAGCAGCAAACAGTGTGCTTCAAGAGGGAGAAATCTCTCTGGCACCATCCGCTGTTGTTCTCACGAAGCTGGGAGAAACAGATCCTCTCTTTTGGTCACCTGTTTAACCTTCAACTATCGTGCTGGGAACTTTGCGTGCCAACAAACTACCCAAGTGCCCTGGAATGGTGAGATCCCAGCTCTCACTCTCTCATTCTCTTTCTCCCTCTTTCTCTCTCTCTTTTTTTTTTTCTCTCTAGGCATAGCTTTCTGAACCTGAATTTTATTAGTTAAGTTTGATCTAGGTTTCCCCAAATACTCAGCTGAACCAGGGTAATATTGTAATTGCTTTTGTTTGTTTCCATATAGTTAGTATCAAATAACTTTTGTAGTCAAACTGGTGGTAACCAGGTGTATTTTTCCTTCTCTACTTCCCCTTCCCGACTTGCTCTGCAGCAACACTTCTTTTCCCTAAGGCAAAGATCACTGTAAAGCCCAGAAATACTGTGGGGTCCACTCATCAAGAGGCTACCACTGCTGGGACAGTTAGGGCAAAATATTGGGATGTGCTGACTTTGAGACACAGAAGAGGATCACCCTATATAGGCCGATTGATCCAGTTTGGCTCAGATATGCCCTAATGAACTGAATGCTGGTCCCTGAGGGTGGCAGCTGGAAACCCAGCCAGATTCAGGTCTTCTATTCACCCGTGCGCCTGTGTCTGACTCCAGTTCCTTGTTGCTCTGATGAAGTGATTCCTGGCACAGGAGGGTGTCAGCCTGTCCGTGCTGATCGCCCCGGCCGGGTCAGGCGCGTCACGTTAATCTGTGTGTGTTTGTGTGCATGAGTGATTCGGTGACTGGAAGAGCCCAGCCCCACTGAAACAGTCCTGCAAGACAGCTCCAGTGGGAGTGAGGACTTGCAGAAGGGAGCGATACAGAGTAGTATATAGGGTACACCTTTTGTCAAACTGACAAGCCCCACCCACTGACAGATGCCCCACCCCCTTGACCCACCCCTAGCCCCACCCCTGGCCCGCCCTAGCTCTGCCTCAACCCTGCTCCCTAGACACGCCCCTGGCCACCATCTTGGCCGCCACCTTGTGGTCAGAAGTCCCGCCCCTAACACCTGATCTTTGCCACCGGAAACTCCACCCCTGAACCCCTTGGCAGCCATGTTGGTGGCTATGTTGCCCACCATGTTGCATCCCAGAACACCCTGTTCCCATTACATGGCCTGTGACCTCACCAGGCCCAACCCCCCTGGCAGCCATGTTGGTGGCCATCTTGGCCACCATGTTGCATCCCAGAACACCCTTTTCCCATCACATGACCTGTGACATCAGAACAGTCACTCCTTAACCGGGAAACTCCTCTAACTGAGAACACCGAGGAGCTGAGCCAATAGGGGGGCCAAGTATAGGGGTGGGGGTGGGACCTAGGCTGGCAGTCCCTGTTCTGCCTCTTGTCTAAATCCTGTTGCTAAAACCCTCCAAACCAGACCACATGTTTTCTGAGACAATGCTAATACAGGCAGAAGCAAATATCGATTCTTACTCCTTCAAGCACTGTTCAGACCTCTCTCAGCAGCACTGTGGGTGAGATCTTAGTGGTTGAGACAGATTCCCAGACTCCCAAAGCAGATCTGGGGACCATGGCAGCCCCCCAACAGACAGCATCAGAGCCACAGGCAGAGAGCCTGGGAGTGGCAGACAACCTAAACTTGTTTTTTCAGGGGCCAGCCTAATCCAGGGAAGCGGCAGTTTGACTCCTGCCCTTGTTAACATTGTTACTAAACACATTTATAGTTGAAAGGTAAGGAGTATAAAATGTAAGCTACAAATGCCATGGCACACAGATAGATAAAAATACCAAAATACACGGGGAGATATAAAGTGCACACGTACAAATTTTAAAACACAATTCCTTATCTTAAAGTGAAAGAAAAGAGAAAGGAAGAAAAGGTAGAAGAGGAAAAACATATTTAAAGAGGGGAGAACAAATGCAGGCAAGAAGAAAAGGGGGCTTTCTGCTACACTGGGGCAGCAGGTAGTTTTGCTGGGGTGAACTCGCTTTTTGAAGCAGCCAAAAGTCAGAATAAGAATCTGAATAGAAGCCGGGTAACTGCCTGGCTCTCAGATCAGGATGCTTACACCTTACACAAGCCAGCAAGAAGACATTTTAAAAGAAACAGGACTGTTGTTTCAGATGTGGATGCACAATGGCAGGCAGATCTGGTGGATATGCAACAGTTCTCCAAACACAACAGTGGTTATAAGTACATCTTAACAGTGATAGACATATTATCCAAGCATGCCTGGGCCTTGAGTCTAAAAGACAAGTCAGTGGTTGAAATATCCAAGGCCTTTAAAAGCATTTTCTCAACGGGCCGTGTGCCTGAAGAACTACAGACTGAGCAGGGCAACACATTTTTAAATAAGCCTTTAAGCAAACTGCTAAAAGAGTATAATGTCCACCATTTTGTTCAAATAATGAAGTGAAAGCAGCAGTTGTAGAAAGGTTTAATAGAACATTAAAATCAAAGATGTGGAGGTATGCTACAGCCCACAACACCTTTCGCTACATTGCTGTGTTACCAGAGTTTCTAAAAGCTATAACCACAGCTTTCACAGAACTATCTGGGCCAGGCCTGTTCATGTGAACTCCTCAAACTCCCCCCATGTGTGGAAAACAGTGTACAGAGACTACTTTAAAACAAAAACAGCAACACCCCTGTTCAGAAAAGGAGACCACGTGAGGCTGTCTAGAACCAAAGGGAGGTTTGAAAAAGGTTATGGACAAACATTCACCGATGACATTTCCATAGTGGATGAAGTCATTAAGCGAGTGCAGACCCCCCTCTATTGCCTAACAGATTACAAAGAGGAGCCAATCGAGGGTTCTTTTTATCCTGAACAATTACAGAAAGTGAACCCAAAACAGGACAAAGTTTACAGGATTGAAAAAAAAAGTCCTAGTAGAGAAAGGAAAGGGGAGAAAGCAACAGTTACTTGTGAAATGGTTAGGGTGGCCAGCTAAATGTAATAGCTGGGTAGAAGCCTTCCAAACCTGTAACATTTAGGAGAAAAGACAAGGCATTGCTGCTGCTGCAAGAGCAAGATGAGTGATGGTGGTTTTTACATCACTTTACCCAGTAATGCCTGCACCAAGGTTTTCCCGCAGAACACCAGCTCGAACTTTACCATACAGCTGCTTAAACCTCTGGATCTTTTGGGGAAATAGGAGGTAGGATTAGCAGAAATGCAATACCCGTACAGCTGGAACAACATCAGTGAAGGCACTCTTTTGAAATCTTTTCTGAAGCTAAAAAATGGGGGTACGTCCTGTGCTGGGGATATTGTTCATCCATCACATTGTTGTTGGATCTTATGAATGATATCATTGCCAGTCACCCTACCCCACCTGAATTAGTTATGTTCTATGATCAGGTGAGCAGAAAAATTAGACTGAAAGCCAGTGATAACTCTTATCCTTTTGCTACTGGTGGTGAACTAGCCTATATTTTGGGGTTACTACCCTGGTCCACTGTTAAAAAAAAACAACAAAAAACCCTTTACAGCTGATATTACCGGAGGATTCAATTCATTGTATCTCTACACAGATATTGTTGAACATCAGCTTGTTGGGGACTTTTTGGTTCCTTTGCTATGCTGCGTACCTACCCGTGGAAAAAACGAGTTTGTCACTATCACCTATGACAAGGCGCATTATGTCCCCGTGAGTCAGCACCGCATTGATACAATCAGTGTTGAAATAAAGACGGGCCAGAATAGACACTTCTCATTTTGTTTTGGCAAGGTGATCGTTAGGCTCCATCTGCATCCCCGAAGGACTTTGGTGTTTTGAAATAAGAAAAAGCACAATGGTGGTGGTGAAAAATTTTGGGGATCCAGCCTTGTACAGAAATTATTACAAAACTCAAGCTATGGTCTCCCCGGTTATCAGGGGATGCCCATGATGTATGGGCATATTCGGCAGTCTGTTTAGAAAAGTCATCCCTCTTTTGAAAAGGGGCCTGGAGATTATTAAACCCCACGTTAAGAACGTCACTCAAAACATAGCCCAGGATGTGATTGGCTACGACTCCCAAGCTGTTCTGGATAAGGTGGGCCAGTCAACAATTCAGGGCAGGCCTGGTCTTGTGTCTATTAAAAAGAGGAGCCTTAAAAGAAAGAGAGCTGTGTCACGTCCCCAGTATACAGGACCACCCCAACCCCTTAAAAGAAAGAAGCTAAGGCACCAGGTCAGACAGAAACGAAAGAGCAAGAAGCAGCTGTCTGGGAGGAAGAAGGGGCGCTCTCCTGGAAGAAAAAGAAATATATTTTAACTGCCATGGCTTTTGTTCATGTCGGATCTGAAGAGTGTACCAAATCTGAGCTGGATTTGTTTCAAATATCCCCCACACAGACCAGCATTGATAAAGGTCTGTACATTGAGACCCCCCCCCCCCCCCCGCACTCTCAGCTGTTACAGAGTCTGCCCCCCCTTGACTTTTTCATTGCTGGGAATGGCGAAGACTATATGGATTTGAACAACACGTTGCTGAACCTTTGTTGCCAGACTGTAAAAGGTGATGGAACCGATCTTGATGATGGGGCTGCAGTAGGGCTAGCGAATTACCCCTTAGCCTCCATTTTCATTCAGCTGGATGTCACTCTGGGAGATCGTCTCATAAGCCAGAGCAACTACTGTTACCCTTACAGAGCCTTCATTGAATCGGTGCTCAACTATGGTGATGACACACTCGCCACTTTGTTTTCGGCTGATCTGTTTTACAAAGACATCCTGGACAACATGAAGCGGTCACCCTGGATGGTGATAACCACGGGTTTAGGAGATGGGCAAGCCTGACTGCTGGGAGCAGAAAGGTAGAGCTGCTAGGCCACCTCCACTGTGATTTGTTTTTTCAAGAAAAACTTCAGTTGAATGGCGTGGATGTGAAAATTAAACTGACTCGCAGTAAAGACACCTTCCATTTGATGGGCGCCCCGGCGGTTGGACATCGTAAACTACAAACCACGCATGCCTCACTTTTTGTGAAGAAAGTGAAGGTGACTCCAGGTGTCCGGTTGGGTCACGCAGAGGCCTTGTTTACAGCCAGTGCTCAATACCCCAAAGACTGCGCAGGTCTGAAAGTGTTTAGCATCCCTGCTGCCAGTCGGGTCAGTAATCTGGAGACACTGTTTCTGGGACAGTTGCACAAGCTCGTTGTTATCAGGTTTGTGGATAACAACGCCTTTAGCGGGAACTATTCTAAGATCCCCTTCAACTTTAAACATTACAATATTAATTCTGTTGCCCTGTATGTTGATGGAGAACAAATCCCAGCAAAACCACTACAACCTGATTTTGAGAATGGTAACTGTGAGAGAATGTATGCAGCTGGTACAGACTGCTGGTAAGCAGATGAAAGACCATTCCCTATCCATCAACCATGAAGAGTTTGCCCAGGGGTACACCTTGTTTGCCTTTGACCTGTCTCCTGACCAGGAATGTGCTGACCATTATTCCTTGATTAAAGCTGGGAACCTGAGAGCAGAAATATGCTTTGCAGGGGCTTTGCCCATCACTGTCAACATGATCATGTATGGGGTCTTTGACAATGGTATAGAGATAAACCAGAGGAGAAACGTGCTGTTTGACTACATGTGAAGATGGACAGCGAACAGCTCTCCAGAGTTTTATCTGCAGACCCTTACACCAAAAAGACTTTTTTAGCTGTGTTTGCCTGTGACTGAATCTCTAAGGCTTGGCTGTCTCAAAGACCCCTGAGCCTGGTCGGCAATACGCACCCGCATAACCAACCTGGAGACCACTGGCTGGCTGCTTACCTGGCGGATAGGAACCACAGCGAGTTTTTTGATTCATATGTTCACCCCCCAAGCAGCGCTCTGCTTCCTCAAAGTATTATGTTCTTTTTAAATAAAAATGTTACAGTAATGCTTTTCAGATGAAACAATTACAAGACCCCACCTCTTTTGCCTGTGGATACCACTGTGCGTTTTTCCTGCACCACCGGAACAAGGGGTTGTCATTTGAACACATTTTAAAATTGTATTCTGATGATTTAGTACAAAGAGACTGCATGGTGATGCAGTTTGTAATAGTAAATACAAGTCTTTACATGTGTCTGGACCTGCCCAAAACCTGTTTCAACATGCCCAGACATGCATGTCTTGCAGTGACTTCCACAAAAATGTTATTTAAATAAAGACACCCCCCCCCCCGTGGGTATAAAAAAAAACCAGAAAAAAGGTGTATGTACCTTTCTTTTATACCATATCACATTAAAAAACACATTGTAGACAATATTTGGAAGCAGTGTAGAACAGTTTATTGCAAGTGTAAAACTTTACATGCTAATCCACGTGCTTTTAGAGACAACCTTTTGCTTCTTTGGTGATGGTTTTTCTTGACGTGCAGCAGAGGTTTTCAGGTGTTCCAAATGAGCCCGATTTGCAGTATTGCCCATAAGAGCAGATGGTACGTTCAGCTCTGCCAGGACTTTCATAAAGATATCCCAGCCTTTAGGTGGCTGTTTACTAGAACCGGCGAGAGTCTGGAGGGCCCCACGGACTAAGTCAAACCCCCTGATGAGTGTTCCTTTGTATACAAACCCCCCTTGACCATCCCAAGAAGAAATGTGTTTGTGCTGACTCCGTTTGCTGAGCAACACTTTAGCATTTTTCGTGTATTGGATGGGCATGCTATCCAACACTTCCTGAACAGTGGGGTCAGGATTTGTTGGTGTATCCAGGCGCTTTGCCATTTCTAAGGGGTTCTGCTCTGGCTAAACAGGGTTAATTTCTCTTATCCAGATCAGCTTGCTTCACATGCACCAGGTATTTCTGAAGCACAGAGGCATACAGTTTAGCTTTATCATACTCTGTTAAACCAGGCCTTTGGAGAATGTGCCTCATTTCAGCATCCAGTAAATGGGTTGTCTCAGTTCTGATATTTTCCTGAGGTAGTGGAGGAATCCTTAATTGCTCCAGCTGGTGGCTGGGCACCAGGTACATTTTTTCTGCATACTCCATCATCGATTAGTCAAAAGTCCTGTGATCGGAGGGGTGGCAAAACTTAACAAGGGGCCGATAAACCCACCCGACTGTTTCACCAGCTGTTTCTTTCTTTTGAGAGAGAGTCTTTTGTTACTCAGGTTTTTTATGATCCTGTGTCTCTTTGTCAGTACATGGATTTGGTGGGGGTGTCAACGGGATGTTTCCTTTTAGGGTGTCAGAGCAATTTCTGAAATGGCGGCTACTAAATCTTCAGAGGCCGAGCAGAGTATAGCTTTCCTCTGCTGGGGGGAGGATTGAACAAGCAGTTTTAAGGCAGCCAAATTTCTCTTCACACAGTTAAGTTATTGTGATGGGAACAGGGTGTTCTGGGATGTAACATGGTGGCCAAGATGGCCACCAACATGGCTGCCAGGAGGTCGGGTCTGGTGAGGTCACAGGTCATGTGATGGGAACAGAGTGTTCTGGGATGCAACATGGTGGCCAAGGTGGCCACCAACATGGCTGCCAGGAGGTCGGGTCTGGTGAGGTCACAGGTCATGTGATGGGAACAGAGTGTTCTGGGATGCAACATGGTGGCCAAGATGGCCACCAACATGGCTGCCAGGAGGTCGGGTCTGGTGAGGTCACAGGTCATGTGATGGGAACAGAGTGTTCTGGGATGCAACATGGTGGCCAAGATGGGCACCAACATGGCTGCCAGGGGGTTCAGGGGTGGAGCTTTTGGTGGCAAAGGTCAGGGGTTAGGGGCAGGACTTCCAATCACAAGATGGCGGCCAAGATGGTGACCAGGGGGAGTGTCTAGGGGGTGGGGTTGGGCAGCGGTAGGGCGGGGCCAGGGGCAGGGCACCTGTCAGTGGGCGGGGCTTGTCAGTTTGACAACAGGTGTACCCTATATACTACTATAGAGCTCCGTACAGAAACACAAGTAAGACAAGCAGCACATGGACAGAATTACCAAGACCCTAGAAACGTCCCCCTAATACATGAGCACACCCCAAGGTGCGGGCAGATCTGGTAACAGAAAGGCTGGCCATCGACAGCACGCATCCCCCCGATGCTCTGCTGAGCTCGTTCGCCTTCGGAACGCGCCCTCCTTTCTGTCCGCTTTCCCCCACTGTTCCTGAGTGGCCTGCCTCCGCTTTGGGTGGACGGGGGCTTTGAAGCAAGTGGGGGACTTCCCTTTGGTCATGCTCCCGCTCATGCTAGGATAAGGAGGAGGAAGGGCAAGGGGCTGGTTCCTGTGGAGATGCATTAGCACCTCCCTGGTGCTCATAGGTTTTGTTCCCTTGCCCTGGCTGGTTTTGCCTCACCAGTGCAGTGGATAGCGTACGTGGGATCATCTCCCAGCTCAAAATGATCCCAGACCACACTACCCGCTCACTTCTGGTGCGCGGGTGCATCTGTGGGTGCTGCTGCACTTTCCCCCTCCTCAGCAGGCAGAGGCACAGCAAGAGGAGGAGCAGACTCAGATGAGCTGCTTGTCTTCATCTCTATGCCAGCCTCCTCCAACGTGTCTTCAGGGGAAGGAGACCTGGACTGAAGGGAAACTCGAGGGGTGTTGAGCACAAACTCAGCTGATTCCCTCCTTCCCCAGAATTTCCCTTGCTAGGACACTGAGACCCAGATCCAGTGCCAGCTCTTCTTCTGGCCTGGGAAGGCTCAGCATGAGAAGTGGACTGGGGGTGGAGCGTGTTGCTGCGCTGGTGTTGGTGCTGCTGGTTGTGGTTGTCATCATGGTGGGGGTGGGGGGTTACGGCTGCTGTGTGTGGAGGGGATGCAGTCTCGGGCACAGGCAGTGGCAGTGGCAAGGAGTGCTCCCTTTTCCTTGCTGCTTGTACCAGCCTCATCCCTTCTAGCTGGAGGAAAGAGGCTGCATCTCAGTTTGGTGGTGGTGAGGGGGACTTACAGCTCTCCCTCTACCCCCTCTTCCACCCCTCCCTCAAGGCTGGCCAGGGTGGCCACCTGCCTTTCCACAACGCTTCATGAGGTATTTTATGTCTTCCTTTTCAAGAAATATATAAAAGTATTTGAGTTCCTATATAAACTCAGAACTGTAGGTCTGGTGCAGTGAAGAGATTTATGACCGTGATACAAATATATGTCTGTGGATATAAACTCAAATCTCTACTACTGGTGCAGGCAAGAGATTTATGAATGCAGTAGAAATATATGTATCTGTGGATATAAATTCAATAGTGTTGGTGTGGTGCAAGGAATGAAAGTATAAAAACCAATATATGGTAAATTCCTATACAGAGTAAAGTCTATAGTAACCCTATCCAATATAAGTATAAAATTGAAAAACAAAAACAAATCAATGAATATAATAATGAAATAAAAGCACCTACAAGAAAAAGGTATTGTGAAATCCTTTTTGCTAGGGTAGCAAGCTGGGAATCCTTTAGAAAATCAGTGCTCCTAGCAGTAGTGGTCTGGCGGGTTGCTACTAGAACAGACAGCTCAATAAGTCACGCTAAGCAGGAAGCAGGACAGTTCAAAGAATGCTGCTTCTTATGCAAATTTTCCGTCCCTCCCATAGAGCACTGGGGTTGGAAGGGACAGGCACTGGCCAGCTGCACATGTCAACAATGAGAGCCCACACCTTCCCCCCTCCTCCCCTTACTTTAGTTTCTCTTTCCCTGCAGGAAGCAAGCCAAGCCATTGAACGTAAGCCCATAGTCCAGCTTCCTGATTGAAACTCAAAACGTTTTGCATTTTTTGAAATGTTTTGACCTGCCCTGTTTTCTTTTGACCGTGTTTCAACCCTGCATGTTCTGTTTCGACTTTGCTGTTTTGAGCAACAAAACGGGCAGCAAAATTTCACACAGCCCTAGTGTATACTACAGACCACCAAACCGGGCGGAGGAACTCGATCTGGAGTTCACTTGAGAACTGACTGAGGTCACATGTGCACCTGACATGATCATCATGGGTGATGATAATTATCCAGACATCTCCTGGGAAGAAAAGTCAGCCAAGCTGGATCAGTCACAATCCTTCCTGACCTGTATTGAGAAGCTATTCCTAACTCAGGAGGTCCATGGGCCACCCAGACCAGACACTCTACTAGACTTGGTCATGGCCAAAGGAGATAACCTGGTGACTGACTTAAATATAGAGGGAAGTCTGGGCAATAGTGACCATAAAACCATCATGTTCACTGTCCAACATAAGGCAAACAAATTGGATAGCAGGACTGAAGTCTTGGAGTTCAAAAATGCAAATTTCAGTAAGTTTAGGTCACTGGTAGGGGAAGTGCTGCAGGACCAGGGACCAAAGGTGAAAGGTGTGAATGAAGAGTGGTTGTTCTTAAGGACACGGTCCTTGAAGTACAAAGGAAGTCCATTCCCATGGGGAGAAAAGGTATCACAAAGGCTAGGAAGCCCTCTTGGCTAAACAGGGAAATCCCTGTCCCCTGAAGAAAGAAGAAAGAGGCTTATAGACAATGGAAGCTCGGGGCAGGCCCCAAAGACGACTATTCCAGGATGGCCTGCTTTTGTAGGGAACAGACAAGACTGGCTAAAGCAGCAACCAAAGTTAGATTAGCAATGGGAATGAAGGACAACAAGAAGTCCTTCTTTAGGTACACAGGGAACAGGAGGAAAACAAATCAGAGAGTTGGGAACTGCTCAAGAATTCAGGGGAGCTGATTACCCATACCCAGGAGAAAGCTGAAGTCCTGAATGACTACTTCACCTCTGTCTTTCACCAGACCAAAGGGAAAACCATGCCAGGTAGCACAGATGATGAGCACAGTAGGAATAATTGCCTTCCTACTATTCCTGTGGAATTGGTGAATGACCGATTAAAATAATTAGACATAGACAAGTCTGTGGGACTGGATGATCTTCATGCGAGAGTGCTGAAGGAGCTGGCTGAAATCATTGTGGAACCCCTGGAGAAACTCTTCCACAACTTGTGGTGCTCTGGAGAAGTCCCTGAGGACTAGAAGAGGGCCAATGTTGTGCCCACTCACAAGAAGGGCAGGCGGGAGGACCCAGATAACTATAGGCCAGTCAGCTTAATTTCCACACTAGGGAAAATGCTAGACAAGTTTGCCAAGGAGTCTATCTGCGATAGGCTTGTAGAAGGTAGGATTTTGAATGACGGCCAGCATGGTGTCATCACGGGCATGTCTTGCCTTACAAACATCGTCTCCTTCTAGACCAGGTAACTCACCACCTGGACATCAGAGCAGGTTGAAAATGTATACCTTGATTTCCAAAAGGCTTTTGATGTAGTATCCCACAATGTCCTTGTGAGAAAATTGGAGGATTATGGGCTTAACTCCAAGACAGTCAGGTGGGTGAGAAACTGGCTGCAGGATAGGACCCAGAGAGTCATAGTGAACTGATCTCCATGGGCTGTGGAGGAGGGCGCCGTGGTGACTTGCAGCTGGGAACCTGCCCAGGGGAGAGGAAGCAGCCGTGAGGCCCCGTGGCACTGGGCCGGCACAGGGGAGAGGGTGCTCAGGACTGCATCACGGAAAGAAGTGGGCAGCTGTGTAACTCAGGGGTCGGTGCTCCGTCCAGTACTTTTCAACATCTTTCTTAACAATTTGGATGTGGGGGTGAAGAGCTCACTGGCCAAGTTTGCAGACAACACCAAGTTCACCACTGTTCACCCAGGCACCATTGGGGAAAACTAGGAGTAATGGTCACAAACTCCTGGAAGATCATTTCAGACTCATTTCAGGCTCAATATTAGGAAAAAACTATTTCACAACTAGGGCGTCCAGACTGTGACCATTACTCCTGGATTTCCCCAAGGGTGCCCTGATGAACAGCTGTTCACTGAGCCCTAGATGTACACTTCTGATGTAGCAGTGAGCTGCTACCAAGTCCCCTCGCAGCCTTCTCTTTGTCAGGCTGAAGAGTCCCAGGTCCCTCACCCTTTCCTCATATGGCTTGATGTGCAAGTCTCTGATCATATGGGTAGCCCTTCTCTGGACTCCCTAAGGCTTTACCACATCCTTGTTAAGGTGAGAGCCCAGAACTGGATGCAGTCCTCCAGCTGCCGTCTCACCAGTGCTGAGAAGAGCCAAGTAGAGCAGGAGAATCACTTCTTTGCAGTGGTTTGCTGGAGATGCATCAGTTGATGAATGCCAGCATATAGTTGGCCCTGCTGCTACAGCATGGCACTGATGACTGATGTTGATACTGCGGACAATTATTACCTTCAGGTCTTGGTGACTGTCACAACCCAAAGGTGTGATTTTTTGTGTGTGCGTGCTTCGGCACCGCTGAATTATTTCCTGCCACGAGGAGCTGTCTTTGCAGCGTGCATTTCTTGGTTGCAAAGAGAAAACCCCGGTGCAAAGAAGTTCCCGCCACCTGTATGTAAATGTGTTCCTCGCTATTGGCTAGTTCTAAATTATTCCCACGTGGCGGCTAGCGATTGGCTTGCGAGCCATATAAGAGACTTGAGCGGTTTCCGCCCAAGTTGAAGAGGACTCCACATCCATTTCGTGGGGACTCTGGGTACACGGCAGGGTAATAGAGACCCTGTGTGAGACTCAGAGGAGTTTGGCGGCCTGATCCACCGCCCACCTCTTCCCGTCTCGTGCGGTAACCTTTCTAAAGACGTATCTACGGGTTTTCTGTTTTGTGGCGCACTTATCGAGGACACCCAGAGCTCTGTTTCCGTGGAGCCTAGCAAACTCCACGTGATCGTTCGTGTTTTCTTTTGTTTGTAACCGCAAACTAATCGAAGTTTTCCTGCCTGCACCGCGACCATCTACGGTGTAAGTAAAATAATCTTTAATCAACCGCTAAGCATCCGTGCCTAATTCCAGCTCGCCTCGTGCCTTCTCCCCTGGACCCACGTGTCAGGACTGCTGGCCACAGCCCGCCGCGTGCCCCCGAAAGTCTTGGACCGCTCCCGGCCCGCACAGTGACAAGTGATGGGAGATCTTCAGTCCTGCTGCATGATGAGAGGCAGCAGTTGCACAAGCACCCATGTCATGAGTTTTGCTTGTGAGCAGCTAGAGGTGCAGGGACCCAGAACCCCTCTGCACTGATCTCCTCAACAGCTGGCAGGCTTCGTGGCCACAGCAGGGGCCACCGTCCCTGAAGTCTTCACCCCACTGCGCCTTAACACACACAGAGTCACTCATGTCACGAGTTTTGCTTGTCCACAGCTTGATGTGCAGTTCCCCTCAAACCCCTGCACTTATCTCTCTGAAGCGTGGCAGGCTTCGTAGCCTCAGCAGGGGCTAGCATGCCTGCAGTCTTGACCCTGCTGTGTCTTCACAGGTACTCGTGACGTGAGTTTTGCTTGCAGGATTTTGAGGTACAGTTTCCCCAAACTACCTGCACTTATTTCCTAGAAACTTGGCAGGCTTTGTGGCCTCCACTGGGGCTACCGTCCCTGCAGTCTTGACCCCACTGTGGCTTACTACATACATGTGACATGAGTTTGGCTTTCCGGATTTTGAGGTGCAGTTGCTCTGAACCCCCTGCACTTATCTCCTTGAAACGTGGCAGGCTTTGTGGCCTTAGCAGGGCTGGCATTCTTGTAGTTTTGACTATGATATGGCTTAATGCATACACATGACACAAGTTTTGCTCTCAAGATTTTGAGGTGCAATTTCTCTGAACCCCCTGCACCTATCTTCTTGAAACCTGGCACAATTGTCATAAATACCACGTATGACACTACAACTAGCAAGCATCCTCCATCCTAGACCCCTGAGTCCAGGACTTCAGATATTCCCTCCACTTTATCTAGCCCACAAGAAGCCAAGAAGGGAGGGAAGGATGGCCAGGGAGAAGAAGCCTGAAGCGATGGCCAGGGAGGAGCTGCTGCAGAGTCCTGGGAGAAGCTCTGTACAGAGGCTTTGCAAGATTTAGCCCTGTCCACCTGGCTCCTAAATGCACTTGGGGAAGTAGATAAGTGTCACCAATGTCATCTTTATTCTGGCAGTCTAGGGGACACATGGGACTGGGCTTTCTATGGAAAGAGAGGAGACAGCCCTCACCCCTGGTCTCCCTGCCCAGCTCCACCACACAGACCCCAAGCAGGAGGCAGGACGGCAGGAGCAGCCTCCATCACCAGAGGCCTGGGGATGACCGAGCCATTATCTAGCCACAAGCCAGTCCCTGCCCCTATGTCCCAGACCTGGCCTGGTCCCCCAGCCCAACTGTGGGCACTGGCCCTGGCATCTCCTGGGTGGGGGCAGAAATGCAGTGCTGGTGACATTGTCTCTGTCTTCAGATGCCTCCTCTCTCCTCAGCTCTTGGAGGCTCTGGGGGACTTTAACATACCTAGAAGACAAGTAGAAAAAGCCTGTGAGTGGCCATTTGGGGCACATGGGTCCAGTCTCCCCACAGGATGTGAGCTGCTGGGCTTCCCAAAGAGCCAGTGTAATGGGGTCCATTCCAGAGGTGGCCATAACAGCCTGGAGCCCCTTCAGCCTCATCCATTTCCTATTGGGCATTCCCCGCTTTCCTCACCCACTGCGCCTTGACATCTTCAGCTTGTAGAGAAATGAAGGCTGCCCCAGGGCTTCGCAAGCCCGACCTTGCTCTCATGAGTGCACAGGGTCCATGGTCATTGCCTTACCTACCAATTATGCAGCTCTGACCTCCCCCTAATACAACACCTATGCCTCACAGATGATACTCCTTCCTGTTGCCACATGCCCTTCCTAGGCTATGAGCTCCCAGCCCTTGTCTCTCTTGGGCTATGGGCTCTGTGGACCCCTTGGTCTCCAGCTGTCCATCTGTTTGTTCCTCACTTGGGGTCCTGCTCCTTGGCCAGGTGAGACTCCTGGGCTCCTCTGGGCCCACCAGTCTCTGGCTGTAGCTTGCCTTGGCCTTTGGCTCTTCCTTGGGGGTCCTTGGCCCATGAGACCTGTTCATTCTCACTTCTCCTGGGCTCCAGACCTCTGGGCTCTTGAGTTGTGCTGATATACACCCCTCAGTAGGCTCTGGGCCTCCTGGTCCCACTGTGCCATTTTCTTGGGTTTGGCCTCACTCCCTGCCTTGTTCACACTCACTCTTCTCTGGCCCCTTCCACATCCACCTGTGCTGGTCTTCAGACCTCAGGCCCTCTCTACTCAGCCCCTTCTGGGATCAGGCTCTCTCCTTCTGAGACCCAGTGCCTCTGTTCCTCTGGCCTCTCTTCCTCTCTCTGGCCCAGCTGGGACCTCCTGACCTCCCTTTAGTCCCTGCACAAACCACCAGTGCTTGCCTCAGCCCAGATGCTGTGGCAGGAGCCTGGCTGTGTTCCTACTGCTCAGGACCTCCACTTCCAGTGTGGTGGGCCAGTAGGAGGTGCTCCTGCCTTGAGCTGCCCACCTCACTGCACCCAACCACCTTCCAGGCTCCGAGTGCCTCCCTGGGGTGCCTCCCATCCGGCCGACCCCTTCCCAGGAGCACACCTGCTAGCCTGGGGTTCCCGCTGCCACCATCCAAGGCTCTGGATGCAATTCTGGCTCTGTGCACCTTGGAAAACGCAGGCCTGATCGTCCAATGGGTACTAGACCCAATACAGGCATTTGGGGCACTTCCCCAAGTCAGGGGCTTATTAGGAAAGTCTCCCTTAGTCCACAGACCTAAGGGGCCTTCTCAGCATAATTTAGACCCACCCCTCAATAAGTCTCCCACACCGGTCACAAGGAGAACTTTATTGATTACAGGGGGTAGGACGGAAACAGGGTAAAAGGTAGAGCAGTATCATAGAAATATCAGAGGAATCCCATAGAGCAAACCAGCACGGCTGAGGTAGCCTTTTGATTCATAGATTCATAGATGTTAGGGTCGGAAGGGACCTCAATAGATCATCGAGTCCGACCCCCTGCATAGGCAGGAAAGAGTGCTGGGTCTAGATGACCCCAGCTAGATACTCGTCTAACCTCCTCTTGAAGACCCCCAGGGTAGGGGAGAGCACCACCTCCCTTGGGAGCCCGTTCCAGACCTTGGCCACTCGAACTGTGAAGTTCTTCCTAATGTCCAATCTAAATCTGCTCTCTGCTAGCTTGTGGCCATTATTTCTTGTAACCCCCGGGGGCGCCTTGGTGAATAAATCCTCACCTATTCCCTTCTGTGCCACCGTGCTGAACTTATAGGCAGCCACAAGGTCGCATCTCAACCTTCTCTTGCGGAGGCTGAAAAGGTCCAGTTTCTCTAGTCTCTCCTCGTAGGGCTTGGTCTGCAGGCCCTTGACCATACGAGTTGCTCTTCTCTGGACCCTCTCCAGGTTATCCGCATCCTTCTTGAAGTGTGGCGCCCAGAATTGCACGCAGTACTCCAACTGCGGTCTGACCAGCGCCCGATAGAGGGGAAGTATCACCTCCTTGGACCTATTCGTCATGCATCTGCTGATGCACGATAAAGTGCCATTGGCTTTTCTGATGGCTTCGTCACACTGCCGGCTCATGTTCATCTTGGAGTCCACTAGGACTCCAAGATCCCTTTCCACCTCCGTGCCCCCCAGCAGGTCATTCCCTAGGCTGTAGGTGTGCTGGACATTTTTCCTCCCTAGGTGCAGCACTTTGCATTTCTCCTTGTTGAACTGCATCCTGTTGTTTTCTGCCCACTTGTCCAACCTGTCCAGGTCTGCCTGCAGCTGTTCCCTGCCCTCCGGCGTGTCCACTTCTCCCCATAGCTTTGTGTCATCTGCAAACTTGGACAGAGTACATTTGACTCCCTCGTCCAAGTCGCTGATGAAGACATTAAAGAGTATCGGTCCAAGGACCGAGCCCTGCGGGACCCCACTGCCCACACCCTTCCAGGTCGAGACCGACCCATCCACCACGACTCTTTGGGTGCGACCCTCCAGCCAATTCGCCACCCACCAGACTGTGCAGTCATCCACATCACAGCCTCTTAACTTGTTCACCAGTATGGGGTGGGATACCGTATCGAAGGCCTTCCTGAAGTCTAAGTATACAACATCCACCCCTCCTCCTGTGTCCAGGCGTTTCGTAACCTGGTCATAGAAAGAGACTAGGTTGGTCAGGCACGATCTGCCCGCCACAAACCCGTGCTGGTTTCCCCTCAGCATAATTTGCCCTGCCGGGCTCTCACAAATGTGAGCCTTGATAATTTTTTCAAAGACTTTACCAAGGATGGAGGTGAGACTGACTGGCCTATAGTTGCCCGGGTCCTCCTTCCTCCCCTTTTTGAAAATGGGGACCACATTAGCCCTTTTCCAGTCTTCTGGGACTTGGCCCGTGCGCCACGAGCGTTCGAATATTCCCGCCAGTGGCTCTGCAATGATGTCGGCCAGTGCCTTCAGCACCCTCGGATGGAGCCCATCCGGGCCTGCCGACTTAAAGGCATCCAGTTCTTCCAAGTGACTGTGCACCACCTCAGTCCACTAGGACTCCAAGATCCCTTTCCACCTCTGTGCCACCCAGCAGGTCATTCCCTAGGCTGTAGGTGTGCTGGACATTTTTCCTCCCTAGGTGCAGCACTTTGCATTTCTCCTTGTTGAACTGCATCCTGTTGTTTTCTGCCCACTTGTCCAACCTATCCAGGTCTGCCTGCAGCTGTTCCCTGCCCTCCGGCGTGTCCACTTCTCCCCATAGCTTTGTGTCATCTGCAAACTTGGACAGAGTACATTTGACTCCCTCGTCCAAGTCGCTGATGAAGACATTAAAGAGTATCGGTCCAAGGACCAAACCCTGCGGGACCCCACTGCCCACACCCTTCCAGGTCGAGACCGACCCATCTACCACGACTCTTTGGGTGAGACCCTCTAGCCAATTCGCCACCCACCGGACTGTGCAGTCATCCACATCACAGCCTCTTAACTTGTTCACCAGTATGGGGTGGGATACCGTATCAAAGGCCTTCCTGAAGTCTAAGTATACGACATCCACCCCTCCTCCTGTGTCCAGGCGTTTCGTAACCTGGTCATAGAAAGAGACTAGGTTGGTCAGGCACGATCTGCCCGCCACAAACCCATGCTGGTTTCCCCTCAGCATATTTTGCCCTGCCGGGCTCTCACAAATGTGAGCCTTGATAATTTTTTCAAAGACTTGATCTTGCATCTGAGTTACTGTAAGCTACATATCTAGTCGGATCTCGAGTAGCTTACTCACTCGCATCGTCCAGAGGTGGTTGGAGTTTCCCTCTGGAGGCAGGGCACTCTTGGAGCATGCGGTTATGAGGAGGAAGCCAGTTTCAGATTCACCTGGATGACCGTATGGCTAATGGCTGCCTTCTTCCTGGACCGGGCCTTTAAATAACCTTTCCAACTGTAACAGGAGGGATGGCAGGGTCGCTGTCCTCGCCCTTGCCACCTCCTCTACTGTGCCAAGCTTCAGACTTGCACCCTCCTATTCTCGCCCGCCACGACTTTGATGATATGTGTTTTTATAGGGAGGCTACCTCTCCTCCACTTGGCCACAGTTCTCAGATCCAGGTGTCCTGCGTATCTAAGCCTTGCGGGCCTTCTCTGTGCGCCACCCTTCTCGCTAGGCCTGCTCTGTACTGCTGCCCTTCTCACTGGGGCTCTCCGCGCCCTAACTGGGGCTTCTCCATAATGCTGCCCCTCTCCTGGGGCTCTCTGGGCCCTCTCCAGGCTCTTCCCTCTGCAGGGCTGCCCTCTCTCCAGGCTCTGCTTTGGAGCTGGGGTCTGTACCCCTGAACTTTGTGCCCTCACTGGGGCTGGAGTCCTCACTTTACCGTGAGTCCCCTATGAGGTCTCCTCCATCCCCTTATAGCCTCTCCCAAACCACAGGTGTTAAACAACAGAACGATACAGAAACTCAAGCCTCCTGGCTACAACTTAAACATAAGCCACCTGGCTGTAATGACATTGCTCGGACATCTTGGAACTGCTACCCTTTACTCTGCTAGCGATACCTGCAGTCAGGCTTCTCCTCGCATCATTGCTCCAGGAGCTTCTCTCTCTGGCTGCTAGTAGGGAGCTCCTTCTGTCCTGGATGCCAGTAGAGAGCTACATCTGACCTCAACCCCCCCCCCCCCATAAGAGCCAGGCCTTGCCCCTTATAGCCAGGTGACCGCTGGCAGGTGTGGGTCTTTTGCTGCCTCCCGTTGCCCTGGCAACCAGCACCTCAGGAGTCTTCCTCTCAGTAGCAGGCACCTTAGTGTCCTGCTACAGTGACCTCAGCAGCCCGGTCCAATCGAAGCTGCCAGTGCTGGCCACTAGCCATCCAATTTAATAAGCATCACTGGTCACCTGGGCCGGTGAACTTTTCCCTCCCCCTCCCCAGATGACCAGAGAATACACACCTGAGGCACCAGGCTTTTGTGTTCCCCCGCCCTGAGGAATTGAACACCAGCCTCTCACGCTGGCAGAGACAGATTTCTGGAAAGGGACACAGACGGTGGCATTTGTGCCACACTCCACATCACACCCTGTAGCTGCACCCCCCATCTCTCAGCTGGGGATGTGAAACTCCTCCCTGCACGCCCAACACCACATGCCAGGACCAGTCCCTACACTATGCAGGCACAGGCGGCGGGTATTCCCCACACCATCTGCACCCCTGCACCCCACTCCATGCACCCCACTCCATGCACCCTGTGCCACACACTGGGCCTGCTGCCTCTGCCACACAGCCAGCAGGCATTCCCTGCACCCATGAACCATGGCTGCTCCCCGCTCCAATCCCCCGGGTCATGCACCACACCCCCTGCACACCCTGCACCATGCAGGCACAGTCATTGGGTGCTCCCCACACCATACCCTGAGCCACACCCCTCGCATGCCCCATGCCACATCCCAGGGCCACTGCCCACTCCATACGGCCACAGCCAGTGAGTGCTTCCTGCGCCGTGGCTGCTCCCTGAGTTATTCCCTGCAGTCACACCCCACCCCACCCCATGCGCCCTACCATACACCCTGGGGCCTCGTCGTGGACCAGGGAGCCAATGAACACTCACGGTGCCACCCCCTGTGGTCGTACATCCCCTCCCCCACACCGTGCAGCCATGTGTCATGCCCCGCCCATGCACCCTGCTCCACACCACAGGGCCACTCTCTGCACCAGACCCCTTCACGAGCCCTGCGCCGCCCCCTGGGGGGACTGCTGGCACCATGCAACTGCAGCCAGCAGGCATTCCCCGTGCCATGGCCACTCCCGGCACAACTCCCTGTGGTCATGCACCACACCACGGTGTGCATTCTGCACCACACCCTGGGGTCACTCCCCACGCCACAGAACCAGTGAGCACCCCCTGCACCATGCCCCGTGGCCTCTTGCCAACCTCACAATGCAGACACCCACCATGCCCTGCATGTGTGGGAAGGCAGGGGGTGGATCAGGGTATGACTCAGAGCAGCATGGGAATCAGGGAATGACCCAGAGTGGTGATGGGAGGAGAGGGAAGCAAGGAAGGACCCAGAGCAGCAGTTGCATAGGGAGTGCGGCAGGACCCAGAGCAGTGATGGGAGGTGCGGGGGAGTGGGGCTGGACCTGGAGTAGTGTGGGGAGGGCGTGGGGCCAGATGTAGGTCTCTGTCCCTTCCCGGCCCCATCTTTCATGGTGAACATTTTGCTTGTGTATGTGTATATGTGCGTGTATATATATATATATATATGTGTCCCAGGGGAGCGGGGCCACTGGGAGACCCCCGCGGCGGCCAAGGGGTCTTTGCTCCAGGAGGGCGGACACTTTCGGCGGTTGCTCCCGGATGGTTCTTTTGGCCTGGGATGGGAGAAGAAGCTGGCGGAAGCCTATGTGGCCGCAGAAGCAAGTTATCCGAAGGAGCAGAGGAACCAAAAGCCAGCATCACTGCTACTGAGAGAGGCTGAATGTCAGCCGGCCCCTATCCGGGGGACAGGTAAAGATATAGTGTGTTTCCGCTGTGGGCAGAGGGGGAACCTCTCGCGAGAATGCCCCACGCAACCCACTGCACGGTGGGTCCCAGCTAGTCAACCCAGAGGCTTCCCTGACCGGCGCCGCGGCACGGAAGTGGGAGAGCCTATGGACTGCAGCTATGCTAACTGCGAGGGGAACGCAACATGGAGCCGCCCAACCGTCAAGGCCTGGGTAGACGGCCGACCTATACTGGCCACTCTGGACTCAGGGTGCGCCCAATCGATGGTAAGGGCCGAGGTGATCCAGTGCCGAGAAGGAAGGGAGGCCCCTCCTGTGATGGTGGCTTGCCTCCATGGGGAGACCGAACGCGTGAGGCGGCAATGGATACAGCTGCGCGTGATGGAGCACCAAGGGGAGCTACTCGTAGGGGTGGTGCCGAGGCTAGCGTGCGACATGCTACTAGGCCGAGATTGGACACCCCTCTACGACGTACTGGAGCGAGTGAGGGATGTGGAGCTAGCCTGTAAAAAGATGGGGGCCAGCGAAGGGTGGCTAGGCGAGGAAGAAGCGGATCCGACCAGCAGGGAGGGCTCCATAAGCATCGACCTAAACCATGTTGCCAGTAGCCGACAGTTCCGGGAGGCACAGAGCGATGACCCGGAACTCGAAACCCACTGGAGGCAAGCCCAGGAGGACCGAGGCGAAGCCTCGTCACCCAGAGGAGAGCAACCCCAATACGAGGTAAGGAACCACCTCCTCTATTGCATACCAGGGCCCAGGAGGGAGGGCCCTGCAGAAGCGCAGTTGGTAGTCCCGAGACAGTTCCGCCAGTTGATCTGGCAACTCGCCCATGCGAGCCCAGTGGGGGGCTATTTGGGGCGAGATAAAACCCTGGCCAAGGTGGGACGGTGGTTCTTTTGGCCTGGGATGGGAGAAGAAGTGGCCCGCCGGTGTGCAGCCTGTCCAGAATGTCAGAAGACCTGAACGGAGCGCCCTGCTAGGGCCCCTTTGCAGCCGATGCCGGTCATAGATACCCCCTTTGCGAGGATAGCCCTAGACATTGTGGGACCCCTACCCCGCAGTAGTTCTGGCCACCAGTATGTGCTCGTCATGGTGGACTATGCAACACGGTATCCCGAGGCCGTTCCGTTACGAACCGCCACGGCTCCTCGGGTGGCAGAAGAACTGATAAAATGGGTCGCAAGAATGGGTGTCCCTGAAGAGATCCTGACTGACCAGGGCCGAAATTTTATGTCCAGCGTCATGAAGGTGGTGTGCCAGACCCTGCAAATAAGACAGATACGTACCGCGGTATACCACCCCCAAACCAGTGGGCTGGTGGAGCGCTTAAATGGCACCCTGAAGAGGGTATTGAGGCGGTGCATTCAGGGAGATCCACGGAAATGGGACTTGTTGTTGCCGTTGGTCCTGTTCTCTCTCAGAGATACCCCTCAGGACTCCATGAAGTTTTCCCCGTTTGAGCTGGTCCTCAGGCACCGCCCGAGGGGATGGCTGCAGGTCCTCCGAGAAGAGTGGGAGCGGGACCCTAGGGGGCTGCAGGACCCGGCAGGATATCGCCACGCTTTCCAGCAAAGGATAAGAACAGCCCAGAACATAGCTCGTGAGAACCTGAGAGATGCCCAGGCGCAGCAGAAGGAGACGACAGCAACACCAAAGAACGGGTCTTCGAACCTGGGCAATGGGTACTAGTGCTATTGCCCACATCCACTAGCCGGTTCCTGACGCAATGGCAAAGCCCCTTCGAGATTCTCCGGCGAGTTGGGCCTGTGGACTACGAAGTGCACCGGCCCGGCCATCGCCAAGAGAAGCAAATCTTCCATGTAAATTTACTGCAAGAATGGAAGGAACCAACGGGCTGGGTAACTTTCATGGAGACTGAAGGGGAGGATTTGGGGCCCCAAGGGCAGCAGCGAGAGGGGACACGTTCCGACGAGATACAGCAACTAGTCGGGGTAGGGGAAGACCTGTCGGAACTACAGAAGCAAGAAACACGGAAGGTAATTCAGGAATTCTGGGACGTGTTTTGCATAGAACCAGGGTGGGTCCATGGGGCCAGGCATACCATTAATACGCCTCCCGGGGCTATAGTGAGGGAGAAGTGGAGACCCATACCTCATCACTTACTAGACGCCGTGCAGGAAGAGGTGGACTCCATGCTACAATTGGGAGTGGTGAGGCCTTCCCGAAGCCCTTGGAGAAGCCCACTGGTCCCCGTATGAAAACCGGACGGGTCACTGAGGCTGTGCGTTGACTATAGAAGGTTAAACGCATTGACCACCTTTGACGCATTCCCCATGCCCCAAGTAGACGAGTTAATAGAAAAGATCGGAGAGGCCCAGTATATATCAACGCTGGATTTGGCCAAAGGATACTGGCAGATCCCAGTGGCACCAGCCGACTGACCAAAGACGGCCTTCGGCACGCCCTGGGGCCTATATGAGTTTGTGAGAATGCCTTCGGGCTACATGGGGCGGCAGCAACATTCCAGCGGTTAATGGACCGACGGCTGGCCCCGCACGCAGAATACGCGGCGGCCTACATCGACGACATTATCATATACTCGCCAACCTGGACACACCACAAGCAAGCCCTCCGGGCCGTGTTGTCGGACTTAAGGCGGGCCGGGATGACAGCAAACCTGCGGAAATGCGCTTTAGCGAAAAGAGAGACCAAATACCTGGGATTCCTGGTGGGTAGAGGCACTATCAGACCCTTGGCGGATAAAGTTGAAACAGTGCGAAATTTCCCAGCCCCTCAAAATTTCCGTCAGCTCCGATCATTCCTGGGGCTAACCAGCTATTACCGGAGGTTCGTGCCCCACCTCTCAGAACTGACGGCTCCCTTGACAGAGGCATTAAAGGGAAGGAAAAATGGGGCGGTAAGGTGGACAGAGCACATGGAGCAATGCTTCCAGAGATTAAAACAGGCCCTTTGTGAGGATGTGATAATGCGTACTCCTAACTTTGGGAAAACTTTCGTTTTGCAGACGGACGCCTCCGAAACAGCAGCGGGAGCCGTCCTCACGCAGGAGGAAGAAGGAGTAGAAAGACCAATAGCATATGCCAGCCGCAAGTTGACACCGGCAGAAAAAAGGTACGCCACGATAGAAAGGGAATGCCTGGCCACTCGGTGGGCCGTGGACCATTTCTGATATTATTTAATGGGCCGAGAATTCAAACTAATAACGGACCACGCCCCGCTCCAATGGCTGAGCACGGCCCGGACCGATAATGCCCAGATCACCCAGTGGGCATTGGCCCTACAACCTTATAAGTTCCAAATAGTGTTCAGGCCTGGAAAATCAAATGCCGTGGCGGATTTCCTGTCTAGGTGCACCAGCAGCGACTCGGACGAAACAACAAAACCGCAGACGTACAAGGCGGACAACTGCTCTGGTGTACCCCGGAAAGGTAAAATAGGAACAAATCACACACCATTAGTTATGACGTGTCATCCTTCCCTGGAACCTACATGGAAAACCCTCAAACAATTGCAACCCAGACTAGGAGAAGGCCCAATTCTTAAAGAGATATTTCCAGAAGCACCGGGGGGGGGGGGGGAAGGTGCTTAGCCTCCCCAAACATGGGGTAGCAGTAGAGCCACAAGGCAGCCCAGCCACAGGCTTTTGGTGACTGCAGCAGGGATGGGGAGGGGTGTGCATGCAGCAGTGAGGCAGGTGGTGGGGCTGGGGCAGGTGCTGCACAGGTGGGGCACAGGACTGAGCCATGAGTGCCTTGCCTGGGGAGCGTGGCTCCTGCCATTGTGCACATCCCAGGAGGCATGGGGGCATGTGCCCCTGGATCTGTGTGGGGTGGGATGGTCTGTCGCTATGGGTTGGGGCCGGGGCAGCCCCAGGCTCTTGCTGAAGAGGGGGGCTGGGCCATGCTGCACTCAGGGCAGGCGGTGGCAGTGATGGGAGAGGGACTATGGAGGGGCTGCAGCCACCTCACAATTCACCATAGCCCCCTCAAGCTCACCTCTCTGTGCCACCATCGCCGCCTGCCCTGAGCACAGCATGGCCCAACACCACTGTCAGGAAGAGCCTGGCACAGCCCCGGCCCCAGCCTGCAGTAGAAGCCAGCCCTGCCCCACACAGCTCCGGTGCACGTGCCACCCCATGCCCTTCCAGTGCGTGCACAGGGTGGAAGCCAGGCGTAAGGAGTCTCTGCTGGCTTGGGACTCCAAGGAATGAGAGAAGGTAAAAGCCTGACAGGGTCTCAGTGAGAATGTAAATAGGTAGAAATTAGGAAAACAAAAGGTAGAGGGGGAGGGGAGCCCAAGCTGAGAACTTATTCCCAGGTAAGTACTTGCTCATCTTTGGCTCCTCCCTCCCTTCCCTGCTCTACTTCCCCTGCTCTACCCCAAGAGCTGCCAGGACAAGGACGGAGAGCCAGCTGCAGAGTGTGATCCCTGCCTGCAGCTGCCCTATGCCCATATGGCTGAGGGCAAGCAACTCACAAGGGCATCCAAACCCAAAGCCTTCAGGCTTGGGCCTGCATGTAGGATGCCCACCAAAGGATCTGGAAACATCTGAAGACCCAGATGGGGGTGCCAGTAGTAGGACCACTATGGTGCTGGACTGACACAGATTTGGATTTGATTTTGCTAATTTGGCATGGAATATGGAAACTAAAAAAAATAAATAAATAAAAGAAGAAGAAAAAACTCCCAGGAAGACATTGGGATTTCCTCTTTTAATGAGGGGGGATCAGAGTGCTGCTGATGTGCCTGGTGGCACAGCAGAGTCTGCTCCAGAACAGCCTGTCTTCATAGTGCCCTCCAGCTCCCTCTGTGCTCACTTGACCCCTGGGACTGGGGGTCCCTCTGCTTTGACCCCTGGGACTGTTCCTTCTCCCCATCTGACTCTCAGACCTGCACTCTTCCTCAGGCCCAGGAAGCTGCACTTGCACCAAGGGACAAATCTCTGGTCTCCCCTGGGGGCAGCTCTCCTTGTACATGATGCAACATAAAGTCACGGCTAGCAGACTAGGGCAGTCTCCAGCCCTGTGGCCAGGCCCACGCTGCCCTCTGCCCTGGGGTGAAAGGGCACAGAGGTGTCCGGTGAAGGAGCTTCTCAGAAAACCTGCTCACACTGAGACCCCCAAATGCTCCACGCTGGCACTGCAGGTGAGAATGTAGCTCACCCAGCCCCCTTTATCCAAGGGGGGCTGAGGCACATCCCGGCAGGGACAGCAGCTGCTCCCCCCCATCCTATGTGCAGCCCCTGGGCATTCCCCATTGCTTTCCTCATGGCTATTGGCTCCTGGCTGGTGGCTGTGTGCTGTGGTTCATCCCTCCTTCTGGGTCTGGCACCATTACCTGGCAATGCCTGCCTGCCCCAGATTCAGCCACATGTGTCCCCCAAGGAAGGTGCACAGGAGGGAGGAGGGCTGCATGTATGGGCAGCAGCCTCAGACCTGGATTGACCAAGTACATCACAGGGAGTTTGTGCCCTCATGGGGCCAAGCAGTGCGTGACTGGCCTCCACCTCAGCCGTGCCCTGGCTGGGGACTCCCAGTGTGCCGGAGGGAGCTAGTAGGCAGGGGAGCAGCCTGGCTGAAGGGACATGTAGGGAGCTGCCACTATGGCATCAAGTGCCAGCCTGCCCGGGGGTCACTGGAAAGGGCTGCCAAGGGGCCAGCAGTTGTGCAAGGAGGAGGAAACAGCCAAGAGACCTGACTTCCCCTTCCCTACAATGTGCAGCACCTGGCACAGGGCAGAACAGAGGCTTGGAGCAGGCCAGGCCAGGGAAGGAAAGGGACCAGAGAGCATGAATGTCAACATTGCCATGTTTATTCTGGCAGCCTGGGGGCTGCCCTGATGTAAAGAGAGTGAAAGAAAGCCCCCACACCACTGGGCTCCTTGCCAAGCCCCACTGCACAGAACATGGGTGGAGGCAGGGCAGCAGGAGCAGCCTCCACCAGTGGCGGCCCTGGGATGACCCAGCAGATGGACACCCTGGCTCTCAGGTCCCAGGCCCAGCCCAGCCCAGCCCAGCCGTGGCATTCCCCAGGTGGGTGTGAGATACATGGTGCTGGTGACACTGCCTCTGTCCTCAGTTGCCGCCTCACTGCTCAGCTGTTTGAGGCTCTGGTGGACTCTGATTAGTTTGAAACAGATGAAGAACAAGACTGTGACTTGTCATCAGGGGCCCATGGTCCATTTGCCTGGAAAACCCATAGCCTCTGGGCTTCCCTATGAGGCAGGCAGGGCCATAGGCTGTGCCTACCTGCCAAAGTACAGCGTGGGAGAATAGGTGCCAGGCTGAAGCCTGTTCTTAGGACTGGGGTCTTGGGATGGGAAAAGGGATCAGACCTGGAGAAAGCAGTCTGGGGTTGGGAGCACTCCACACCCTCCTCCGGACACATATGTCATTGCATGGGACTGGGCCATGAGGGGAGTCCATGATCCCCATGGCCCTTCAAGCTGAGTGCACTCGTTACCTTCCCCTTCCCATCCAGGTGACTGGAGGGGATGTGCCCATGACTTCCTGCATCCCCTTAGGTGTCACCACCCTGACTTTGCCCCTCACTGCCCAGCCTGTGTGCTTCTACCTTGGAGCCACAGCTGTCCACTGGACATGGACTTGGGCTTCTTCAGGGCCTCGTGATCCACGTGGCATTGAAACTCAACCCCATTGTCCTCGGGCCCCGTGGGAGGAAGGTGCAGCCTGAGCCTAGATCCTGGCAGCCTCTACTATGAGCTCCCATCACGCATTGTTTGAGACCCCAGGGAGTCTCCTGTTCCAGATAGCCTCTGAGAAGGCCTGGTGTCAGGGGGTCAGGTAGTGCCATGGAGTTTGTGGTGGGCCAGTATGAGGTGCCTCTGCACTGAGATGCCCACCTTACTGTGCCAGACCAATAACCATGCTTCAAGTGTCTCCCCTGGGGTGTGTACATCCAGCTGACCCCCTTCCTAGACCACACCTGCAAGCCTGGGGTAACTGCTACCACCACCTGGCTCTGGTCTGTGGTAGGGCTCTGTGCAGTTTGAGGCACACTGCCTTGCCCCCAGTGGGATAAATCTGGGTGCTTCTTATAGCCTGAAACATTAAAAGTAGCCTCCCTTATTTAGCTGAGAAAAGGGAATTATAAGGCTAATCTCATTCTTTTAAGCACACACAGCAAGGCACGCTATTACAGATAGCTTTATTGATCAAAGAGGGAGAGCATGGGGAAGGAATAAAAAACAAAAGGAATGTTGAAAGGAATCTGCCTTGAGGAAATCAGTCTAGGCTCCTTTGGCCCTTTTGATACATGTCTAGAACACTTAATCCTAAATTACTGGCTAAATTTCAGGGAGGTTACTAATGTGTTCATTCAGAGATTGATTGAGCTTGCTCTGGAGGCCTCAGCTTGGTTCTGTGTTTCCAAAGATGTCTACCCTCTTCAAGATGGAGGGACCCTTTAAGTAACCTTTCTGACCTCATCACCTGGACCCAACCAAAATCAGGTACTTGCCGAGCACCACAGATGTTGACCAGCCAGTTTGAAAAACATCAGCTCTCACCTTGAGGAGTGACTACTTCCTTAAAATTGGCCTCCAGTTTAGAACAAAGGAACCTGGACATAAGAAATTATGCAGCCCAGTTCCCTAGGTGACCAGGCAGTTGCTGAAGTGACTAGACTGACAGACACTTGGCAGAGAGAGAGAAAGAGAAAAACCCGGGGCAGGACGGACACAATCTGACACAAAGTAAGGGGAGTGGGGGGTTTATTTTGCCACAGGGTCACAGCCCCTTTGTGGTGGGGTGGCAACAGGTGGGTCTGCTCCTCTGTGGACCCACCATGACCAGAACCAGAGTGGGGCCCATGACAAGTCCCCTTATCCCAGAACAGCCGCTGGGCCTGTCCTGTCCCTTCACCACTTACTGCTGGTCCTCTCGATGGGGGTCTCCAGGGTGAGGTGTCCCACGCGGCAGATGTACTGTGCCCCCTGGTCCTTTGGCATCAAGAGGATGAGTCTGGTCTCCTGTTGGAAGCTCTTCCCATCCAATGCTAGGACGGCCCTGTCGTACTCCATCCTGTACTCAGCCGAGTCCCGCAGGATCACAGCAGTGGCCTCCCCCTTGCCTCTCCGCAGCCAGGTCACGCTCAGCTCCCCCGGGAAATGCCCCACGATGCGGCAGCTCAGGGTGACTCCCTTCCCCATAGCCATGGACTCGGGCTGGGAGATTTCGGACACATCTGGGGGCCGCAGGAGACCTGGGAAAGGGAAAACCCAGAGGTAGGGTTACCATAAGTCCAAATTTTCCTGGACATGTCCTCTTTTTGAGCCCTTTGATTTCTGTCCAGGTGGGTTTTTTACATCTGCCCAAACATCCAGGATTTTGCTGTCCTTCTCAGGTGGGAGCAGTGGGAGGGTGATCAGAGGCAGCAGGGAGCACAGATGTACCTGCCTGAACCTGTGGAGGCATGTGTAGACTTATGTGGTGCTCCCTCCAGCCTCCCATCACCCTCCCCTGCTCCCAAGCTGTATTCCAGGCATTTGGTCAGGGAGAGGGGTGGGGGAAGAGGCTGCGACAGGGTAGAGGGAGTGCAGGGTGGGGGATGCCTGCTCCTCCAGCGGGGGAATGGGATGACAGTGGGGCAGGGACGTCTGAGGGCAGCACAAAACTGTGGCTGGCTGTCAGGCAGAATAGGGACCGGTGCCTGTATTCTGTGCTCACAGGGGCTGAACCACCAGAAGATGCTGCCCAGGGGAAGGGGACGAAAGAGGAGAGGGTGCCTGTGGCCAGGATGGCTGGCCATGTCACAGCCACAGCCCAGGGTGGGAGGTGCCACAAGCCTCCCATCCTCTTCCCTCCAGCCTTCAATGGGACCAAACACACTCCACTGCCTCCTGCATGAATTGGAGCTATGGCGCTCTGGCCTGGTCAGGACAGGAACAGCTGGGGCCCCTCTAGCACCAGGGGGTGCTGGCAGCACAAGGGGGGTATGGGTCGGGGGGCTGTGGGGACAGGGGGCTGTGGGTCGAGAGTGCAGGTAGGGAGCAATGGGACGCACTGATGGTTAGGCGGGCAGGGTGGCACTGGCAGCACCAGTGGGGTGTGAGTCTGCAGTCAGGAGCAACAGCAGGGATGGAAGCGGGAGGGTTGTGGGTTGAGAGTGTGGGGCACCATAATGGCCCAGGACACAGGTTACTGTGGCTTCGGAGTGGCAGGTTTGGGGTGTGTGGGTCAGGTGTGAGAGGCAACAACAGGGCTGGGGGGAACCATGGCAGGGGCTGCTCCCCGGCCCCTCACACACCACACAGACCCAACACCCCCTGAAGCGGGGCTGGGACCCCAGGACACGGCCCCTTCTCACCCGCGGCCCTCAGGCTGAGCTCTCTCTCGCTCGGGGGCTCTCCGGGGCCGTGCTGGACGCACACTCGCACTCACAGCTCCGGTCGGGTCAGGCTCCGGCTGGGCACTCTCCAGATGCTCGTTGCAGTGAACGTGCCGTCTGCATTCTTGTCTATCAGCGCGGGGTCTTCCCCCCAGCTCCCGGCCCCGTCCCAGCCCCACTGGATCGGGGGCACCTCCCTGGGGTAGAAGTTGTGGAGCTGGACAGCAAACGGCACCTTGTCGCGGGGGTCCCACTCTGGCAACACCTGGATCTCAGACACCTGCGGCCGGGCTGGCGGAGATAGTGGGGTGTTAGTGTGAGGACTGCCAGGATCAGGGGTGATATGTAGGGGGGGTGCACGCAGGTGCACATGCACCCCCTGAGTGTGACAGTGAACCCCCTACAAAAAGGTGCCACCAACACTGTTGGCAGTGGCTGAGGGCAGTAGCCACTCACCACCCTACCACTGACACCACCAGTGATCCCCACTGGTCACTAACAGTGTTTGTGGGCATTCACCACTCCCTTCCCCCCCCCAGTGCCGCCAGCGTCTGCAGGGACTCCCTGCTCACTGTCACTGTGCTCCTGCCGCTGCCCTGCCCCCGCAGACCCTGGGGGCATGTATTGTTCATGGCTGGGATCTTGCTTGGGGGCAATGGATGTTTTGCCCCCACCCCCAGGAGGCTGTGTGGGGCTGGGGCAGTGCATTGAGGGCTGGTGAGGCCTGCCCATCCTCAAGAGTTGTCCTTTCTCCAGCTCCAGCCATCCCTGACAGCAACAGACATAGCAACACTGGGAGGTGGCATCAAGTGCGCTGGGCACTCACCCCTCACCCGGATCTCTGGTGACACTCGCTCCTCTCTGATCCGCTTGGCCTCATGGACAAAGCAGCACTGGACCCTCACCCCGTCGTCCTGCACTGTGGGGGTGAAGGTCAGGAAGGATGTGAGACAGGTCTCTGCTCTCTCCTCTGTCACTCTGCATCCCCTGGGAGCGGATGGGGACTGTGGCTGGTTGCTCTCAGGCACGGTCCTTTCCTCACTGTGGATCCACTCCCACTTGATGGTGACATCCTCAGGGAACGTCTCCTCCCTGGAGCAGTGCAGGGTCACCTCCTGGCCCAGCAAGCACCGCTCTGGCCCAGCCACATCCGAGATGGAGTATGGGACTGCCCAGCCTGGGGTCAGAGTAATGAACACGCAGGACACGGGTCAGCCTGGGACGGGCTGGAATCTGCAGGGGGTGAAGCCTGCTGTGGGGAGGGGAAATCCCAATACAGAAAAAGCTTCTCCACCCTCCCCACTCCCCCCAGTATTAGTCATGTTCCCATCTCTCTGGCCCATCTCCCTTTTGGTAATCATGCAGCCGAAGGGAACCATCCCACTCTACCTTTGCTCCTATTTATATGGCGGGAAATGATTATGATGACCACGGTTCCTGCTATGATTATGATGGCTATGATCAGTGTTCTGGTTTGATCCACGTCTGTGCTCTGTACTAGGAGGAGAAAACCAGGCTGAGCTCAGCTTTGGTGCATAGCTTGGCATCCTCTGTGACCCAGCTGCTGCCCTTGCAATCATGAGCCAGGCTTTGCTCTGGGATGCAAGGGACTCTTTGGTGCTCCAGCTGCTCTGGGAGGGAAGGGGCATTGCCCTGGCTAATGCATCCTAGGACCAGGCTGGTCAGCAGCTCAGCACTGTCTGCATGCTGGCCAGGAGCAGCTCTGTGCTACCTTGGGGAAGGGGCAAGGGAATTGCCCCATGTCCACAGCCAGGGCAGCAGGCAGGTCCCGGCACAGGCTCTTACCTAGGATGACCAGCAGGACATGCTCCTGCAATGGCTGTGCCAGAGCTGCATGTTGAATGCGGCAGGAGAAGATGCTGCTGACATCACTGCGGGTGGGGGTGAAAGTGTGTGTGAGGGTGAGAGTGAAGGTCCTGTCTGGGTTCCTCTGGAGGCTGGAGCGGGTGGAGCCCTCCAGGACCTGCCCATCTCTCAGCCATGCCACGTCCACATCCTCGGGGAAGAAGCCCCCCACTTGGCACAGGAGAGAGGTCTTGTTGTCCACCATGGCTGGCTGTCTTGGGATGGAGATGGTTGGGGCAGCTGCAAGGAGAGAGTCACTACATCATGTGGAACCTGGAGTGGGGCATTTGAGAGTCACCCCACTGGGCTGGGCTGGCACTGCACCAGAAACACTGGATCCTGGACACAGCAGCCCAGGAGCACCCTCCAGGTGAGAGTCCCTCTTCTTCTTGGTGCTCAATCTCCTCCAGGAGGGAAGGAGGATTCCCACTGCATGATGCAGCCCCACTCCATGCTGCTCTGCAGCTCAGCACTGCCTGCATGCTGGCCTGGAGCAGCTGTGTGCTATTGCAGAGAGGGGACAAGGGAAGCACCTCCATGTCTGGAGTCAGGGCAGCAGGCAGGTCCTGGCATGGGCTCTTACCTAGGATGTCCAGGGAGACGTCCTCCTGCAGTGACTGCCCCAGAACCTCATGGTAGACGCGGCAGGAGAAGATGCTGCCACTGTCATGGAGGTTAGGGGTGAAGGTGTAGGTCAAGGTGAAGATGAAGGTCCCATCCAGTTTCCTTTGGGGGCTGGAGTGAATGAAGCCCTTCTGGACCTGCCCATCTCTCAGCCACACCACGTCCACATCCATGGGGAAGAATCCTGCCACGTGGCACAGGAGCGAGGTTTCCTTACCGGCCACAGCTTGTGGTCTTGGGATGGAGATTGTTGGGCCAACTGGGAAGGAGAGAGTCACTGAACCATGCTGGATTGGGGACAGGGAGTGTATGAATAGCTCTGTGGCGTTGGATTGATGCTCAGCCACTGAGGCCATGTGGGGCCTGGCCCCTTGTCAGTGCTCATGTTCACCTGACAGACCCCCCGGGCAGGTGGCTCAGAAGCCTTGTGCGCCTGGGGGGTCTGGAAGAGCCAAAGGGAAGAGGACAGTGCTGCCTGTGTGTCTGGCAGCAGGAGATGGTGCCTCCCTCAGCTGGCACACAACACCAGTACATGGGCCCCCAGCATGAGGCTTCCCAGTGCTCCTGGTTAGAGACTCAGGGCCCTCCCTATGGCCAGGGTGGGACAGGACATGGCAATGAAACCCCTGATGTCTGAAACACATTGCACACTTGTCACCCGGCACAGCTGTGCCATGGGTCTGTGTGCATGTGCCACCTCTACCTACATGCAGCCCCAATATGGCCATGACCACAGCTGTCCCCAAAGCCCCGGTCTGGTCCTCACCGAGCAGCTGCAGTCGGGTCTTTCCCTGGTGCTGATGTTTCCTGTACCACACGATACACTTGTACATGCCCGTGTCCAAAGTGGTCACCGTGGCCAGTGACAGGGAGGCATCTCCACTTTGCAGCTCGTTCTCTGATGGCAGGCTGGCTCCGGACTGGGCCTGGCTCCTGCCCCGGTCATACCAGGCCACCTTCACCTCCCCTAAATACCACTGCACCCGCAGGGAGTCCAGGGCCACTGGCCCCTCAACAGTGAACCGGCAATGCAGAAGGACCCCTGAGCCCACGCGGGCCCAGGAGGAGGGCACTGTGGTCACCTGGACCTTGGCACCTGCACAGGAGAGAGGAAGCAGCCGTGAGGCCCCGCAGGGCTGGGCCAGGCACAGGGCTAACATAGGACCTGGTGCTGCAGGGCAGACCCTGAGCTTGGGGCAGGAGGCTGCTGCACTTTGGGCACTATTTGACTTCACACAAGGAGGTTAGCTGAGTCTGCGACACCGTGCCATGGTGTAGCCACTCCAGACCCCGCATACTCTTCATGCACAGGGACCCTATTTACTCCCCTCCCCTTCCTTCCCTCCCCACCCAGCTGCCCACGGCTCTGTCTTGCCCCCGCCTGGCCCCTGCTGCACGGACTGGCGGGTGCTGCTGCCCGGCTGTGTTTGAGTGACCACACACGTGCACAGGACTGGGCCTGGTGGTGCTGGGATGGGTAGCTGCGAGGGCTAAGGTGAAATTGGAGTCCCTGCTCTCGGCTGCAGGGAAGAAAATGCAAAAGCCACAGTTTAAAACTTGGTGCCATTTTCGTTTAACTGCTGGGAGATAAAAATGCGCCAAGAAAACTAGAGCTTTCACTTTCCTGCTGGTGAGGATCCCGGGCACTGAATTGGTAGTGGGCCCTGGGGTCGTGCCCAGCTAGATCGTTCAGTAATCTGCCTATGGGACCACAGCTCCCCGAGAGCCGGGCCATTCTCTGCAAACACGGGGACACCGGGATTTTTCTGTTCCAGGCATGTTCACGAGGTGGCACCTGGCTGCCCCTGCAGTGGGCTGAACACGGCCACCACAGCCCAAACCTACCACCCCTCGTGCCAGCAGAGCAGGGGGTCAGTACTTACCTGGTTGCCTCGGGAAGAGGAGACTCAGGAGCAGGATCCCAACCCCGAGGGTCAGGCCCGAGACTCCGGTCCATCCTGGCACGGTCATTGTGTTCTCTCCTGCGAGGCAGCGTGGATCCCTGGGCCGTCCCTTTGTGCTTTCACCTTCCCCGTGTGGCAGGGAGGGGCTGGGGGAAGGGGCCAAGGTGCAGCATGAAGCCGGAGCTGCTCCTCCCACACCCCACGGCCTGCAGGAGCCAGGACAGAGCCAGTCCTGCCCATGGCTCTGGGGAGAGCAGGGGAGTGTCAGCCCTGAGCTCTGCACAGCACTTAGGACCCGTCTGCTCCCCATGTCTGGGAATAAGTGCAGAGGCGCCGTGTGCTGCTTGGGGATTGGTCCTTCAGTGCCACCCATGTCTCCATGTCCCAGGATCCCCAGCTGCAGTGGACATGGAGCCCCCTCTCACTCCAGGCTAGGGTGACCACCTGTCCCTAATGGGGCAGGACAGTCGTGGTATAGGAGCCCCAAGTCCTGCTCCCAGGTTGCATGACTGTGGAGCCACATGTGTCCAGGATCGGTACCACTGTGCAGGGAACTGCAGGAAACGGTGGGTTGCCCTTGGAGGCTGGCAGCGCTTGGGGCTGCCAGGAGTGGGACGCAGGGGACCATGTTCATGCGTACCCCTGCACTCATGCACATGGCCAGGAATACAGTCAGGTAGGGTGGAGAGCAGCTTCCAGCAGGTATGTCAAAGAGGTGGGGGGAGGGAACATGCAGGGGCAGATTGAGGCCCCCACAGTGAGGGGGGGATTGGGGTAGGGGTTGAGGCACTGCCCAGCCAGGGTGGTGCATGGGGCTGGAGCAAAGCAGGATGGGACTATTGGTGGTTCATCCATGGGGCACAGGGCGACACAGCTCTCCAGTGCTGCATGCACATCCGGGGGGAGGGAAGAGGGGAAATTTGTCCCCCCCGATCTGTGTGTTGGGCAGGAGTGGGCTTCCCACTGCAGTCTCAGGGATCCCTGCACTGCTGCCCTGGGAACCCCACTCTGCAATGGCAATGCACCCCCTGCTTGTCTGGCAATAGTTGGGCAGGAACAGCATGGAGTTGTGCCCCCCGTTACTGCTGGGTGGGAAAGGGGCACATGGTTGGTGCAGGGGTCCTGGGGGAAGGGCAGCAGGGCAGGGAACCCCGAGCCTGCAGGAGACAGCCCACATCAGCCTTAGCCCCATTTGACTGCTGTAGCCTAGCTGCCAGGACAGCTGTAGGGGTAGGTGGGCATATGTCCTGGCTTTGTAATTTTAAAAGGTGGTCACCCTTCCAGGGGCCTGACGTCACTGAGGAGGAAGGGGTATATGATGGGGTGGGGGGCAGTGATATGCCCATGCCCTGCCTCTGCCCCTTTCTCCCCCAAGCCTCTGCACTCCCAGCACTGCCAGTGCCCCTGTACACCTGACCCACAACCCCTGCCCTCCAACCCTGCTGTCCACACAGTGTGTGTGCAAGCACATTCACGCATGCATGCACACACACACTGTCTCTTACCTGGGAGTTTGCTGGAGCCCCTGCACAGACCAGGTGACCCCCGACAGCCTTGCTCGCTGCTCCCAGCCCCAAGCAGCCAATTCGGGAAAGCAGAGGCAAAGTGAAAACCTGGACATTTGCTTGCATTTCAAAAACCTGCCCAGACACAAGGACAGGGGGCCAAGAAAGAGGACATTGTAGGAGGGTGTCTGTGTCCTTCCCCAGTTCCCCTCAGAGCCCGCCTGCCACGACTTTGATTGTAAGTAAAAGATGTTCAGTGTTTATCCCTGAGCACACCACAGACCACCCACACGATTACCTTCGCAGTGCTAACTTTATTGCTATCAACCTTACATTGTTGTTCCCTCCCTGGTAATTGCTAGGGCTGTGCAAAATGGAACAGTGTTTCTTTTTGACTTTTGTTCTGAGTTGAAATGGCTCCTCCATTTTATTCCGTCGAAACATTTTGCCATTTCGACTCTGTTTTGACGTTTTGCCCACAGGATATAATGGAGAAGGTCAAAACAGGCGATATCTTTGTAATTTCTAGCCATATTTGGATGACACTTCCAGGAGTGGTAGCTGCTTCTGCGGGCATTATGTGTGCCAAGCTGCAAGAAGATAGGTTCAGGGGGTTCAGAGAAAATGTACCCCAATTTTTGGACATAAAAACTCATGTCGTGTATATATTAATCCACAGTGGGGCCAAAACTGCAGAAATGGTAGCCCCTGCTGAGGCAACAAAACCTGCTATGTTTCCAGGATGTAGGCGTGGGGGGGGGGGGGTTGGGGAAAATGCACCTCAAATTCCTGAAAGCAAAACTCATGTCACATGTGTGTGTTAAGCCACAGTCGGGTCACAACTGCGGGGGTGGTGACCCCTGGGGAGGCCACAAACCCTGCCAAGTTTCAAGAAGATCTGTGCAGGGGTTTGGAACGTGCCCCGCTTTCTGTCCACCTTTCCCCCACTCTTCCTGTGCGGTCAGCCTCTGCTTTGGGGGACGGGGGCTTTGGAGTGAGTGGGGGACTTCCTTTTGGGCATGCTCCCACTGGTGCCAGGCAGAGGAGGAGCAAGAGCAAGGGGATGGTGCCTGCGGAGATGCATCAGCATCCCCGTGGTGCTCATATGCTTTGTTCTCTTGCCCTGGCTGGTTTTGTCTCGGCAGTGCAGGCAGATACCATACGTGGGATCATCTGCCAGCTCATAATGATCCCAGACCACACTACCCGCTCACTTCTGGTGCGCGGGTGCATCTGTGGGTGCTGCTACATTTTCCCCCTCCTCAGCAGGCAGAGGCACAGCGAGAGGAGGAGCAGACTCATCTGAGATGCTTGCCTTCACCTCTACATCAACATCCTCTGAAATGCCTTCTGGGGAAGGAGACCTGGCTCAAAGGGACCCGGTCTTTGCCGGACCATGTAGATCTGGTGGCCTGGGAATGCTTGAGGAGACAAGACAATCCTGCCCGTGTGTCTGGCACCAGGAGACCGTGTGTCTTCTAGAGAGAACCAGCACTTGTCCATGTCCCCTCTGTGTGTGGCTTCCTGATGCTCCTTGGGCAAGGCGCAGAGCCGTGACCATGTCTGGGTTGGCTAAGACCACGGCTGTGAGACTCCTGGACTCTGAAGGGTGTTGCTCACTCACTGGCTCAGAGGCCCGTTGCAGGCTTGTGTTTCCGTTCCTCCCCCTGACCCAGGTTAGTCCTCAACCAGCCATGGCCACCCCATGGCCCCTCTCCAGTCCTCACCGAGCAGGTGCAGGATGGTCTCCCCATGGTGCTGCTGCACCCTGTACCCAACAACACACCAGTACAAGCCCCTGTCAGGCACTGTCACTGCAGCCAGGGACAGGGAGGCATCTCCACCCTCCAGTTCCTTTTCCAAAAGCAGATGGGCTTTGGGCAGGGTCTGGCTCCTGCCCTGCTCGTACCAGGCCACCTCTTGCTCCAAGAAATACCACGTCACCCACAGGGAGTCCAGGGCCACCCACTCCCCAACATCGAACCAGCACTGCAGCAGGGCCCCCGAGCCCACGCGGGCCGTGGAGGAGGGCGCCGTGGTCACCTGCAGCTGGGAATCTGCCCCGGGGAGAGGAAGCAGCCGTGAGACCCCGCGGGGCTGGGCCGGCACAGGGGAGAGGCTGCCCAGGACGGCACAGCCCTCCACAGGGACCTGGTGCAGGGAGATGGGGGCTGGGGGGCAGGGGCCTGCTGCGCTCGGGGCGATGGGACTTCACCCCCACACGCTGAACTGCCCCCTCTCCCTCACCTGCACGCTCCTCCCACGGGGTTTGGCCAGGCTGCCCCAGGGCTGCACACCCGCCCCAGCCCCCGGCTGCCCCCACACCTGCACCAGGGGAGCAGCGGGACTGGGATTACCCCGTGGGACAGGGAAGAGGGGAGACAGGAGGAGTTACAGGAAGGAGCAGGCTGCCCAGGCCCTGCACCCAGGGCTGCATTTTTCCCACTGTCCTGCCAGAGTCCTTGTCCCTGGGACTAAAATGGATTCCCAGCAGCTCCTCTCTGACTTTCACTTTCCCTTGGAAAGGAGCCAGGCCCCAGCTGCAATCAGCCTGAAGGGAATCCATCCTGTTCCTAAAGCTGAAATGGGTCTGGGACCTGAGCCAGGCCCAGCTTTGCCCCTTCTATATAACTCCCTGGCTCCCAGGTAAGTAGAGGAGTCAACCTGGGGCCTCCTCTGGCCTGGTAGCAGGAGCCCAGGTCTGGCTCAGAGCTCCACGGCTCAAGGGATCCCGGCCCGTCCTGCTTCCTTCCTGGGGTCTGCTCCCAGAGCCCCAATGCCCCCGACAGCCCAGACCCGCAGCCTCCAGGAAGGGGAAAGACTGCACAGGAGAAGGGGCTGTGCATGCTTTGGGGTCCAGGCCCTCAGCTCCTCCAGGCTATGTCCAGGCCTTTCCCACTCCCCCACCCCTTTCTGCACCCACAGTTAGTGGCTTTGCTGCAGTGGGTTGTAGAAGGAGGGAGGTCTCAGTGTCAGGCATGGCTGGTTGTCTCGGGATGGAGTTCATCGGAGCAGCTGGAAGGAGAGAGTCATTGTGCCAGCAGGACTCAGAGCAATGTGTGTCCGAGTGTGAGTGCTCCACTGGGTGGGCTGGCACTGAGACCAAGAGTAGCCTGTCCCCTGTGTCACTCCCATGGTCATTTCTGGGGCTTCTCAAGCTGGCATAGCCAGACAAGTGCGGGTTGGGGGGCCTGGGAATGTCAGAGGGAAGAGGGTAGCTCACATGTCTGGCAGCAAGAGACCATGTCTCCACTAGAGAGAGCTCAGAGCTCATCCATGAGCTGTCTGAGGCTTCCCACTGCCACTCAGACAAAGCCAAGAGCCATGACCATGTCTGGAAAGGGGCTCCATGCTGTGGCAGGAGCTGAAATGGGTCTGGGAACTGGGTCATGTCTCCAAAGCCCCGTGGTTCTGAGGAGTGGAGGGGACAGTCAGCCCAGGGCCTCCCCACCCTGGTAGCAGGAGCAAGGGGCAAGTTTGGGGCTGCAGGGCTCTGGGGATCCCAGCCCCTCCTGATCCCTGCCTGTGGTCTGCTCCCAGAGCCCCAGTGCTCCCCAGCAGCCCAGACCCCCAGGCAGGTGAAAGTTGTGCAGCAGGAGGGGCCGTGTGCGCTTCGGGGTCTAGGCCCCCAGGTGCTTTGGGTCTCAGTGTCCTGGGACACCTGGCTGCAGGGGAAGGGAGGCCTCCCCTAGGCCATGTCCAGGCCTTTCCCGCACCCCCACCCATCTCTGCACTGACAGTTTGCAGTCCTGCTGCCATGGGCTGTGCAGGGCCCTGAACCAGGGCACTGCCTCAGGAGGGACAAGGGCTGGCACACAGCCATCAGCAGCCTTGGGCCTTGACTGATTGAGTACAACCCAGAAGAGACTTTAACCTTCTGTCTCTGACTGGTGGCCTCAATGATATACTCCCAACCCCACAGCTACACCCCACATCAGCCCAGTGCAGTGGTCACCCTGGAGAGGGTGCCCTTGCTGATGCTTGTCACACCCCTCGATGTAATTTTACAGTCCACTTCTAACACAGCCACACTGGGCTGTGACAGCAAGGTGTCTCTGCCCTCCAGCTCCAACAGGCTCTCCCGAAGCTGGGCGCTTGCTCCCATCTGACTGTGCTATCTTCTTCTCCCAGTAATACCACATCCGCCATGCACCATGCAGGATGTGGTATGACTGGCCCACTTAGCACTGCTCCAGCACTGGAGCAGGGCCCCAGAGCCCCAGCAGCACTGGGAGGAGGGCACTGTGATCCCCTGCAGCAGAGAACCAGCACAGGGTAGGGGGCAAAAGAAGCATCCATGAGACCCAGGGCACCGCTGGGCTGGGCTGGGCCAGGCAGAGGGGTGGGGTTGGGACCTGGTGTTATCGAGGAGGTGCTGGGTGCATGGGGTGGGTGCCTGCTGTGCTGCAACCTCCTTGGACTGTGGTACTTACTAGCACCCCCAAATTGTCCCTGTTTATAGACCCAGGGAGGCTTCCCCAGAGCCGGGCTGTTCTCTGCAAATAAGCAGCGGCTGGGATTTTTCGGTTCCAGGTGTGTTTGCGAGGTGGAACCCAGCTGCTTCTGCACCGGGGCTGAACCCAGCCACCACGACTGTGAACAAGGAAGAGCTCGGCTCACAGCATCCGTTTGAAAGTAGCAGGGTCTTGCCCAAGATCCCTGAGCCAGCCCCCACCTGGTATCCCCTCCTCCTTCCAGCTGTAGGCTTGGAGGCCAGAGGTTGTTGCATGAAAACCCTTGATTATTATGTTAAGGGTAAGAATAAAATGCTGGAAACACTGTGGGAGGATAAGTTAATGTTTAGCCGAGGTAGTAGGTGTCCGGCTGGATTTTCATTGACTCTTAACCAATTCTTAACTGCAGGGTGACAGAGGTGACAACAGATAAAGGAACAGGGTGTACAAACACCCAGCACAGGGTCACGCTCTGCCCCTTACTCCATAGTCTCTAGCTGCTGGCTGAATTAAGCCATCAGTGCATTGGCCCAGCAAGTAAAACCTGTAAAAGTAGCACTGAATACAGGAAAGATGTCCTGTACATGAAAAAAAATGCATGCCTTGCTAAACACATCCTCATATTACTCAAAATAGGCATTCAATATCTAAGGTGTTACACATCACAAGCCCTGGTTCACAAGGGAGACTTCAATCCTCGGACATCTGCTGTGAGGGCAATACAGCAGTGCGCAGGCAATGCAAGAGCTTTTGGAGAGTGTTGGTGACAACTTCTGGTGCAAGTGTTGAAGAGCCCAACCAGGGGCCTTGCTCTTCTTCATCTGCTGCTCACAAACAGGGAAGAATTGGTGGGGAACATAGTAGTGGGTGGCAACTTGGGCAGCAGTGACCACAAGATAATTGAGTTCAGGACCCTGAGGAAAGGAAGGATGGATAGTAGCAGAGCAAGGCCCCTGGACTTCAGAAAAGCAGATTTTGACTCACTCAGGGAACTCATGAGCAGAATCCCCTGGGTCCCAGACTGAGGGAGAGAGGCATCCAGGAGAGCTGGCTGGACTTTAAGGAAGCCTTACTGAAAGAGCAGGAATAAACCATCCCAATGCGCAGGAAGACTAGCAAGTATGGCAGAAGACCAGCTTGACTTAGCAGGGAACTCTTCAGTAAACTAAAACACAAAAAGGAAGCTTATAAGTGGAAACCTGGACAAATAACTAGGGAAGAATATAAGAGCATTGCTTGGGCATGCAGGGATGGAGTCCGAAAGGGCAAAGAGCAATTGGAGTTGCAGCTAGCAAGGGATGTGATGGGGAAAAAGAAGGGTTTCTACAAGTATGTTGGTAGCAAAAGGAGGATCAGGGCAAGTGTGGGTTCCTTACTCAGTGGGGGAGGCAACCTTGTGGCAGAGGGTGCAGAAAAGGCTGTAGTGCTCAATGCTTTCTTCACCTCAGTCTTCACAGGCCAGGTCAGCTCCCAGACCACTGCACCAGGCAGCACAGTTTGGGGAGGAGGTGAGAAGCCCTCGGTGGTGGAAGAACATTTTAGGGACTATTTAGAAGAGCTGGATCTGTACGAGTCCATGGGGCTGGACGGGATGTACCCGAGGGTGCTGAGGGAGTTGGCTGATGAGATTGCAGAGCCACTGGCCATCATCTTTGAAAACTCACGGAGATCAGAAGAGGTCCTGGATGATTGGAAAAGGGCAAACATAGTGCATATATTTAAGAAAGGAAAGAAGGAGGATCCAGGGAACTACAGACCAGTCAGCCTCACTTCAATCCCTGGAAAAATCATGGAGCAGATCCTCAAGGAATCCATTTCCAGGCACTTGGAGAAGGTGATTAGGAACAGCCAGCATGGATTCACCAGGGGCAAGTCATGCCTGACCAACCTGACTGCCTTCCACGACAAGGTGACTGGCTCTGTGGATGCGGGGAGACTGGTGGATGTGGGATACCTTGATTTTAGCAAGGCTTTTGATACGATCTCCCACAGCTTTCTCCCCAGCAAGCTAAAGAAGTACGGGCTGGATGAATGGACTGTAAGGTGGGTAGAAACCTGGCTGCAGCATCTGGCTTGGAGGGTAGTAATCAATGGCTCAATGTCTAGTAGGCAGCCGACATCAAGTGGAATGCCCCAGGGATCTGTCCTGGACCTGCTTTTGTTCAATGTCTTCATCAATGACCTGGAAGATGCCATGGAGTGCACCCGCAGCAAGTTTGCAGATGACACCGAGATAGGAGGAGCAGTAAATATGCAAGAGGGTAGGGGTAGGATTCAGAGTGACTTGGACAAATTGGAGGATTGGGTCAAAATAAAAGTCATGAGGTTTAGCAAGGACAAGTGCAAAGTCCTGCACTTAGGACAAAACAATCCCCTGCACCGGTGCAGGCTGGGGCTGACTGGCTGGGCAGCAGCTCTGCAGACAAGGACCTGGGGGGACAGGGGGCAAGGAGCTGACCAGAAGCCAGCAGTGTGCCCTTGGTGCCAAGAAGGGTAATGGCATCCTGGGCTGCATTGGCAGGCGTGTTGCCAGTGGATCGAGGGCAGTGATTGTTTCCTTCTACTCAGCACTGGGGAGGCCACATCTGGAGTCCTGTGTCCAGTTGTGCCCCTCCTCATGACAGGAAGGATGTGGACATGTTGGAGTCCAGTGGTAGGTGACAAAAATACTTCAGGGGCTGGAGTACATGACTTATGAGGAAAGGCTGAGAGACCTGGGCTGATTTAGTTTCGAAAAGAGGAGACTGAGAGGAGACTTAGCAGGCTTCAGGTGGGGTTCGGGGATGGAGATGGACTGTTCTCAGTGGGGGGAAGATGACAGACAAGGAGTAAAGGGCTCAAGTTGCAGCAAGGGAAGTTGAGGTTGGATATTAGGAAAAAGTTTCTCACTAGCAGACAGGACAGTATCGGGGCAGCCACTGCTTTTGCCACCTCTGCCCTTGACCCGGGCTACCAGTGCAGCTGGGAGTAGACACGGCACGTGGGGCCAAACGTCCAGGACAGTGCTGCTCCATTCAGCCAGCAAACCCAGCAGGGCCTGGCCAAGGTCATGGTTGCAGCCCAGGCCGGGGGTGGCACTGGGCTGTGCCAGTGCTCCTGCCTGCATTCAACCTTGGAGGCGCCTGGAGAGAGGCTCGTGCCCCTGTGCTTAGGGTCAGGGTCAGCTTAATTTCAGGGCATTTGAATTCCCACTGCCCTGGAAGTGCTGCCCTGGCCTCAGGCAGCAAAACCCTGCTCCGGGCAGGGCCCAGAGCACTGGGATCTGAACCCAGGATGGATGAGCCAGGTGGGGACAGGCTTCTATTTTTGTAAATGTTGTGTCTTGGCCCAAATCAGCCAAATCAGTTCTGATTTCTCTCGTCTGAGCAGAGCTTCACCTTAGGGATCAGATGCCCCATCTTACCTACACAGAGCCCAGAGGAGGAAGGAGCAGGCTAGAGGCAGAGCCCAGAGCAATCCCTTCTCCCCATCATGGGTACAACCTAGTCCTGGCCCAGGTACCTGTGATACTGGGGAGGAAGTGAAGCCCCAGACTGGTGCATGGGAGGGAGGACACTTGCCAGTGTTTGAGCCACAGGGCCTTGGGGGAGCTCCTGTCCTACCCAGGCAGAACCGAGCCCTGCTAGCGAGCTGGCCACACACATGGATGCACCGCTGCGGCTGGGAGAGCCCCAGTCCCTGATGTCTGTGCCAAGCTGCAAAGACCCACACCCCCACAGCTCCATAAAAAGGATCTGGAGGCCTCAGCCCTGACCAGCCTGCTCCTAAATCCACTCAGGGAAGCGGGTAAACATCAGCACTCTCATCTTTATTCTGGAAGCCCATGGACAGGGACCCCATGGACAGAGAGAATGAGACAGTCCGCACCCCTGGGCTCCTTGCCCAGCCCCACCGCACAGGCCATCCATGAAGGCAGAACGGCAGGAGCAGCATCCACCAGTGCAGGCCTGGGGATGACCCAGCCATGTTCCAGCCACGACCGAGACCCTGGGCCCAGCATCCTTGATCCCTCAGCCCAGCTGTGGGCACCATCCCTGGCATCTCCTGGGTGGGGAAGAGATGCAGTGCTGGTGACATTGCCTCTGTCTTTGGCTGCCACCTCCCTCTTCAGCTCTTGGAGGCTCTGGGGGACTCTGAAAGACCTAGAAAACAAAGGCAACAAGCCTGGGACTTGCTGTCTGGGCCACATGGGCCCATTTACGCTGCATAACAAGACCCTCTACACTTGCAAGGGGGCTGGGGCACGTGGGGGAGTGCAGGTCCAAGGCTGAAGCCTGCACCTCAGGACATGGGAGACAGGATCACAGCTGGGGGATTCAATCTGGGGTCAGGAGTGTCCCCTGACATGTATCTCACTGCTTGTGAGTCTGGTCCATGACAGGATCCCATGTTCCCCTTTGCACTTCCAGTGCTTGGTGCCTTCTCTTGCCTGCCTGGGATGCTCGGAGCAGGTCACTTGATGAAATGCCCAGAAAATGCCTCCCACACCTGAGAACCAGGGGCAGCATGCTCCACCCAAGGGGGCTTCTTGTTAGACAGGACTATGCACCTGGTGCACGATGCAGAAGCCCTGGGCATCACCACCCTGGCCTCGCCCCACGTCACCCAGCCCATGTGCTCCTACCCTGATGTGGCAGCTGCTCGCTGGACCTGGACGTGGGCTCCTTCAGGGCCTCCTGCTCCATATGGCCATGGTTCTCCACTCCAGCGTCCTCAGGCTCCATGGAGGGAACACACAGCTTGGACTCCACGCTGTAGGACTTCCCATCTGGTGCTTGGCTGGGGGCCGGAGTGAGGACTCCGTGGTCATCTGAGTTCTCCAGGGGCCTGGGCTCCTTCTTTCTTGCTCTCTTTCCCAGCAAGGGCATCACCAGCTGCCTGAGGTAGGAGCCTGATACAAAGCTCTGCACAGTGACCGGCTGCCTGGGGACCAGGCCCTGCAGCTGGGAGCCCTCCCCCCGCTCTGGAAGGTGCAGATGGCAGGCTGCAACAGGTGGGAGCAGCATGTCAGTAAGGTGCCCCTGTCCCCAGGCTCATGCCACCAATGCCCTGGCTGGCATGAGCCCAGCTCCTGGATCTCTAATGTGGGCTCCACTTTCCCAGCCAGTGTGGCCCCAGACATCTCCTGTCCCAGATAGCTTCTGGGAGGGCCCAGAGCAAGGGGTCAGACAGTGCCATGGGGTCACAGCCCCTCTGAACTGGGCTGGGTGACAGGTAGGTCTGGTCCCCTGTGGCCCAACCATGACCAGAACCAGAGCGGGGCCCACGACAAGGCCCCTTATCCCAGGACAGATGCTGGGTCTGTCCCATCCCCACTACTTACTGCTGCTCCTCTCAGTGGGGGTCTCCAGGGCGAGGTGTGCCACGCGGCAGATGTACTCTGCCCCCTGGTCCTTGGATGTCCAGAGGGTGAGTCTGGTCTCCTGCTGGAAGCTCTTCCCGTCCCGTGCCAGGACGGCCGTGCCGGGCTCCACCCTGCACTCAGTCGAGTACCGCAGGATCACAGCAGTGTCCTCCCCCTCGCCCCTCCGCAGCCAGGTCACGCTCAGCTCCCCCGGGAAATGCCCCGTGATGCGGCAGCTCAGGGTGACTCCCTTCCCCGTGGGCATGGACTCGGTCTGGGAGATTTCGGACACGTCGGGGGGCCGCAGGAGACCTGGGGAAGGGAACAGGCAGAGGCAGGGACAGGCCCCGTCAGGGGAGCCGCGGCCTGGCAGGGGCTGCGCCCCGGCCCCTCACACACCACACAGACCCCACACCCCTGCAGCGGGGCTGGGACCCCAGGACACGGCCCCTCCTCACCCGCGGCCCTCAGGCTGAGCTCTCTCTCGCTCGGGGGCTCTCCGGGGCCGTGCTGGACGCACACTCGCACTCGCAGCTCCGGCCGGGTCAGGCTCCGGCTGGGCACTCTCCAGACGCTCGTCGCAGTGAACGTGCCGTCCGCGTTCTTGTCTATCTGCGTGGGGTCTTCCCTCCAGCTCCCGGCCCCGTCCCAGCCCCACTGGATCGGGGGCACCTCCCTGGGGTAGAAGTTGTGGAGGTGGACAGCAAACGGCACCTTGTCGCGGGGGTCCCACTCTGGCAACACCTGGATCTCAGACACCTGCGGCCGGGCTGGAGAGACAGTGGGGAGCGGGGGTTAGTGCCAGGGACTGATGGGATCCAGCTTGGGGGAGATGGATGGTTGGGCCCCCCTGGGAGCTGTGGGGCTGGAGCAGTGCAGTGAGGGCCGGGTGAGTCCTGCCTATCCTCAAGAGTTGTTCTGTCTCCAGCTCCATCCCTCCCTGGCTGCAGCAGATGTAGCCACAGCCCGAGGTGGTATCAGGAATGCTGGGATGCTGCTTGGGTGCAATGCATGTTTTGCCCCCCCAGCAGGCTGTGTGGGGCTGAGGCAGTGCGTTGAGGCCTGGGGTCAGGCCTGCCCATCCTCAAGAGTTGTCCTGTTTCCAGCTCCATCTGTCCCTGACAGCAGCAGATGTAGCCACAGCCAGAGGTGGTATTGGGGGCACTGGACACTCACCCCACACCCGGATCTCTGGGGACACTCGCTCCTCTCTGATCAGTTTGGTCTCATGGAGGAAGATGCACCGGACCTGCGCCCCGTCATCCTGCACCGTGGGGGTGAAGGTCAGGGAGGATATGAGATGGGTCCCAGCTCTCTCCTCGGTCACTCTGCAGCCCCTGGGAGCGGATGGGGACTGTGGCTGGTTGCTGTCAGGCACGGTCCTATCGTCACTGTGGATCCACTCCCACTTGATGGTGACATCCTCAGGGAACGTCCCCTCCATGGAGCAGCGCAGGGTCACCTCCTGGCCCAGCAGGCACCGCTCTGGCCCAGCCACATCCGAGATGGAGTATGGGACTGCCCAGCCTGGGGTCAGAGTAATGAACACACAGGACACGGGTCAGCCTGGGACGGGCTGGAATCTGCAGGGGGTGAAGCCTGCTGTGGGGAGGGGAAATCCCAGTACAGAAAAACCTTCTCCCCACTCCCCCCAGTATTAGTCACGCTCCCATCACTCTGGCCCATCTCCCTTTTGGTGACCATGCAGCTGAAGGGAATCATCCCACTCTACCTTTGCTCCTATTTGTGTGGCAGGAAATGATTATGATGACCACGGTTCCTGCTATGATTATGATGGCTATGATCTGTGTTCTGGTTTCATCCACGTCTGTGCTCTGTTCTAGGAGGAGAAAACCAGGCAGAACTCAGCTTTGGTGTATGGCCTGGCATCCTCTGTGCCCCAGCTGCTGCCAGGGTTTGCTCTGGGATGCAGGGGATCCCTGTGCCTGGCCATGCACCAGGAATGCAAGGGACTGGATGCAGAAGCCCAGGAGGCCCCTCCAGGCCTGCATCTCCCTGCTCTTTGTTGCTCCAGTTGCTCTGGGAGGGAAGGGACATTCCCCTGGCTAATGCATCCCCAGACCATGCTGGTCTGCAGCTCAACACCACCTGCACGCTGGCCAGGAGCAGCTCTGTGCTACCTCAGACAGAGGGCAAGGGAATTGCCTCCATGCTCAGAGTCAGGGCAGCAGGCAGGTCCCAGCACAGGCTCTCACCTCGGATGTCCAGGGAGATGTCTTCCTGCAGTGGCTGCTCCAGAGCCTTGTGGCGGACGTGGCAGGAGAAGTTGCTGCTAGTGTCAGTGTGTGTGAGGGTGAAGGTGTAGGTCAGGGTGAGGCTGAAGGTCCCATCTGGGTTCCTGTGGGGGCTGGAGCGGGTGGAGCCCTTCAGGACCTGCCCGTCTCTCAGCCACACCACGTCCACGTCCTCAGGGAAGAACCCCCACACGTGGCACAGGAGGGAGGTCTCAGCATCTGCAATGCCCTGTTGTCTTGCGATGGAGATTGTTGGTGCAGCTGGAAGGAGAGAGTCACTGTGCCATGTGGGACCCAAGACAGGGAGTGTGCAAGGACTCTGCCAGGTCAGGCTGGCACTGAGCTGCTGAGGCCATGTGGGGCCTGGGCCTGTGTCAGCCCAATGCTCACAGGATAGTCCCCCCCTCTCCAGGAAGGGGTCTTGTGGGGCGGGGGGTCTGGGAGGGTCAGAGGGGCTGGGACAGCACTGCCCATGTGTCTGGAAGCAGGAGATTGTGCCAGCCTCCGCCAGCACACAATGCTAGTACATGTGCCCCCTGTGTGAGAGGGAATTTAACAGCAGCCTTCAACTCCCTGCAGGGTAGGTCCAAAGAGGATGGAGCTGGGCTGGTCTCAGTGAGGGCAGATGACAGGACAAGGAGCAATGGGCTCCAGTTGCAGCAAGGGAAGTTTAGGTTGTATATTAGGAAAAAAAACACGTTCTCACGGGGAGGGTGAAGCCCTGGAACAGGCTACCCAGAGAGGTGGTGGAAGCTCCATCCTTGGAGGTTTTTAAGCTTTGTCCAGACTAAGCCTTGGTTGGGATAATCTAGTTCAGGCAGGTCCTGCTTTAAGCAGTGGGTTGAAGTAGATGTGACCTCCTGAGATCCCTTCCAACTCTCATTTCCTGTGAGTCTGTGACCCAGCGCATTTCAGGTGTAAAGGCAAGGAGAGGGGTGAGGATGGGGCTGGGTGGGCTGGATGGTAGCTGACAGCACTGGGGGGCACTTTGGGGGCTCTGCATGGGCAGGCTGCACTGTCAGTGATGCTTCTCAACAGCTCCTAAGTAGCACGTCTCCATGCCCTTCTCAGCTGTGCTCTTCTCAACAGAGTTGTGGGCCAGAGTTTGCTCTGGCATGATGGGGATCCCTGAACCCAGCCATACACCGGGAATGCAGGGGTCTGGATGCCCCTCCAGGCCTGAGTCCCTCTGGTCCTTGGTGCTCCAGCTCCTCTGGGAGGGAAGGAGCGTTCCTGCTGGCAAATGCAGCCCCACACCATGCTGATCTGCAGCACAGCACTGTCTGCACGCTGGCCTGGGGCAGCTCTGTGCTGTCTCGGGGAGGGGCAAACGAACTTCCCCAACATCTGGTGGGGGGTCCTGGATGGCCCTCCAGGCTTTAGTCCCTCTTCTTCTTGGTGCTCAATCTCCTCCAGGATAGAAGGAGGATTCCCACTGCATATTGCAGCTCCACACCATGCTGGTCTGCAGCTCAGCACTGCCTGCATGCTGGCCTGGAGCAGCTGTGTGCTATCGCAGAGAGGGGACAAGGGAAGTACCTCTGTGTCTGGAGTCAGGGCAGCAGGGGGGTCCTGGCATGGGCTCTTACCTAGGATGTCCAGGGAGATGTCCTCCTGCAGTGACTGCCCCAGAACCTCATGGTAGACGCGGCAGGAGAAGACGCTGCCACTGTCGTGCAGGTCGGCAGTGAAGGTGTAGGTCAGGGTGAAGATGAAGGTCCCGTCCAGTTTGCTTTGGGGACTGGAGCGAGTGAAGCCCTTCTGGACCTGCCCATCTCTCAGCCAAACCATGTCCACATCCATGGGGAAGAACCCCACCACGTGGCACAGGAGCGACGTTTCCTTACCGGCCACAGCTTGTGGTCTTGGGATGGAGATTGTTGGGCCAACTGGGAAGGAGAGAGTCACTGAACCATGCTGGATTGGGGACAGGGAGTGTGGGAGTGACTGCGGGGCTGGACTGGCACTAAGCCACTGAGGCTATGTGGGGCCTGGCCCTCTGTCAGTGCTGATGTTCACCTGACAGACCCCCAGAGCAGGCGGCACAGGAGCCTTGTGCGCCTGGGGGGTTTGGAAGAACCAAAGGGAAGAGGACAGCGCTGCCTGTGTGTCTGGCAGCAGGAGATTGTGCCTCCCTCAGCTGGCACACAACACCAGTACGTGGGCCCCCAGCATGAGGCTTCCCAGTGCTCCTGGTTAGAGACTCAGGGCCCTCCCTATGGCCAGGGTGGGACAGGACATGACAAAGAGACCCCCGATGTCTGGAACTCATCGCACACTTGCCCCCTTGCACAACTGTGCCATGAGTCTGCATGCGTGTGCCACCTCTACCCTCATCCAGCCCCAGTATGACCATGAGCACGGCTGTCCCCAGAGCCCCGGTCTGGTCCTCACCGAGCAGATGCAGGGTGGTCTCCCCCTGGTGATGATGTTCCCTGTGCCACACGACACACTTGTACACACCCTTGTCCCATGGGGTCACTGTGGCCAGAGACAGGGAGGCATCTCCACTTTGCAGCTCGTTCTCCGATGGCAGGCTGGCCCCGGACTGGGCCTGGCTCCTGCCCCGGTCATACCAGGCCACCTTCCGCTCCCCTAAATACCACTGCACCCGCACGGAGTCCAGGGCCACTGGCCCCTCAACAGTGAACCGGCAATGCAGTAGGACTCCCGAGCCCAGGCGGGCCCAGGAGGAGGGCACTGTGGTCACCTGGACCTTGGGACCTGCACAGGGGAGAGGAAAAAGCCGTGAGGCCCCGAGGGGCTGGGCCAGCACAGGGGAACACAAACTGGGACTGCCCTAGCTCCTGCGGGGACTTGGTGCCACACGACAGACTCTGGACTGGGGGGAGGAGCCTGCTGCGCTTTGGGCATGATTTGACTTCTCACAAAGATGCTGAGCTGAGTCCATGACATCATCCCATGGTGCAGCCACTCCAGACCCTGCATACGCCTCATGCACGGAGACCCTGTGTACTCCCGGAGCCAGGACAATGCTCGGTGCATTTTTGCCAACACGTGTCCTCTGTGCTGGGCCCATCTGCCTGGGTTTGCCAGGCTGCCCTGTCCCCGGCTGCACACCACGGACCCTGGGTGTCAGCAGAGGAAGTGCTGGGTGTGAGGGGCCTTTTGCTCTGTGACCACCTTGGGCTTTGGAAGTTACTAGCACCCCCAAACCACCCCTGCTTATGGGACACCCAAGCTGCGGCGGATTAATGTGTCTGGGGTCCTGGACAAAAACAAGCTTCCCCCCCCATGGAAGCCGGGGGGGGGGGGGGGCGTCCCCTCCTGCCGCAGGTAGAGGAGGCTGGGGGGACCCTGCCAGGTGAGGGGGTGTGCACTTGCCCCCTTTTCTCCTTGTTCCATACCCCACCTCCCCCTTTATGGCCAAACACATATAGGCATACACATACACAGGCATGCGCAGACAGGTATTCACACAAAAGGGTGCACACTCTACTCTGCACATGGACACAGACACAAACATACTCTCCCAGCCATGAACACAGACACATGCACACACACATGCACACACGCATGCACAGAGGTATGCACATACAGACACAAATGCACACACACAAGCACAGATGCGCACACAAAGACACGCATGCAAGGATGCATAGATGGACACACACAGAAACAAATGCATACAGATGCACACACACAGATGTACAGATGTGCAGACAAATGCACATGCATGCACATACGTGCACACACAGACAGACGCACCTATAGATGCACACACACATGCACAAGGAGACGTGCATGCATACAGAGATGCACACAGTTGCACACACACACAGGCATGCGCGCACACACAGATGCACACATAGAGACAGATAGAGACGGAGACGCACACACCCAGCCACATCTCTTCCCCTCACAGGACCTCCCTCCTACCCCTCTTTCCATCACTCTGAGGCAGAGCCCTCCGCTCCGCTCCCCTCCCTTTCCTCCCCCCAGCTGCCCACTGCTCTGTCTTGCCCCCACCTGGCCCCTGCTGCACGGACTGGCGGGCGCTGCTGCCCGGCTGTGTTTGTGCGACCACACACGTGCACAAACTGGACTGGGCCAGGCGGTGCTGGGATGGGTGACTATGGAGGCTAAGGTGAATCTGGGATCCCCGCTCTCGGCTGCAGGGAAGCAAATGTGAAAGCCGCAGTTTAAAACTTGGCGCCATTTTTGTTTAACTGCTGGGAGATAAAAGCGTGCCAAGAAAACCAGAGCTTTCACTTTCCTGCTGGTGAGGATCCCGGGCCCTGAATTGGTAGCGGGCCCTGGGCTCGTGCCCAGCTAGATCCTCCATTAATCTGCCTATGGGCCCACAGCTCCCCAAGAGCCGGGCCGTTCTATGCAAACATGGGGCCGCTGTCCTTTCTCTGTCCCAGGTGTGTTCACGAAGTGGCACCCAGGTGCCTCTCCACCAGGGCTGAACATGGCCACCACAGCCGGGCCCTGCCACCCCTCGCCCCAGCAGAGCAGGGGGTCGGTACTTACCTGGTGTCCTCAGGAAGAGGAGACTCAGGAGCAGGCCCCCAACCCCAAGGGTCAGGGCTGGGACTCCGGTCCAACCTGGCACACAGTCATTGTGTTCTCTCCTACGAGGCAGCATGGATCCCTGGGCTGTCCCTTTGTGCTTTCACCTTCCCCGTGTGGCAGGGTGGGGCTGGGAGAAGGGGCCAAGGTGCAGCATGGAGCCAGAGCTGCTCCTCCCACACCCCACAGCCTGCGGGAGCTGGGGCAGAGCCAGCCCTGCCCATGGCCCTGGGGAGAGAAGGGGAGGGCCAGCCCTGAGCTCTGCACAGCACATGGGACCCCTCTGCTCCCCACGACCAGGGGGTAAGTGCAGAGGGGCAGCATGCTGCTTGGGGTCCGGTCCCTCAGTGCCACCCATGGCTCCATGTCCTGAGACTCCCAGTTTCAGGGGGCATGGAGCGCCCCCCAGGCTATGGTGACCACCTATCCCTAATGGGGCAGGACAGTCCTGGAATGGGAGCCCCAAGTCCTGCTCCCAGGCTGCATGACTGTGGAGCATCATGTGTCCGGGATCGGTACCACCGTGCAGGGAACTGCAGGAAACGGTGGGTTTCCCCTTGCAGGCCAGCAGTGTTCCAGCCTTCCTGGGGCTGCTTGAGGCCACCAGGAGTGGGATGCTGGGGGCCATGTTTATATGCATGCCTGCACTCATGCACATGGCCAGGAATACAGTCAGGTAGGGCACAGAGCAGCTCCCAGCAGGTAAGTCTAAGAGGTGGGGGGGAGGGAACATGCGGGGGCAGATCGAGGCCCCTACAGTGAGGGAGGAATTGGGGTAGGGGTTGAGGCGCTGCCCAGCTGCTGCCCAGCCAGGGTGGGGCTGGAGCCAAGCAGGAGGGAACTATGGGTGGTTCATCTATGGGGTACAGGGCATCACAGCTCTCCAGTGCTGCATGCACAGCCGGGGGGAGGAAAAAGGGGAAATTCGCCCCCCCAGATTTGTGTTTGGGGCAGGAGTGGGCTTCCCACTGCAGTGTCAGGGCTCCCTGCCCTGCTGCCCTGCCCTGGGAGCCCCACTCTGCAATGGTGATGCACCCCCTGCTTGTCTGACAATAGTTGGGCAGGAACAGCATGGAGTTGTGCCCCCCATTACTGCTTGGTGGGCAAGGGGCACATGGTTGGTGCAGGGGTCCTGGGGGAAGGGCAGCAGGGCAGGGAGCCCCGAGCCTGCAGCAGACAGCCCACATCTGCCTCGGCCCCATTTGACTGCTGTAGCCTAGCTGCCGGGACAGCTGTAGGGGGAAGTGGGCATATGTCCTGGCTTTGTAATTTTAAAAGGTGGTCATCCTTCCAGGGGCCTGAGGTCACCAAGGCTGTGCTGAGCTTATTTTGAAAAGGATTGAACTGCCCCTTTTCAAGGGGGAGGGGAAAGCTCTTCCTGGGCAACGGAGTATGGGGGCTGGAGCAGCAGTTCAAGGGTCTCTGGGGACAGGAGAGAAGAAGCCCCAACCCTGCTCGTGCCCTGGTTGAGCTGCAGGCTCTGCACTAGGCTCTGGACAGCTTCCCCTGCCCTTGAGGTGCTAGTGTGAGCAGGTGGAGGAGGGGAGGCGGTGCTGGCAGCAGGAGGCCCACAGCCCCGGGGCAGTGCCCGGCAAGCTGGCCGAAGGGCCTGTGCAGGCCTGAGCTCTGTCAGTGCAGAGAGAGCAGCAGCAGTGGCTGAGCCATGTCTGGCTGTGCACCGTCCCGGTGCCTGCCCTACTGCTGGGGGATGAGGAGGAGCAGAGAAATGTTGCTACTCTGGTGGCAGCAGTGAGGAGGTAGGGCAGGAAGATGTGTATGTGCCTGTGAGTATGTGAGTGTGTGTGTCCACGTGTGGCCTGTGCAATTGTATGTGTGTGTGAGCATATGTGTGTATGTGCCTGTGTGCACACATGTGTGTGTGAGTGAGTGTATATGCATGCTAGCGTCTGTACCTTTGTGTGTGTGTGCATGTGTGTGTTTGAGTGTGAGCATCTGTGTGTGCATGTGTGTGCACTTGTGTCATTGTGCAGGTGCCTGTGTGTGTGTACAAGTGAATGTGCCTCTGTGTGTGTGCATATGTAAACTTGTGTGTGTGCGTATGTGCGTGGGGGACAAGTGGGAGGGGGTTTCCTCTGGTTATGCCCCCGCACTGGGTGGCAAGGAGGGGCTGAGTGCCCAACTCCCAATTGCCTTGTCCATCAGAGCAACACGGACACACACCCAGTCACCTCCCAACCCAGCTCCTGCAGCTGCTCCTGGGGCAAGGCGAGGTGAGGGTCTGCCCGTGGCCGTGGCTGGACAGGAGCACGGCAGTGAGACCCGGGCTCTGAAGCATGTTGCTCACTTGCTGCCCCCATGGATGCGGGGCAGACCGGGGTGAACGTGCCACCTCCCAGCTCCGTCACAACCACAGCCCCCGCAGCCCTTCTCTGGCCCTCGTCCGTGGGCACAGGGAGCTCCCCCGATGCTGCTGCACTCTGTGCTGAATGGGTCTGGTGGCACTGTTGCTGTGGGTTCTGCTGGGCCGTCAGTGCCCATGGGGTCCGAGCTGCAGGGCAGCAATGTTGCAGCCAGGTTTCAGCACTGCCCCGCAGTCCACTGGCAAATGGGGACCCCAGTGCACCTGGGAATTAGTCTGAGGTCCAAACCGGTTCCCCGGGGGCACGGGACCTGGTTCCAAGCCAGACCCAGGCTCCGCTCCGGCCTGGAGGCTGCAGTGGGGGGAGCCTGGGCTGGGACTGGGGCTGCTGGTTGGGAGTGAGGGGCTCCCAGCCCTGTGGATGGATGGATGGAGGGATGAGGTGATGGAGCCAGAGCCTCGACTTCATTCCTCCTTTCTCCCCACAAACACGGGGCTGCATTTAGGTCTGGGCCCCGGCGGGAATCATCATCACATCCCATTCCCATGGTGACCAGGGGTGGTCCCTTGATGTCAGCTGTCCCTGCAGGCGGATACCTCCCCAGGGTGGGATATGGGGAGAGGAGGGTTATATGGCTCCCTTGGTGCCCCTCAACTACAACCCTCCACTGCCACCTGCTTTGCACCCATGCATGGCCCCATGGCAGGGGGCAGCTGTCTCTGGGCTGTCAGCAGTGCTTGTGTTTCCAGCCCTGACCAGAGCTGCACCAAGGACACGGAGCAGGGCCCGGCCCCAGGTGGCTCATTGCCCCGGGGGTGACTCTCATCTGTGGGGAGATCCCAGCCCAGCCCAGTGCCCCCAGCCCTGTGGGATCTCCCAGGAGGAGGTTGGTCCCCTCCAAAGGGGAAGGGGTTTCAGCCCAGACCCACACCTGGCAGGACCTTTGCACTGGGAAATCCCAAGAGCTCGTCCAGACCCTGGGGTCAGCCACAGCTACTGAGTGCTGCCCTAGGCTGGGAGGAGCAGGGGAATGGCCTAAGAGTCCATCCGGAGCTGGGGCCCGGGGCTGTTCACACTCACAGCAAGAATCATAGCCTGTACCAAAGCCCTAGGCTGGGCTACCCCAGCTCTGCTCACTGAGCCACCCCCTCACTGAGTACTGGATGCCCTGGGGGAGGAAGACCTCAGGCCCTGAGGCTGAACCCTCGTCCAGCACCCAGGAAGGAAGCGCAGAGGGCAGAGACCAGCTGGGGTGGGGGCTCTCAAGACAGTGGTGTCTGCTGCCTCAGGGCACTGCCCCATGCCCCACCTGCTGTGGGCATGGCCCAGAGAGCTGGGATCTGAACCCAGGACCTTTCTGACCTGAACAAGAACCAGAACCAGGAAGGGCTGAACCAAGCTCCAGCCAGAACCACCGCTCTCAGCCCTATGGCACTGTAGCTGCTCCCCTTCCAGCTCTCCCAGCTGGCACAGGGCAGAGTCTGGTTTTGGGGTAGGTACAGGCAGCTCTGACCCTAAAGCCTAGGGCAAAAGTGGACTTGCCCAGGATTTGAACCCAGGACCTCTCTTGCACACAGTACCAAAAAAAAAGCACACCTGTGGGTAGGGTTGGGGTGGAAGAGAACAGGAGGGAGGGGTATATGATGGGGGGGGGGGTGGGGGGGCAGTGATATGCCCATGCCCTGCCTCTGCCCCTTTCTCCCCCAAGCCTCTGCACTTCCAGTGCCCCTCTACACCTGGCCCACAACCCCTGCCCTCCAGCCCTGCTGTCCACACAGTGCGTGTGCAAGCACATTCACGCATGCATGCACACACACACTGTCTCTTACCTGGGAGTTTGCCGGAGCCCCTGCACAGACCAGGTGACCCCTGACAGCCTTGCCCGCTGCTCCCAGCCCCAAGCAGCCAACTCGGGAAAGCAGAGGCAAAGTGAAAACCTGGACATTTGCTTGCATTTCAAAAACTCACCCAGACACAAGGACAGGGGGCCAAGAAAGAGGACATTGTAGGAGGGTGGCCCTGTCCTTCCCCAGTTCCCCTCAGAGCCCGCCTGCCACGACTTTGATTGTAAGTAAAAGATGTTCAGTGTTTATCCCTGAGCACACCACAGACCGCCCACATGATTCACTTCCCAGTGCTAACTTTATTGCTATCAACCTTACATTGTTGTTCCCTCCCTGGTAATTGCTAGGGCTGTGCAAAATGGAACAGTGTTTCTTTTTTACTTGTGTTTTGAGTCAAAATGGCTCCTCCATTTCGTTCCGTCAAAACATTTTCCCATTTCAACTGTTTTGACGTTTTGCCCATAGGATATAATGGGGAAGGTCAAAACAGGCTATATCTTTGTAATTTTTAGCCATATGTGGATGACACTTCCAGGAGTGGTAGCTGCTTCTGAGGGCATTATGTGTGCCAAGCTGCAAGAAGATAGGTTCAGGGGGTTCAGAGAACCTGTACCCCAATATTTTTAGATAAAAACTCATGTCATGTGTATATGTTAAGCCACAGTGGGGCCAAAACTGCAGAAATGGTAGCCCCTGCTGAGGCAACAAAACCTGCTATGTTTCAAGGAGGTAGGTGCAGGGGTGTTGGGGAAACTGCACGCCAAATTTCTGAAAGCAAAGCTCATGTCACGTGTGTGTGTTAAGCCATAGTGGGGTCACAACTGCGGGGGTCGTGACCCCTGGGGAGGCCACAAACCCTGCCAAGTTTCAACAAGATCTGTGCAGGGGTTTGGAACGCGCCCCGCTTTCTGTCCACCTTTCCCCCACTCTTCCTGTGCGGTCAGCCTCTGCTTTGGGGGGACGGGGGCTTTGGAGTGAGTGGGGGACTTCCCTTTGGGTGTGCTGCCGCTGGTGCCAGGCAGAGGAGGAGCAAGAGCAAGGGGATGGTGCCTGCGGAGATGCATCAGCATCCCCGTGGTGCTCATATGCTTTGTTCCCTTGCCCTGGCTGGTTTTGTCTCGGCAGTGCAGGCAGATAGCATACGTGGGATCATCTGCCAGCTCATAATGATCCCAGACCACACTACCCGCTTGCTTCTGGTGCGCGGGTGCATCTGTGGGTGCTGCTGCATTTTCCCCCTCCTCAGCAGGCAGAGGCACAGCGAGAGGAGGAGCAGACTCATCTGAGATGCTTGCCTTCACCTCTACATCAACATCCTCTGAAATGCCTTCTGGGGAAGGAGACCTGGCTCAAAGGGACCCGGTCTTTGCCGGACCATGTAGATCTGGTGGCCTGGGAATGCTTGAGGAGACAAGACAATCCTGCCCGTGTGTCTGGCACCAGGAGACCGTGTGTCTTCTAGAGAGAACCAGCACTTGTCCATGTCCCCTCTGTGTGTGGCTTCCTGATGCTCCTTGGGCAAGGCGCAGAGCCGTGACCATGTCTGGGTTGGCTAAGACCACGGCTGTGAGACTCCTGGACTCTGAAGGGTGTTGCTCACTCACTGGCTCAGAGGCCCGTTGCAGGCTTGTGTTTCCGTTCCTCCCCCTGACCCAGGTTAGTCCTCAACCAGCCATGGCCACCCCATGGCCCCTCTCCAGTCCTCACCGAGCAGGTGCAGGATGGTCTCCCCATGGTGCTGCTGCACCCTGTACCCAACAACACACCAGTACAAGCCCCTGTCAGGCACTGTCACTGCAGCCAGGGACAGGGAGGCATCTCCACCCTCCAGTTCCTTTTCCAAAAGCAGATGGGCTTTGGGCAGGGTCTGGCTCCTGCCCTGCTCGTACCAGGCCACCTCTTGCTCCAAGAAATACCACGTCACCCACAGGGAGTCCAGGGCCACCCACTCCCCAACATCGAACCAGCACTGCAGCAGGGCCCCCGAGCCCACGCGGGCCGTGGAGGAGGGCGCCGTGGTCACCTGCAGCTGGGAACCTGCCCCGGGGACAGGAAGCAGCCGTGAGACCCCGCGGGGCTGGGCCGGCGCAGGGGAGAGGCTGCCCAGGACGGCACAGCCCGCTGCGGGGACCTGGTGCAGGGAGATGGGGGCTGGGGGGCAGGGGCCTGCTGCGCTCGGGGCGACAGGACTTTACCCCCACACACTGAACTGCCCCCTCTCCCTCACCCTCATGGTCCTCCCACGGGGTTTGGCCAGGCTGCCCCAGGGCTGCACACCCGCCCCAGCCCCCGGCTGCCCCCACACCCGCACCAGGGGAGCAGCGGGACTGGGATTACCCCATGGGGCAGGGAAGAGGGGAGACAGGAGGAGTTACAGGAAGGAGCAGGCTGCCCAGGCCCTGCACCCAAGGCTGCATTTTTCCCACTGTCCTGCCAGAGTCCTTGTCCCTGGGGCTAAAATGGATTCCCAGCAGCTCCTCTCTGACTTTCACTTTCCCTTGGAAAGGAGCCAGGCCCCAGCTGCAATCAGCCTGAAGGGAATCCATCCTGTTCCTAAAGCTGAAATGGGTCTGGGACCTGAGCCAGGCCCAGCTTTGCCCCTTCTATATAACCCCATAGCTCCCAGGAGAGGAGAGGAGTCAACCTGGGGCCTCCTCTGGCCTGGTAGCAGGAGCCCAGGTCTGGCTCAGAGCTCCACGGCTCAAGGGATCCCGGCCCATCCTGCTTCCTTCCTGGGGTCTGCCCCCAGGGCCCAAGTGCCCCCGACAGCCCAGACCCACAGCCTCCAGGAAGGGGAAAGACTGCACAGGAGAAGGGGCTGTGCATGCTTTGGGGTCCAGGCCCTCAGCTCCTCCAGGCTATGTCCAGACCTTTCCCACTCCCCCACCCCTTTCTGCACCCACAGTTAGTGGCTTTGCTGCAGTGGGTTGTAGAAGGAGGGAGGTCTCAGTGTCAGGCATGGCTGGTTGTCTCGGGATGGAGTTCATCGGAGCAGCTGGAAGGAGAGAGTCATTGTGCCAGCAGGACCCAGAGCAATGTGTGTCCGAGTGTGAGTGCTCCACTGGGTTGGGCTGGCACTGAGACCAAGTGTAGCCTGTCCCCTGTGTCACTCCCATGGTCATTTCTGGGGCTTCTCAAGCTGGCATAGCCAGACAAGTGCGGGTTGGGGGGCCTGGGAATGTCAGAGGGAAGAGGATAGCTCACATGTCTGGCAGCAAGAGACCATGTCTCCACTAGAGAGAGCTCAGAGCTCATCCATGAGCTGTCTGAGGCTTCCCACTGCCACTCAGACAAAGCCAAGAGCCATGACCATGTCTGGAAAGGGGCTCCATGCTGTGGCAGGAGCTGAAATGGGTCTGGGAACTGGGTCATGTCTCCAAAGCCCCGTGGTTCTGAGGAGTGGAGGGGACAGTCAGCCCAGGGCCTCCCCACCTTGGTAGCAGGAGCAAGGGGCAAGTTTGGGGCTGCAGGGCTCTGGGGATCCCGGCCCCTCCTGCTCCCTGCCTGTGGTCTGCTCCCAGAGCCCCAGTGCTCCCCAGCAGCCCAGACCCCCAGGCAGGTGAAAGTTGTGCAGCAGGAGGGGCCGTGTGCGCTTCGGGGTCCAGGCCCCCAGGTGCTTTGGGTCTCAGTGTCCTGGGAAACTTGGCTGCAGGGGAAGGGAGGCCTCCCCTAGGCCATGTCCAGGCCTTTCCCGCACCCCCACCCATCTCTGCACTGACAGTTTGCAGTCCTGCTGCCATGGGCTGTGCAGGGCCCTGAACCAGGGCACTGCCTCAGGAGGGACAAGGGCTGGCACACAGCCATCAGCAGCCTTGGGCCTTGACTGATTGAGTACAACCCAGAAGAGACTTTAACCTTCTGTCTCTTCCTGGTGGCCTCAATGATATACTCCCAACCCCACAGCTACACCCCACATCAGCCCAGTGCAGTGGTCACCCTGGAGAGGGTGCCCTTGCTGATGCTTGTCACACCCCTCGATGTAATTTTACAGTCCACTTCTAACACAGCCACACTGGGCTGTGACAGCAAGGTGTCTCTGCCCTCCAGCTCCAACAGGCTCTCCCGAAGCTGGGCGCTTGCTCCCATCTGACTGTGCTATCTTCTTCTCCCAGTAATACCACATCCGCCATGCACCATGCAGGATGTGGTATGACTGGCCCACTTAGCACTGCTCCAGCACTGGAGCAGGGCCCCAGAGCCCCAGCAGCACTGGGAGGAGGGCACTGTGATCCCCTGCAGCAGAGAACCAGCACAGGGTAGGGGGCAAAAGAAGCATCCATGAGACCCAGGGCACCGCTGGGCTGGGCTGGGCCAGGCAGAGGGGTGGGGTTGGGACCTGGTGTTATCGAGGAGGTGCTGGGTGCATGGGGTGGGTGCCTGCTGTGCTGCAACCTCCTTGGACTGTGGTACTTACTAGCACCCCCAAATTGTCCCTGTTTATAGGAGGTGTCCGGCTGGATTTTCATTGACTGTTAACCAATTCTTAACTGCAGGGTGACAGAGGTGACAACAGATAAGGGAACAGGGAGTACAAACACCCAGCACAGGGTCACACTCTGCCCCTTACTCCATAGTCTCTAGCTGCTGGCTGAATTAAGCCATCAGTGCATTGGCCCAGCAAGTAAAACCTGTAAAAGTAGCACTGAATACAGGAAAGATGTCCTGTACATGAAAAAAAAATGCATGCCTTGCTAAACACATCCTCATATTACTCAAAATAGGCATTCAATATCTAAGGTGTTACACATCACAAGCCCTGGTTCACAAGGGAGACTTCAATCCTCGGACATCTGCTGTGAGGGCAATACAGCAGTGCGCAGGCAATGCAAGAGCTTTTGGAGAGTGTTGGTGACAACTTCTGGTGCAAGTGTTGAAGAGCCCAACCAGGGGCCTTGCTCTTCTTCATCTGCTGCTCACAAACAGGGAAGAATTGGTGGGGAACATAGTAGTGGGTGGCAACTTGGGCAGCAGTGACCACAAGATAATTGAGTTCAGGACCCTGAGGAAAGGAAGGATGGATAGTAGCAGAGCAAGGCCCCTGGACTTCAGAAAAGCAGATTTTGACTCACTCAGGGAACTCATGAGCAGAATCCCCTGGGTCCCAGACTGAGGGAGAGAGGCATCCAGGAGAGCTGGCTGGACTTTAAGGAAGCCTTACTGAAAGAGCAGGAATAAACCATCCCAATGCACAGGAAGACTAGCAAGTATGGCAGAAGACCAGCTTGACTTAGCAGGGAACTCTTCAGTAAACTAAAACACAAAAAGGAAGCTTATAAGTGGAAACCTGGACAAATAACTAGGGAAGAATATAAGAGCATTGCTTGGGCATGCAGGGATGGAGTCCGAAAGGGCAAAGAGCAATTGGAGTTGCAGCTAGCAAGGGATGTGATGGGGAAAAAGAAGGGTTTCTACAAGTATGTTGGTAGCAAAAGGAGGATCAGGGCAAGTGTGGGTTCCTTACTCAGTGGGGGAGGCAAGCTTGTGGCAGAGGGTGCAGAAAAGGCTGAAGTGCTCAATGCTTTCTTCACCTCAGTCTTCACAGGCCAGGTCAGCTCCCAGACCACTGCACCAGGCAGCACAGTTTGGGGAGGAGGTGAGAAGCCCTCGGTGGTGGAAGAACATTTTAGGGACTATTTAGAAGAGCTGGATCTGTACGAGTCCATGGGGCTGGACGGGATGTACCCGAGGGTGCTGAGGGAGTTGGCTGATGAGATTGCAGAGCCACTGGCCATCATCTTTGAAAACTCATGGCGATCAGAAGAGGTCCTGGATGATTGGAAAAGGGCAAACATAGTGCCTATATTTAAGAAAGGAAAGAAGGAGGATCCAGGGAACTACAGATCAGTCAGCCTTACCTCAGTCCCTGGAAAAATCATGGAGCAGATCCTCAAGGAATCCATTTCCAGGCACTTGGAGAAGGTGATTAGGAACAGCCAGCATGGATTCACCAGGGACAAGTCATGCCTGACCAACCTGACTGCCTTCCACGACAAGGTGACTGGCTCTGTGGATGCGGGGAGACTGGTGGATGTGGGATACCTTGATTTTAGCAAGGCTTTTGATACGATCTCCCACAGCTTTCTCCCCAGCAAGCTAAAGAAGTACGGGCTGGATGAATGGACTGTAAGGTGGGTAGAAACCTGGCTGCAGCATCTGGCTTGGAGGGTAGTAATCAATGGCTCAATGTCTAGTAGGCAGCCGACATCAAGTGGAATGCCCCAGGGATCTGTCCTGGACCTGCTTTTGTTCAATGTCTTCATCAATGACCTGGAAGATGCCATGGAGTGCACCCGCAGCAAGTTTGCAGATGACACCGAGATAGGAGGAGCAGTAAATATGCAAGAGGGTAGGGGTAGGATTCAGAGTGACTTGGACAAATTGGAGGATTGGGTCAAAATAAAAGTCATGAGGTTTAGCAAGGACAAGTGCAAAGTCCTGCACTTAGGACAAAACAATCCCCTGCACCGGTGCAGGCTGGGGCTGACTGGCTGGGCAGCAGCTCTGCAGACAAGGACCTGGGGGGACAGGGGGCAAGGAGCTGACCAGAAGCCAGCAGTGTGCCCTTGGTGCCAAGAAGGGTAATGGCATCCTGGGCTGCATTGGCAGGCGTGTTGCCAGTGGATCGAGGGCAGTGATTGTTTCCTTCTACTCAGCACTGGGGAGGCCACATCTGGAGTCCTGTGTCCAGTTGTGCCCCTCCTCACGACAGGAAGGATGTGGACATGTTGGAGTCCAGTGGAAGGTGACAAAAATACTTCAGGGGCTGGAGTACATGACTTATGAGGAAAGGCTGAGAGACCTGGGCTGATTTAGTTTCGAAAAGAGGAGACTGAGAGGAGACTTAGCAGTCTTCAGGTGGGGTTCGGGGATGGAGATGGACTGTTCTCAGTGGGGGGAAGATGACAGACAAGGAGTAAAGGGCTCAAGTTGCAGCAAGGGAAGTTGAGGTTGGATATTAGGAAAACGTTTCTCACTAGCAGACAGGACAGTATCAGGGGCAGCCACTGCTTTTGCCACCTCTGCCCTTGCCCCGGGCTCCCAGTGCAGCTGGGAGTAGACACGGCACGTGGGGCCAAATGTCCAGGACAGTGCTGCTCCATTCAGCCAGCAAACCCAGCAGGGCCTGGCCAAGGTCATGGTTGCAGCCCAGGCTGGGGGTGGCACTGGGCTGTGCCAGTGCTCCTGCCTGCATTCAACCTTGGAGGCGCCTGGCGAGAGGGTCGTGCCCCTGTGCTTAGGGTCAGGGTCAGCTTAATTTCAGGGCATTTGAATTCCCACTGCCCTGGAAATGCTGCCCTGGCCTCAGGCAGCAAAACCCTGCTCCTGGCAGGGCCCAGAGCACTGGGATCTGAACCCAGGATGGATGTGCCAGGTGGGGACAGGCTTCTATTTTTGTAAATGTTGTGTCTTGGCCCAAATCAGCCAAATCAGTTCTGATTTCTCTTGTCTGAGCAGAGCTTCACCTTAGGGATCAGATGCCCCATCTTACCTACACAGAGCCCAGAGGAGGAAGGAGCAAGCTAGAGGCAGAGCCCAGAGCAATCCCTTCTCCCCATCATGGGTACAACCTAGTCCTGGCCCAGGTACCTGTGATACTGGGGAGGAAGTGAAGCCCCAGACTGGTGCATGGGAGGGAGGACACTTGCCAGTGTTTGAGCCACAGGGCCTTGGGGGAGCTCCTGTCCTACCCAGGCAGAACCGTGCCCTGCTAGGGAGCTGGCCACACACATGGATGCACCGCTGCGGCTGGGAGAGCCCCAGTCCCTGATGTCTGTGCCAAGCTGCAAAGACCCACACCCCCACAGCTCCATAAAAAGGATCTGGAGGCCTCAGCCCTGACCAGCCTGCTCCTAAATCCACTCAGGGAAGCGGGTAAACATCAGCACTCTCATCTTTATTCTGGAAGCCCATGGACAGGGACCCCATGGACAGAGAGAATGAGACAGTCCGCACCCCTGGGCTCCTTGCCCAGCCCCACCGCACAGGCCATCCATGAAGGCAGAACGGCAGGAGCAGCATCCACCAGTGCAGGCCTGGGGATGACCCAGCCATGTTCCAGCCACGACCGAGACCCTGGGCCCAGCATCCTTGATCCCTCAGCCCAGCTGTGGGCACCATCCCTGGCATCTCCTGGGTGGGGAAGAGATGCAGTGCTGGTGACATTGCCTCTGTCTTTGGCTGCCACCTCCCTCTTCAGCTCTTGGAGGCTCTGGGGGACTCTGAAAGACCTAGAAAACAAAGGCAACAAGCCTGGGACTTGCTGTCTGGGCCACATGGGCCCATTTACGCTGCATAACAAGACCCTCTACACTTGCAAGGGGGCTGGGGCACGTGGGGGAGTGCAGGTCCAAGTCTGAAGCCTGCACCTCAGGACATGGGTGCAGCTGGGAGACAGGATCACAGCTGGGGGATTCAATCTGGGGTCAGGAGTGTCCCTTGACACGTATGTCACTGCTTGTGAGTCTGGTCCATGACAGGATCCCATGTTCCCCTTTGCACTTCCAGTGCTTGGTGCCTTCTCTTGCCTGCCTGGGATGCTCGGAGCGGGTCGCTTGATGAAATGCCCAGAAAATGCCTCCCACACCTGAGAACCAGGGGCAGGATGCTCCACCCAAGGGGGCTTCTTGTTAGACAGGACTATGCACCTGGTGCACGATGCAGAAGCCCTGGGCATCACCACCCTGGCCTCGCCCCACGTCACCCAGCCCATGTGCTCCTACCCTGATGTGGCAGCTGCTCGCTGGACCTGGACGTGGGCTCCTTCAGGGCCTCGTGCTCCATATGGCCATGGTTCTCCACTCCAGCATCCTCAGGCTCCATGGAGGGAACACACAGCTTGGACTCCACGCTGTAGGACTTCCCATCTGGTGCTTGGCTGGGGGCCGGAGTGAGGACACCGTGGTCATCTGAGTTCTCCAGGGGCCTGGGCTCCTTCTTTCTTGCTCTCTTTCCCAGCCAGGGCATCACCAGCTGCCTGATGTAGGAGCCTGATACAAAGCTCTGCACAGTGACCGGCTGCCTGGGGACCAGGTCCTGCAGCTGGGAGCCCTCCCCCCGGTCTGGAAGGTGCAGATGGCAGGCTGCAACAGGTGGGAGCAGCATGTCAGTAAGGTGCCCCTGTCCCCAGGCTCATGCCACCAGTGCCCTGGCTGGCATGAGCCCAGCTCCTGGCTCTCTAATGTGGGCTCCAATTTCCCAGCCAGTGTGGCCCCAGACATCTCCTGTCCCAGATAGCTTCTGGGAGGGCCCAGAGCAAGGGGTCAGACAGTGCCATGGGGTCACAGCCCCTCTGAACTGGGTCTGGTCCCCTGTGGCTCAACCATGACCTGAACCAGAGCAGGCCCATCACAAGGTCCCTTATCCCAGGGCAGATGCTGGGTCTGTCCCATCCCCACTACTTACTGCTGCTCTTCTCAGTGGGGGTCTCCAGGGCGAGGTGTGCCACACGGCAGATGTACTCTGCCCCCTGGTCCCTGGATGTCCAGAGGGTGAGTCTGGTCTCCTGCTGGAAGCTCTTCCCGTCCCGTGCCAGGACGGCCGTGCCGGGCTCCACCCTGAAGTCAGCCGAGTCCCGCAGGATCACAGCAGTGTCCTCCCCCTCGCCCCTCCGCAGCCAGGTCACGCTCAGCTCCCCCGGGAAATGCCCCGCGATGCGGCAGCTCAGGGTGACTCCCTTCCCCTTGGCCATGGACTCGGGCTGGGAGATGTCGGACACGTCCGGGGGCCGCAGGAGACCTGGGAAGGGAAGAGGCAGAGGCAGGGACAGGCCCCGTCAGGGGAGCCGCGGCCTGGCAGGGGCTGCTCCCCGGCCCCTCACACACCACACAGACCCCACACCCCTGCAGCGGGGCTGGGACCCCAGGACACGGCCCCTCCTCACCCACGGCCCTCAGGCTGAGCTCTCTCTCGATCGGGGGCTCTCTGGGGCCGTGCTGGACGCACACTCGCACTCGCAGCTCCGGCCGGGTCAGGCTCCGGCTGGGCACTCTCCAGACGCTCGTCGCGGTGAACGTGCCGTCCGCGTTCTTGTCTATCTGCGCGGGGTCTTCCCTCCAGCTCCCGGCCCCGTCCCAGCCCCACTGGATCGGGGGCACCTCCCTGGGGTAGAAGTTGTGGAGCTGGACAGCAAACGGCACCTTGTCGCGGGGGTCCCACTCTGGCAACACCTGGATCTCAGACACCTGCGGCCGGGCTGGAGAGACAGTGGGGAGCGGGGGTTAGTGCCAGGGACTGATGGGATCCAGCTTGGGGGAGATGGATGGTTGGGCCCCCCTGGGAGCTGTGGGGCTGGAGCAGTGCAGTGAGGGCCGGGTGAGTCCTGCCTATCCTCAAGAGTTGTTCTGTCTCCAGCTCCATCCCTCCCTGGCTGCAGCAGATGTAGCCACAGCCGGAGGTGGGATCAGGAATAGTGCGATCCTGCTTGGGTGCAATGCATGTTTTGCCCCCCCAGCAGGCTGTGTGGGGCTGAGGCAGTGCAATGAGGGCTGGGGTCAGGCCTGCCCATCCTCAAGAGTTGTCCTGTCTCTAGTTCCATCTGTCCCTGACAACAGCAGATGTAGCCACAGCCAGAGGTGGTATTAGGGACACTGGACACTCACCCCACACCCGGATCTCCGGGGACACTCGCTCCTCTCTGATCAGTTTGGTCTCATGGAGGAAGAGGCACCGGACCCGCGCCCCGTCGTCCTGCAGCGTGGGGGTGAAGTTCAGGGAGGACGTGAGGCGGGTCCCAGCTCTCTCCTCTGTCACTCTGCAGACCCTGGGAGCGGATGAGGACTGCGGCTGGTTGCTCTCAGGCACGGTCCTGTCCTCACTGTGGATCCACTCCCACTTGATGGTGACATCCTCAGGGAACGTCCCCTCCATGGAGCAGCGCAGGGTCACCTCCTGGCCCAGCAGGCACCGCTCTGGCCCAGCCACCTCCGAGATGGAGTATGAGACTGCCCAGCCTGGGATCAGAGTAATGAACACACAGGACACGGGTCAGCCTGGGACGGGCTGGAATCTGCAGGGGGTGAAGCCTGCTGTGGGGAGGGGAAATCCCAGTACAGAAAAACCTTCTCCCCACTCCTGCCTTCCCCCAGTATTAGTCACGCTCTCATTTCTCTGGCCCTTCTCCCTTTTGGGGACCATGCAGCCGAAGGGAATCATCCCACTCTACCTTTTCTCCTATTTGTATGGCAGGAAATGATTATGATGACCACGGTTCCTGCTATGATTATGATGGCTATGATCAGTGTTCTGGTTTGATCCACGTCTGTGCTCTGTACTAGGAGGAGAAAACCAGGCTGAGCTCAGCTTTGGTGCATGGCTTGGCATCATCTGTGTCCCAGCTGCTGCCCTTGCAATCATAAGCCAGGGTTTGCTCTGGGATGCAAGGGATCCCTGTGCCTGGCCATGCACTGGGAACACAAGGGACTGGATGCAGAAGCCCAGAAGGCCCCTCCAGGCCTGCATCTCCCTGCTCTTTGTTGCTCCAGTTGCTCTGGGAGGGAAGGGACATTCCCCTGGCTAACGCATCCCCAGACCATGCTGGTCTGCAGCTCAGCACTGCCTACATGCTGGCCAGGAGCAGCTCTGTGCTACCTCAGACAGAGGGCAAGGGAATTGCCTCCATGCTCAGAGTCAGGGCGGCAGGCAGGTCCCAGCACAGGCTCTCACCTCGGATGCCCAGGGAGACGTTTTCCTTTAGTGGCTGCCCCAGAGCCGCATGGTGAACGTGACAGGAGAAGACGCTGCTGGCATCGCTGTGAGTGGGGGTGAAGGTGTAGGTCAGGGTGAGGCTGAAGGTCCCATCCGGGTTTGTCTGGGGGCTGGAGCGGGTGGAGCCCTTCAGGACCTGCCCGTCTCTCAGCCACACCACGTCCACCTCCTCGGGGAAGAAGCCCCCCACGTGGCACAGGAGAGAGGTCTCGGCATCTGCAATGCCCTGTTGTCTTCGGGTGGAGATTGTTGGTGCAGCTGGAAGGAGAGAGTCACTGTGCCATGTGGGACCCAAGACAGGGAGTGTGCAAGTACTCTGCCAGGTTAGGCTGGCACTGAGCTGCTGAGGCCATGTGGGCCTGGGCCTGTGTCAGCCCAATGCTCACCGGATAGTCCCCCCCCTCTCGAGACAGGTGTCTAAGGGGCCTTATGGGGCTGGGGGGCTGGGAGGGTCAGAGGGGCTAGGACAGCACTGCCCATGTGCCTGGAACCAGGAGATTGTGTCTCCCTGAGCTGGCACGCAATGCTAGTACATGTGCCCCCTGTATGAGAGGGGATTGAATAGCAGCCTTCAACTCCCTGCAGGGTAGGTCCAAAGAGGATGGAGCTGGGCTGTTCTCAGTGGGGGCAGATTACAGAGCAAGGAGCAATGGGCTCAAGTTGCAGCAAGGGAAGTTTAGGTTGTATATTAGGAAAAAAAACTTTCTCACGAGGAGGGTGAAACCCTGGAACAGGCTACCCAGAGAGGTGGTGGAAGCTCCGTCCTTGGAGGTGTTTAAGCCCTGTCTAGACAAAGCCTTGGCCGGGAAGATCTAGCTCGGGCAGGTCCTGCTTTAAGCAGTGGATTGAAGTAGATGTGACCTCCTGAGATCCCTTCCAACTCTCATTTCCTGTGATTCTGTGACCCAGCACATTTCAGGTGTAAAGGCAAGGAGAGGGGTGAGGATGGGGCTGGGTGGGCTGGATGGTAGCTGACAGCACTGGGGGGCACTTTGGGGGCTCTGCAAGGGCAGGCTGCACTGTCAGTGATGCTTCTCAATAGCTCCTAAGTAGCACGTCTCCATGCCCTTCTCAACTGGGGCACTTGGCATCGTTGACCTTGGCAATGTGAACCTGTAGCTACTTCTGTCATGTGGCCTGGCACCTTTTGGGCCCCATGCTGGACTGCAGCTCAGCGCTGCCTGCACACTGCCTGGAGCAGCTTTGTACTACCTCAGGGAGGTGTGAGGGAACTGCCCACACATTCAGAGTCAGGGCAGAAGGCAGGTCCCGGCGCAGGCTCTCACCTAGGATGACCAGGGTGACGTCCTCCTGCAGTGGCTGCCCCAGAGCCACATGGTGGACGTGGCAGGAGAAAACACTGCTGGCATCGCTGCAGGCGGGGGTGAAGGTGTAGGTCAGGGTGAGGTCGAAGGTCCCGTCTGGGTTCATTTGAGGGCTGGAGTGTGTGGAGTCCTTCAGGACCTGCCCATCTCTCAGCCACACCACATCCACGTCCTTGGGCAAGAACCCCCTGATGTGGCACAGGAGGGAGGTCTTCATGCCCACCACGGCTGGTTGTCTTGGGATGGAGATTGTCGGGGCAGCTGGAAGGAGAGAGTCGCTGTGTCATGTGGGAAATGGGGTGGGCCATTTGTGAGTCACCCCACTGGATCAGGAACAGGCTGGCTATGCACCAGGAATGCAGGGGCCTAGATGCCCTGAAGGACCCTCCAGGCCTGCATCCCTCTGCTCCTTGGTGCCCCAGCTCCTCCAGGAGGGAAGGAGCATTCCCACTGCATAATGCAGCCCCACACCATGCTGCCGGCATGCTGGCTTGGAGCAGCTGTGTGCTATCGCGGAGAGGGGACAAGGGAAGTACCTTTGTGTCTGGAGTCAGGGCAGCAGGCAGGTCCTGGCATGGGCTCTTACCTAGGATGTCCAGGATGACGTCCTCCTGCAGTGGCTGCCCCAGAGCCGCATGGTGGACGTGGCAGGAGAAAACACTGCTGGCATCGCTGCAGGCGGGGGTGAAGGTGTAGGTCAGGGTGAGGTCAAAGGTCCCGTCTGGGTTCATTTGAGGGCTGGAGCGGGTGGAGTCCTTCAGGACCTGCCCATCTCTCAGCCACACCACATCCACGTCCTTGGGCAAGAACCCCCTGATGTGGCACAGGAGGGAGGTCCTCATGCCCACCACGGCTGGTTGTCTTGGGATGGAGATCGTCGGGGCAGCTGGAAGGAGAGAGTCACTACATCATGTGGGAAATGGGGTGGGCCATTTGTGAGTCACCCCACTGGATCAGGAACAGGCTGGCTATGCACCAGGAATGCAGGGGCCTAGATGCCCTGAAGGACCCTCCAGGCCTGCATCCCTCTGCTCCTTGGTGCCCCAGCTCCTCCAGGAGGGAAGGAGCATTCCCACTGCATAATGCAGCCCCACACCATGCTGCCGGCATGCTGGCTTGGAGCAGCTGTGTGCTATCGCGGAGAGGGGACAAGGGAAGTACCTTTGTGTCTGGAGTCAGGGCAGCAGGCAGGTCCTGGCATGGGCTCTTACCTAGGATGTCCAGGATGACGTCCTCCTGCAGTGGCTGCCCCAGAGCCGCATGGTGGACGTGGCAGGAGAAAACACTGCTGGCATCGCTGCAGGCGGGGGTGAAGGTGTAGGTCAGGGTGAGGTCAAAGGTCCCGTCTGGGTTCATTTGAGGGCTGGAGCGGGTGGAGTCCTTCAGGACCTGCCCATCTCTCAGCCACACCACATCCACGTCCTTGGGCAAGAACCCCCTGATGTGGCACAGGAGGGAGGTCCTCATGCCCACCACGGCTGGTTGTCTTGGGATGGAGATCGTCGGGGCAGCTGGAAGGAGAGAGTCACTACATCATGTGGGAAATGGGGTGGGCCATTTGTGAGTCACCCCACTGGATCAGGAACAGGCTGGCTATGCACCAGGAATGCAGGGGCCTGGATGCAGCAGCCCGGGAGGGCCCTCCAGGTGTGCATCCTTCTGCTCCCTGGTGCCCCAGCTCCTCCAGAAGGGAAGGAGCATTCCCACTGCATAATGCAGCCCCACACCATGCTGGTCTACAGCTCAGCACTGCCCGCACACTGGCCTGGAGCAGCTGTGTGCTATCATGGAGAGGGGACAAGGGAAGCACCTCCATGTCTGGAGTCAGGGCAGCAGGCAGGTCCTGGCATGGGCTCTTACCTAGGATGTCCAGGGAGACGTCCTCCTGCAGTGACTGCCCCAGAACCTCATGGTAGACGCGGCAGGAGAAGACACTGCCAGTGTCGTGCAGGTTAGGAGTGAAGGTGTAGTTCAGGGTGAGGCTGAAGGTCCCATCCAGTTTTCTTTGGGGGCTGGAGCGAGTGAAGCCCTTCTGGACCTGCCCGTCTCTCAGCCACACCACGTCCACATCCATGGGGAAGAACCCCACCACATGGCACAGGAGCGATGTTTCCTTACCGGCCACAGCTTGTGGTCTTGGGATGGAGATTGTTGGGCCAACTGGGAAGGAGAGAGTCACTGAACCACGCTGGATTGGGGACAGGGAGTGTGGGAGTGACTGTGGGGCTGGACTGGTGCTGAGCCACTGAGGCCATGTGGGGCCTGGCCCCTTGTCAGTGCTGATGTTCAACTGACAGACCCCCCCGGGCAGGTGGCACAGGAGCCTTGTGGGCTTGGGGGGTCTGGAAGAACCAAAGGGAAGAGGACAGTGCTGCCTGTGTGTCTGGCAGCAGGAGATTGTGCCTCCCTCAGCTGGCACACAACACCAGTACATTGGCCCCCAGCATGAGGCTTCCCAGTGCTCCTGGTTAGAGACTCAGGGCCCTCCCTATGGCCAGGGTGGGACAGGACATGGCAATAAGACCCCTGATGTCTGGAACACATTGCACACTTGCCCCCTTGTACAGCTGTGCTGTGGGTCTGAGTGCGTGTGCCACCTCTACCTACTTGCAGCCCCAGTATGGCCACGGCCATGGCTGTCCCCAGAGCCCCGGTCTGGTCCTCACCAAGCAGGTGCAGTCGGGTCTTTCCCTGGTGCTGATGTTCCTTGTGCCACACGACACACTTGTACAAGCCCTTGTCCCATGGGGTCACCACAGCCAGTGACAGGGAGGCATCTCCACTTTGCAGCTCCTTCTCTGATGGCAGGCTGGCTCCGGACTGGGCCTGGCTCCTGCCCCGGTCGTACCAGGCCACCTTCCGCTCCCCTAAATACCACTGCACCCGCACGGAGTCCAGGACCACTGGCCCCTCAACAGTGAACCGGCAATGCAGCTGGGCCCCCGAGCCCAGACGGGCCCAGGAGGAGGGTGCAGTGGTCACCTGGACCTTGGGACCTGCACAGGGGAGAGGAAGCAGCCGTGAGGCCCCGTGGGGCTGGGCCAGGCACAGGGGAACACTAACTGGGACTGGCCCAGCTCCTGCGGGGACCTGGTGCCGCAGGGCAGACCCTGTGCTGGGGGCAGGAACCTGCTCTGCTTTGGGCATAGTTTGACTTCACACAAAGATGCTGAGCTGAGTCCATGACATTGTCCCATGGTGCAGCCACTCCAGACCCAGCATACTTCTCCTGCTCTGCTTACTCCTTGGAGCCAGAACAATGCTAGGGGACATTTTTGCCAACAGCCATCCTCTGTGCCAGGCCATCTGACTTGTTTGGCCAGGCTGCCCTGTCCCTGGCTGTGCATCAAGGCCCATGGGTGCCACTGGGGGAAGTGCTGGGTGTGAGAGGCAGGTGCAATTTGCACTGTGACCAACTTGGGGTTTTGTACTTTCTAGCACCCCCCCCCCCCCTCCTTATGGGACACCCAAGCTGCAGCAGTTCAATGTGTCCTGGGGTCCTGGACAAACACAATATTGCAGGCCCCCTCCCCTCATGGAAGCTGCGCTGGAGGGACCCTGGCAGGTTGGGGGTGGGTGGGCACATGCCCCCTCTTCTCCTTGCTGCCTGCCCCACCTCCCCTGTTATAGCACACACACAGAAACAAATGCATAGAGATGCACACAGAAATGTACACACATGGCTGTACAGATTCAGATGCACACACAGGTGCAGTGATGTGCAGATACATGGACACACATGCACACAAACAGATGCACACATGTACTCATTCACATGTGCACAGACATGTGTATGCACAGAGAAGCACACAGTCGTACAGACACATAGACAAGTGCACACACACAAATGCACACACAGAGACAGAGTGATGAAGACACAGCCAGCCACATCTCTTCCCCTCACAGGACCTCCCCCTATTTCCATTACTCTGGAGGCAGCCCCCTCCCCTCCCCTCCCCTCCCCTCCACTCCTCTCCCCTCCCCCCAGCTGCCCACGGCTGTGTCTTGCCCCGGCCTGGCCCCTGCCGCACGGACTGGCGGGCGCTGCTGCCCGACTGTGTTTGTGCGACCACACACATGCACTGGAGGGGCCAGGCACTGCTGGGATGGGTGGCTATGGAGGCTAAGGTGAATCTGGGGTCCCTGCTCTCGGCTGCAGGGAAGCAAATGTGAAAGCTGCGGTTTAAAACTTGGCGCCATTTTCGTTTAACTGCTGGGAGATAAAAGCATGAAAAGAAAACCAGAGCTTTCACTTTCCTGCTGGTGAGGATCCCGGGCCCTGAATTGGTAGTGGGCCTTGAGCTTGTGCCCAGCTAATTCTTCCATTCATCTGCCTATGGGCCCACAGCTCCCCCAGAGCTGGGCTGTTCTCTGCAAACACGGGGGCACCAGGATTTCTCTGTCCCAGGTGTGTTCATGAGGTGGCACCCAGCCGCTCCTGCCCCAGGGCTGAACACGGCCATCACAGCCCGGCCCTGCCACCCCTCACCCAGCAGAGCAGGGGGTCAGTACTTACCTGGTTGCCTCGGGAAGAGGAGACTCAGGAGCAGGCCCCCAACCCCGAGGGTCAGGGCCGAGACTCCGGTCCATCCTGGCACAGTCATTATGTCCTCTCCTATGAGGAAGCATGGATCCCTGGGCCGTCCCTTTGTGCTTTCACCTTCCCCATGTGGCAGGGAGGGGCTGGGGGAAGGGGCCAAGGTGCAGCATGGAGCCAAAGCTGCTCCTCCCACACCCCACAGGGCTGCGGGAGCCGGGGCCAGCCCTGCCCATGGCCCTGGGGAGGGCAGGGGAGGGTCAGTCCTGGGCTCTGCACAGCACGTGGGACCCCTCTGCTCCCCACGGCCAGGGGGTAAGTGCAGAGGGGCTGTGTGCTGCTTGGGGTCCGGTCCCTCAGTGCCACCCATGGCTTCATGTCCCGAGACTCCCAGCTGCCATGGGTGTGGAACCCCCCCAAGGCTAGGGTGACCACCTGTCCCTAATGGGGCAGGACAGTCCTGGAATGGGAGCCCCAGGTCCTGCTCCCAGGCTGCATGACTGTGAAGCAGCACGTGTCCAGGATTGGTACCATCGTGCAGGGAACTGCAGGAAATAGTGAGTTTCCCCTTGCAGGCCAGCAGCGCTCCAGCCTTCCTGGGGCTGCTTGGGGCTGCCAGGAGTGGGATGGAGGGGGTCATGTTCATGCACATGCTTTCACATGACCAGGAATACAGTCAAGTAGGGTGGAGAGCAGCTCCCAGCAGGTAAGTCTAAGGGCGGGGGGAGGGAACATGGTGGGGACAGATTGAGGCCCCCACAGTGGGGGAAGAAGTGGAGCAAGGGCTGAGGCAATGCCCAGCCAGGGTGGTGCATGCGCCTGGAGCCAAGCAGGATGGAACTATGGGTGGTTCATCCATGGGGCACAGGCCATCACAGCTCCCCACTGCTGAGAGCACATTCAGGGGGGTGGAAAGGGGGGAAATTCCCCCCCAGATTTTTTGGGGGGGGGCAGGAGCGGACTGTCCACTGCAGTCTCAGGTCTCCCTGCCCTGCTTCCCTGCCCTGGGATGCCCATGCTGCAATTGCAATGCACCCCCTGCTTCCCTGGCAATAGTGGGGCTGGAGCAGCATGGAGTTGTGCCCCCCACTACTGATGGTGCACGGGTCCTGGGGGAAGGACAGCAGGGCAGGGAGCCCTGAGCCTGCAGCAGGCAGCCCACATCTGCCCCAGCCCCATCTAAATCTGCTGCAGCCATGCTGCCAGGAAAGGGGGGGGGGGGTGGGAGGTGGGCATATGTCCTCTGTAATTTTAAAAGGCGGTCTCCCTACCAGAGGCCTGAAATCACCGAGGCTGTGCCAAGTTTATTCTGAAAAGGATCAAACTGCCCCTTTTCCTTCCTGGGCGATGGACTGCGGGGTCTGGGGCAGCAAGGCCAGGGTCAGTGGGGCCAGGAGGAAACCGGCCCGAATGCTGCTCCTGCCCTGCCTTGGGCTGTAGACTCTGCACTGCGCTCCAGGCACCTTCCCCTGGCCCCAGCCCTGAGGCACTAGTGTGAGGAGGTGGAGGTGGGGGGGTGGCGCACGCAACAGGAGCCCCACAGCCCTGGGGTCAGTGCCTGGCAGGGCGGCTGAGGGGCCTGTGCAGGCCTGGGTTGTGGTGCTGCAGAGAGAGCGGCAGCAGTGCTCCAGCACCTGTGGCTGTGCCATGTCTGGCTGCACACTGTTCTGGTGCCTGCCCCACTGCTGGGGGATGAGAAGGAGCACAGAAATGTTGCTACTGTAACCCGGGTGATGGCCTCATGGTTGCCACCAAGGCAGGGCTTCTGGCCAGCACCAATTTACTTTCCAGCCGGCCCCTGCTCCCCACAGAGCCGCCCCTGGTCCTAAGAAGGTCTAACACTTAACTGATTGAACTATTTACACTTCATTTACATAACAAGACTAATAGTAAAGGTTATTTACAAGTGAACTGAAATGGCATACCCAGAATCACAAGACAAACCAGAATGCATTAGTCAACCCTTGACACAAGACCCAGAGGTAGGGCAACTGCCAGCTTTCAGCCACTGCTGAGATGCTACAGCAAGGAAGCAGGGTGCTCGCTTCCACCAGCTCCAACAGGCTTCCCAATAAGTGACAGCCTGCAACAGGTTCAGCTCTTCTGGTCTGCAGCAATCCAACTGTATCAAACCTCAACCTCCCAAAAAAGCTGAAGGGTGACCCCTGTGGCAACCAAGAGAATGGTTCTCTTCCATGAGAATGAGGGAATTTAAAACCCCTTCTTTCAATTGGCTTCCCCTTCTCCACAGGGCAGGGCTCCCCTGCTCCACCCTTGGGCTCACTCAGAGGTCACTGGCACTGTTTCTAGCCCAGGGTAAGTATCTCAAACTGATCTGGTGAGCCCACATTGATAGTCTGTTACACTACTCTGGTGGCAGCAGCGAGGAGGTAGGGCAGGGAGGTGTATATGTGCCTGTGTGTATGAATGTGAGTGTATGTGTGTGTGTGCCCATGTGTGACCTGTGCAAGTGTGCATGTGTGTATTTGTGAGCATGTGTGTGCAAGTGTAGGTGCCTGTGTGCACACATATGTGAGTGAGTGTGTGTACATGCATGTCTGTGTGCATCTATGTGCATGTTAGTGTCTGTATGTGCATGTGCCTGTGTGAGTTTGTGTGTGTGCGAGTGTGTGATGGTGTGCAGATGCCTGTGTGTGTGTGTGTCTGTATGCATATGTATGCATGTGTGTGTCCATGTGGGGGACATGTTTGAGGGGGATAGGACATGTGGGAGGATGTCCCCTCTGGTTATGCCCCACACAGGGTGGCAAGGAGGGCTGAGTGACACAGACACGCACCCTGTCACCTCCCCGCCCCCAGGACCCTCCAGCCAGTATCTTTGGAAGCTTTAGGGTTGAAAACCCCTTTGTCAGGCTGAGAAAGTACCAGCAGTTGGTGTGTCTCCTGGTCCTGGATGGAAGGAATAGTAAAGAAGCCAGAGGCTGGCCTGGCCTGCAATGCAGGCGAGAAAGCCAGTTGGTGACAATGGAAATGGAGGTGTCAGGGTGGGAGGGACAGGCTGGGGTGGGGGGTAGGGGGGAAAGGGGGATGTAGCAGCGTAGGTAAAAGTGCAGAGATCCCTGGGGTGTCAGACGTCTGGCAGGTCGCAGTGTGCCAGGACTCCCCTATCTAATCTATATCAAGTCAATGAGTGTCTGCACCTACTACCCAGGAGGCTAAGGAAGTGCAGTTCATAGGCCCAGATCTGAGACGTGGTGTGTGCATTCAAACATGCACCTAACCCCATCACCACAACTGCAGCCAGCTTCCTACAGCTCAAAACACACAACTTGCCCACTATCTCCAGTGCCCACAACCTGCACACCACCATCTATCAAACACAGCACAACCCAACTACGCGTGGGGCACATTCCTCACCAAAAACACACTCGGCCTCCAGTCTCTCAGGCCTGATCCTGACTGGGAACACATTACAAACCACTTTTCACAGCCAGGCTTATGAACTTCACTTCATCAGTCTCCTAGGTACAGAAACTCATAGGCTCAAAATAGATTAGACAGGGAAATTCTGCAGCTAATCTGGGCACACCGGGAGCCTCACAACTGCACTGTAAGCGTCAGAACTGTGAAAGACGTGACAGGTGTGACCGTTCCTCAGCCAGGACTTGGTGCATACGTGTGTTAGCTGGAGGTTATGGCACCTCCTCCCCGCCTTTCACCAGGGGATCCTTGGTCCTGGCATTTACGGGGCTGCTGCGCCGCCAGCAGTCCCACCAGGCCTCCCTACCCTGGCAGAGTGCAGTTTTAGTAGTCATACCCCAGGATCTGGGGCTCCTCCTTCCCCACAGCCCCATCCCATACCTCCAAGTCCATCTTGGCAGGGGAACAAGCTCAGCAGGGACATGTTCTTCCCTTGCTGGCTGGTGATGCACTGAGTGCCCCCTCCAGTGAGAGTGGGGCATTACCTGTTTTTCAAAAAAATGAAAAAAGGAAATGTGTGTGGATGGAGTGAAGAGGGTGGTGCTTAGTCCGTCTGCACCTGGAGCTTGGGGAACCCCAGCATTGGGACCTTCACCTTCAGGAACACCAGCTGCTCCACCAAACCAGGATCCAAGCAGATGCAGTGGGGTGTCCCTACATCCCCAGCGATGCTGAACACCCTCTCACTCAGCACACTTTTTCAGTGGGCAGGACAGGTGTTCCCAAGCAACCATGGCCAGATCCAGCCACATCGGGCTGCAGCTTGCCCAGAAGGCCAAGGGGTCACACAGCAGCGGTTCCACGTCCTGGGCAAGATAGGCAGCCACCAAGGTGTGAGCGCTACCTGCCTGATGCTGGGGTCTGGTGGCTCTGGGCCCCAACAGAGAAGCCATGCCCTTTGCCCATATTGGCAGCGCCTGTGGTGGAGGACAAGACTGGCTCATGGATGGGGTGCTAGCATGAGACAGTGGATCCCCAGCTCCACATCCCCCGACCTCCGCCATTTTGCCTTCCTTTCTTTCCCAGCATGTCTACCCACTGATTCAGTGTTTGGCTGCCACATACGGTGCCCTTCACCCTTGGGTCACACGTGGCAGCCAGCACATGGACTGTACTGGACCACAAGGGATCAAGCCATTTCTTGATGCCCTCCTTCAACCGTCTCACCAGTGCCTGCACGTCTGGTGACAATGGCCTTATCCAGCCAGGAACATTGATCCCTGGAAGCTCTCCTTTTGGCTCTGCAGTTCCCTCACTATGGGGATCACCCGGCTGAGGACGGCATCAGCAGCACTGAGGCTTTTGGTGGCCTCGAGGAAGGGCTTGATGACCATCAAGATCTAGGAGATGGTATCCCACTCAGTTTTGTTCAGGGGGCCGCTGATTCTGAGCTCCCTAAGCAACGCCATCTCATGAATGGCCTTCTGCTGCTTCACCAGCCTCTCGAGCATCAGTGGAGCTCCACTGAGTCTCCAAATCCTGCATGATTTTGTGCTGTGGGATGTTCAGCTCTGCCTGTTTGTGCCACAGCATCTTGCCCGTCTTGATATTCTGGTGGAAGTAGCCTGCCACCTTCCTGCATTTTGAAATGAGTTTGCTGGTAGCGGCAGCGCCATCACTGGCAGCCCCTCCAAGGTGCCCCTGACAACAAGGTGCAACACGTGTGCCATACAGTGGATGCCAACAAAGTTATCATCACGGACCATCTTGAACATATTGGCCTCATAGTTGGTGACTGTGACCCCATGGGTGACCTTGCCCTGCCCAGTGAGCCACCCCTGCACTTATCAGTTCATGGCCCCCATGATCTCTGCTGCTGTGTGGGACACATCCATCACCTTGGCTTGAAGGAGAGCCCGTGGATGGCCTGACTGGTCACATCAGTGTCCTGTGAGGGAGAGGTAGGCATGATCTCCACCCAGGCTGCTCCAGGTGTCAAAAATGAAGTGGAAGTCTACCTGCGGATCTGCCTTGAGAAGCCCCTCCCTCAAGTACTCTGCACAAGTTTCATACAGGGAGGCACCACCATCCTACTGAAGAGGGTGTGTGCGGGCACTTGGTGTGATGGGACTGTGAGTGCCATGAGCCACCTGAACCCTGGCTGCTCAACGAAGGAGAAATTTTACCTGTCAGCTCTGTGTTCCTGAGAGAGCCCTGGCACCCGGCTTGCAGGACTTACAAAGAACTTTTTCTATTCTCCCCCCTACCTCCCACACACACCTCATCTAACCAGAACCAAGCAGGAGAAAAGTAAATTAGGTATCTTGGGCCGGTATACAGTCCCTGGTCCCAATATGGGAGGCCTATTTAAACTGCATTGACTAAAACTCGGTTGCCAGGTGAGGGAATACTGAGAAAAGAGACTGAGTCAGAGTGGGTACGGGTGACATTTGAACAATGGTTCAGGGTTCATCACAGTGGCCAGCCTGTTGGAGCCCTGACCATAAATGCTGTCATACTTTTCCCAGGATGACTGGTGGAAATTCTCCCCACAATGTTTATAAACAGTCCAAGTAATCATCACCTTATCTCTGTTCAAAGATGACAGTTAGATGTGAAAGTCTTGCTAAGCTGAGGTTTATTCACAACAGGTAAAATACAAAACCCTGCTGCTGACTTCACAGAGCGAGACTAGCTAGGCCATCAACAAGTTCAACAAGGAGAAATGCAAAGTGCTGCACCTAGGGAGGAAAAATGTCCAGCACACCTACAGCCTAGGGAATGGCCTGCTGGGGGGCACGGAAGTGGAAAGGGATCTTGGAGTCCTAGTGGACTCCAAGATGAACATGAGTCGGCAGTGTGATGAAGCCATCAGAAAAGCTAACGGCACTTTATCGTGCATCAGCAGATGCATGACGAATAGATCCAAGGAGGTGATACTTCTCCTCTATCGGGCGCTGGTCAGACCGCAGTTGGAGTACTGCATGCAGTTCTGGGCGCCGCACTTCAAGAGGGATGCGGATAACCTGGAGAGGGTCCAGAGAAGGGCCACTCGTACGGTTAAGGGCCTGCAGACCAAGCCCTACGAGGAGAGACTAGAGAACCTGGACCTTTTCAGCCTCCGCAAGAGAAGGTTGAGAGGCGACCTTGTGGCTGCCTATAAGTTCATCACAGGGGTACAGAAGGGAATTGGTGAGTACTTATTCACCAAGGCACCCCCAGGGGTTACAAGAAACAATGGCCACAAGCTAGCAGAGAGCAGATTTAGATTGGACATTAGGAAGAACTTCTTCACAGTTCGAGTGGCCAAGGTCTGGTACGGACTCCCAAGGGAGGTGGTGCTCTCCCCTACCCTGGGGGTCTTCAAGAGGAGGTTAGACGAGTATCTAGCTGGGTTCATCGAGACCCAGCACTCTTTCCTGCCTATGCAGGGGGTTGGACTCGATGATCTATTGAGGTCCCTTCCGACCCTAAAAAAGAAAGAAAGAAGAAAGAGAAAAAATCTGAGAAGAAACAATGTGGTATCCTTTCCAGTATATCTTCTATATTCATAATCATTTCAAGCTGGCTCCTAGGTGTCTGGTTACTCCTTAAAACTTGATGTTTTTCCTAGTTGTTCATCAGTTTCTTGAGATGGTCCAAACCAGATAACTCCTCGTCACTGACAAAGTCATTAATTTACATTGAGACTGTTTATATAACAGGATTTTCCCTGTCAATTATGGCTGCGGACCATCTTGATTTACACAATTAAAAGAATGCTTTGAAGAGGCTGGACGAAGGGTATATGAAAGCTGTAAAGCAGCAAACAGTGTGCTTCAAGAGGGAGAAATCTCTCTGGCACCATCCACTGTTGTTCTCACGAAGCTGGGAGAAACAGATCCTCTCTTTTGGTCACCTGTTTAACCTTCAACTATCGTGCTGGGAACTTTGCGTGCCAACAAACTACCCAAGTGCCCTGGAATGGTGAGATCCCAGCTCTCACTCTCTCATTCTCTTTCTCCCTCTTTCTCTCTCTCTTTTTTTTTTTCTCTCTAGGCATAGCTTTCTGAACCTGAATTTTATTAGTTAAGTTTGATCTAGGTTTCCCCAAATACTCAGCTGAACCAGGGTAATATTGTAATTGCTTTTGTTTGTTTCCATATAGTTAGTATCAAATAACTTTTGTAGTCAAACTGGTGGTAACCAGGTGTATTTTTCCTTCTCTACTTCCCCTTCCCGACTTGCTCTGCAGCAACACTTCTTTTCCCTAAGGCAAAGATCACTGTAAAGCCCAGAAATACTGTGGGGTCCGCTCATCAAGAGGCTACCACTGCTGGGACAGTTAGGGCAAAATATTGGGATGTGCTGACTTTGAGACACAGAAGAGGATCACCCTATATAGGCCGATTGATCCAGTTTGGCTCAGATATGCCCTAATGAACTGAATGCTGGTCCCTGAGGGTGGCAGCTGGAAACCCAGCCAGATTCAGAGGTCTTCTATTCACCCGTGTGCTTGTGTCTGACTCCAGTTCCTTGTTGCTCTGATGAACTGATTCCTGGCCCAGGAGGGTGTCAGCGTGTCCGTGCTGATCGCCCCGGCCGGGTCAGGCGCGTCACGTTAATCTGTGTGTGTTTGTGTGCATGAGTGATTCGGTGACTGGAAGAGCCCAGCCCCACTGAAACAGTCCTGCAAGACAGCTCCAGTGGGAGTGAGGACTTGCAGAAGGGAGTGATACAGAGTAGTATATAGGGTACACCTTTTGTCAAACTGACAAGCCCCACCCACTGACAGATGCCCCGCCCCCTTGACCCACCCCTGGCCCCACCCCTGGCCCACCCTAGCTCTGCCTCAACCCTGCTCCGTAGACACGCCCCTGGCCACCATCTTGGCCACCACCTTGTGGTCAGAAGTCCCGCCCCTAACACCTGATCTTTGCCACCGGAAACTCCACCCCTGAACCCCTTGGCAGCCATGTTGGTGGCTATGTTGCCCACCATGTTGCATCCCAGAACACCCTGTTCCCATTACATGGCCTGTGACCTCACCAGGCCCAACCCCCCTGGCAGCCATGTTGGTGGCCATCTTGGCCACCATGTTGCATCCCAGAACACCCTTTTCCCATCACATGACCTGTAACATCAGAACAGTCACTCCTTAACCGGGAAACTCCTCCACCTGAGAACACCGAGGAGCTGAGCCAATAGGGGGGCCAAGTATAGGGGTGGGGGTGGGACCTAGGCTGGCAGTCCCTGTTCTGCCTCTTGTCTAAATCCTGTTGCTAAAACCCTCCAAACCAGACCACATGTTTTCTGAGACAATGCTAATACAGGCAGAAGCAAATATCGATTCTTACTCCTTCAAGCACTGTTCAGACCTCTCTCAGCAGCACTGTGGGTGAGATCTTAGTGGTTGAGACAGATTCCCAGACTCCCAAAGCAGATCTGGGGACCATGGCAGCCCCCCAACAGACAGCATCAGAGCCACAGGCAGAGAGCCTGGGAGTGGCAGACAACCTAAACTTGTTTTTTCAGGGGCCAGCCTAATCCAGGGAAGCGGCAGTTTGACTCCTGCCCTTGTTAACATTGTTACTAAACACATTTATAGTTGAAAGGTAAGGAGTATAAAATGTAAGCTACAAATGCCATGGCACACAGATAGATAAAAATACCAAAATACACGGGGAGATATAAAGTGCACACGTACAAATTTTAAAACACAATTCCTTATCTTAAAGTGAAAGAAAAGAGAAAGGAAGAAAAGGTAGAAGAGGAAAAACATATTTAAAGAGGGGAGAACAAATGCAGGCAAGAAGAAAAGGGGGCTTTCTGCTACACTGGGGCAGCAGGTAGTTTTGCTGGGGTGAACTCGCTTTTTGAAGCAGCCAAAAGTCAGAATAAGAATCTGAATAGAAGCCAGGTAACTGCCTGGCTCTCAGATCAGGATGCTTACACCCTACACAAGCCAGCAAGAAGACATTTTAAAAGAAACAGGACTGTTGTTTCAGATGTGGATGCACAATGGCAGGCAGATCTGGTGGATATGCAACAGTTCTCCAAACACAACAGTGGTTATAAGTACATCTTAACAGTGATAGACATATTATCCAAGCATGCCTGGGCCTTGAGTCTAAAAGACAAGTCAGCGGGTGAAATATCCAAGGCCTTTAAAAGCATTTTCTCAATGGGTCGTGTGCCTGAAGAACTACAGACTGACCAGGGCAACAAATTTTTAAATAAGCCTTTAAGCAAACTGCTAAAAGAGTATAATGTCCACCATTTTGTTCAAATAATGAAGTGAAAGCAGCAGTTGTAGAAAGGTTTAATAGAACATTAAAATCAAAGATGTGGAGGTATGCTACAGCCCACAACACCTTTCGCTACATTGCTGTGTTACCAGAGTTTCTAAAAGCTATAACCACAGCTTTCACAGAACTATCTGGGCCAGGCCTGGTCATGTGAACTCCTCAAACTCCCCCAATGTGTGGAAAACAGTGTACAGAGACTACTTTAAAACAAAAACAGCAACACCCCTGTTCAGAAAAGGAGACCACGTGAGGCTGTCTAGAACCAAAGGGAGATTTGAAAAAGGTTATGGACAAACATTCACCGATGACATTTCCATAGTGGATGAAGTCATTAAGCGAGTGCAGACCCCCCTCTATTGCCTAACAGATTACAAAGAGGAGCCAATCGAGGGTTCTTTTTATCCTGAACAATTACAGAAAGTGAACCCAAAACAGGACAAAGTTTACAGGATTGAAAAAAAAAGTCCTAGTAGAGAAAGGAAAGGGGAGAAAGCAACAGTTACTTGTGAAATGGTTAGGGTGGCCAGCTAAATGTAATAGCTGGGTAGAAGCCTTCCAAACCTGTAACATTTAGAATAAAAGACAAGGCATTGCTGCTGCTGCAAGAGCAAGATGAGTGATGGTGGTTTTTACATCACTTTACCCAGTAATGCCTGCACCAAGGTTTTCCCGCAGAACACCAGCTCGAACTTTACCTTGCAGCTGCTTAAACCTCTGGATCTTTTGGGGAAATGGGAGGTAGGATTAGCAGAAATGCAATACCCGTACAGCTGGAACAACATCAGTGAAGGCACTCTTTTGAAATCTTTTCTGAAGCTAAAAAATGGGGGTACGTCCTGTGCTGGGGATGTTGTTCATCCATCACAGAGTTGTTGGATCTTATGAACGATATCATTACCAGTCACCCTACCCCACCTGAATTAGTTATGTTCTATGATCAGGTGAGCAGAAAAATTAGACTGAAAGCCAGTGATAACTCTTATCCTTTTGCTACTGGTGGTGAACTAGCTTATATTTTGGGGTTACTACCCTGGTCCACTGTTAAAAAAAAAACAAAAAACCCTTTACAGCTGATATTACCGGAGGATTCAATTAATTGTATCTCTACGCAGATACTGTTGAACATCAGCATGTTGGGGACTTTTCAGTTCCCTTGCTATGCTGCGTACCTACCCGTGGAAAAAAATGAGTTTGTCACTATCACACATGACAAGCCGCATTATGTCCCCAAAGGTCAGCACCACATTGACACAATCAGCATTGAAATAAAGACGGATCAGAATAGACACGTCTCATTTCATTTGGGCAAGGTGACTGTCAAGCTCCACCTGCATCCTTGAAGGACTTTGGTGTTTTGAAATAAGAAAAAGCACAATGGTGGTGGTGAAAAATTATGGGGATCCAGCCTTGGACAGAAATTATTACAAAACTCAAGCTGGGTATGGTCTCCCCGGTTATCAGGGGATGCCCGTGATGTATGGGGCTGGTGTGGGGGGCATATTCTGCAGTCTGTTTAGAAAAGTCATCCCTCTTTTGAAAAGGGGCCTGGAGATTATTAAACCCCATGTTAAGAATGCCAGCCCAGGATAGCCCACATAGCCCAGGATGTGATTGGCTACGACTCCCAAGCTGTTCTGGATAAGGTGGGCCAGTCAACAAATCAGGGCAGGCCTGGTCTTGTGAATATTAAAAAAAGGAGTCTTAAAAGAAAGAGAGCTGTGTCACGTCCCCGGTGTACAGGACCACCCAACCCCTTAAAAGAAAGAAGCTAAGGCACCAGGTCAGACAGAAACGAAAGACCAAGAAGCAGCTGTCTGGGAGGAAGAAGGGGCGCTCTCCTGGAAGAAAAAGAAATATATTTTAACTGCCATGGCTTTTGTTCATGTCGGATCTGAAGAGTGTACCAATTCTGAGCTGGATTTGTTTCAAATATCCCCCACACAGACCAGCATTGATAAAGGTCTGTACATTGAGACCCCCCACTCTCAGCTGTTACAGAGTCTGCCCCCCTTGACTTTTTATTTGCTGGGAATGGCGAAGACTATATGGATTTGAACAACACGTTGCTGAACCTTTGTTGCAAGACTGTCAAAGGTGATGGAACCGATCTTGATGATGGGGCTGCAGTATGGCTAGCAAATGACCCGTTAGCCTCTGTTTTCAGCCAGCTGGATGTCACTCTGGGAGATCGTCTCATAAGCCAGAGCAACTACTGTTACCCTTACAGAGCCTTCATTGAATTGGTGCTCAGCTACAGTGATGACACACTCACCACTCTGTTTTTGGCTGGTCTGTTTTACAAAGACACCCCGGACAACATGAAGCGGTCACCCTGGATGTTGATAACCACGGGTTTAGGAGATGGGCAAGCCTGACTGCTGGGAGCAGAAAGGTAGAGCTGCTAGGCCACCTCCGCTGTGATTTGTTTTTTCAAGAAAAACTTTAGTTGAATGGCGTGGATGTGAAAATTAAACTGACTCGCAGTAAAGACACCTTCCATTGATGGGCGCCCCGGCGGTTGGACATCGTAAACTACAAACCACGTACACCTCACTTTTTGTGAAGAAAGTGAAGGTGACTCCAGGTGTCCGGTTGGGTCACGCAGAGGCCTTGCTTACAGCCAGCGCTAAATACCCCATAGATGGTGCAGGTTTGAAAGTGTTTAGCATCCCTGCTGCCAGTCGGGTCAGTAATCAGGAGACACTGTTTCTGGAACAGTTGCCCAAGCTCGTTATTATTGGGTTTGTGGATAACGACACCTTTAGCGGGAACTATTCTAAGAACCCCTTCAACTTTAAACATTACAATATTAATTATGTTGCCCTGTATGTTGATGGAGAACAAATCCCAGCAAAACCACTACAACCTGATTTTGAGAATGGTAACTGTGAGAGAATATATGCAGCTGGCACAGACTGCTGGTAAGCAGATGAAAGACCGTTCCCTATCCATCAACCATGAAGAGTTTGCCCAGGGGTACACCTTGTTTGCCTGTGACCTGTCTCCTGACCAGGAATGTGCTGACCATTATTCTTTGATTAAAACTGGGAACCTGAGAGCAGAAATATGCTTTGCAGGAGCTTTGCCCATCACTGTTAACATGATCGTGTATGGGGTCTTTGACAATGTTATAGAGATAAACCAGAGGAGAAATGTGATGTTTGACTACATGTGAAGATGGAAAGTGAACAGCTCTCCAGAGTTTTATCTGCAGACCCTTACACCAAAAAGACTTTTTTAGATGTGTTCCCCTGTGACTGGCTCCCTAAGGCTCGGCTGTCACAAAGACCCCTGAGCCTGGTCGTCAATACGCACCCGCATAACCAACCTGGAGACCACTGGCTGGCTGCTTACCTGGCGGATAGGAACCACAGCGAGTTTTTTGATTCATATGGTCACCCCCCAAGCAGCGCTCTGCTTCCTCGAAGTATTATGTTCTTTTTAAATAAAAATGCTACCAGTAATGCTTTTCAGATGAAACAATTACAAGACCCCACCTCTTTTGCCTGTGGATACCACTGTGCGTTTTTCCTGCACCACCGGAACAAGGGGTTGTCATTTGAACACATTTTAAAATTGTATTCTTATGATTTAGTACAAAATGACTGCATGGTGATGCAGTTTGTAATAGTAAATACAAGTCTTTCCATGTGTCTGGACCTACTCAAAACCTGTTTCAACATGCCCAGACATGCATGTCTTGCAGTGACTTCCACAAAAATGTTATTTAAATAAAGACTTCCCCCCTCTGGTGGGTTTAAAAACAAAAAAAGAAAAATAGTGTGTGTACTTTTCTTTTACACCATATCCCATTAAAAAAACACAATGTAGACACAATTTGGAAGCAGTGTAGAACAGTTTATTGCAAGTGTAAAACTTTACATGCTAATCCACTTGCTTTTAGAGACAACCTTTTGCTTCTTTGGTGATGGTGTTTCTTGGCATGCAGCAGAGGTTTTCAGGTGTTCCAAATGAGCCGATTTGTAGTATTGCCCATAAGAGAAGATGGTACGTTCAGCTCTGCCAGGACTTTCATAAAGATATCCCAGCCTTTAGGTGGCTGTTTACTAGAACCGGCGAGAGTCTGGAGGGCCCCCCGGACTAAGTCAAACATGAGCATGTCAAACACGTGATGGGAAACGGCTTCGGCAGTGGTGTCTCGAGGCAGGCTTCAGCTTCCTGGACAATGACCCGCACATCACAATGAGGGACATGCTCAGCCGGGATGGGCTTCACCTGTCCCCCAAAGGTAAGCGTGTGTTTTCTTCTAGGTTGGCGGATCTCCTCCAGCGGGCTTTAAACTAGGCTCATCGGGGGGAGGGGAGTACGAGGGCAGGGGAAGCTGTGGAACACCAAACCATGTGGCACCCACAAGGACAGCCCAGCCTGAAGAAAGAGAGCATTGGGAACCTGAAAGCCATGGGGAGACCAGCACTACAGAACAGGTAAGGAACAAGAAGGTAAGAAACAATGGACCCCTTGGGACTCGGAGCGGAAGGGCAGCAAAGGCACCAGTCGCAGGGCTCAAGTGCCTATACACTAATGGTAGGAGCATGGGGAACAAGCAGGATGAAATAGCGCTCCTGCTTGCACTAAAAACCTATGACTTAGTGGGGCTAACAGAGACCTGGTGGGATTCATCCCACGACTGGGCGGTACATATTGAGGGCTATAGATTGTACAGAAAGGACAGGTCGGGGAAGAAAGGGGGAGGCGTTGCGCTCTATGTCAGTGAGCAATATACATCAACCTTCATCAAGACAGAATCCGAGGATGAGGAAGTAGAAGGATTGTGGGTTAGGCTACGTGGGGGGCACCCCCACATCAAGGGGAAGAAAGAGATTCGGGACTCCTGAGGCAATTCTCGGAGACCATAAAAGCTAAAGAGGCGGTAGTCATGGGGGACCTAAACTACCCAGACATCTGCTGGTAGACGCAGACAGCAAAGTCCCACCGCTCACGCAGGTTTCTAACCTGTGTCCAGGACCTCCACCTGACACAGGAGGTACACGGTCCCACTAGAGGGAATGCCATACTGGATCTGGTATTGGCAACGGGAGATGACATGGCAGGGGACCTCCAGATCAGTAGCCATCTGGGGGACAGTGATCACCTAATAATAGAATACACCATAAGACGTCGAGTGGGTAAGGTAACTAGTAGGGTGAAAGTGCTAGACTTTAGGAAAGCTGATCTCAATGCACTCAGGAGATTAGTCAAGGACGCACTGCAGAGTAGGAGTTTTGAAGGGATGGGAGCCCAAGAAGGGTGGCTGTGCCTAAAGGAAACGATCCTTCGGGCACAAAGCAAGACGATCCCCGAGCGAGGCAAAAGAGGGAAAGGGGCCAGGAGGCTTCCATGGCTGACCAGAGAAATCCAGGGCAGCCTAAGGGCCAAAAGGGGAGCACATAAAAAGTGGAAACAGGGTGAGATCACTAAAGATGAATATACCTCCTCTGCTCGTGCTTGTAGGGAGGCAGTTAGGCGGGCCAAAGCTACCATGGAGCTGAGGATGGCAACCCAAGTAAAAGACAACAAGAAATTGTTCTTTAGATATATAGGGAGTAAAAGGAAGGCCCAGGGAGGAATAGGACCCCTGCTAAATGGGCAGAAACAATTTGTGACAGACAGGGGGGACAAGGCTGAACTCCTCAACGAGTTCTTTGCCTCAGTGTTCCTAAGCGAGGGGCACGACAAGTCTCTCACGGGGGTTGTGGAGAGGCAGCAGCAAGGTGCCAGACTTCCATGCGTAGACCCTGAGATGGTGCAGAGCCACTTGGAAGAACTGGATGCCTTTAAGTCGGCAGGCCCGGATGGGCTCCATCCGAGGGTGCTGAAGGCACTGGCCGACGTCACTGCAGAGCCACTGGCGGGAATATTTGAACGCTCATGGCGCATGGGCCAAGTCCCGGAGGACTGGAAAAGGGCCAATGTGGTCCCCATTTTCAAAAAGGGGAGGAAGGAGGACCCGGGCAACTATAGGCCGGTCAGTCTCACCTCCATCCTTGGCAAAGTCTTGGCAGGCAAAAGATTTATGAATGCAGTAGAATTTCACAGATTTCATAGACATTAGGGCTGGAAGGGACCTCGGAAGATCATCGAGTCCAGCCCCCCGCCCAAAGAGCAGGAAGTCAGCTGGGCTCATAGGATCCCAGCAAGATAAGCATCCAGTTTGCTCTTGAAGGTGTTCAATGAAGGCGCTTGAACCACCTCTGATGGCAGGCTATTCCAGAACTTGGGGGCTCGGACAGTAAAGAGATTCTTCCTTATGTCCAGCCTGAAACGGTCTTGTAGTAGTTTATGACCATTCGACCTAGTCGTCATCCCTTGGGGCGCTCTGGTGAACAAACGTTCCCCCAGATACTGGTGGTCACCCCTGATAAAGTTGTAGGTGGCCACCAGATCACCCCTGAGCCTGCGCTTTTCCAGGCTAAAGAGCCCCAGGGCTCTCAGCCTGTCATCTTAGGGTCTGCTTCCCTGACCTCTGATCATGCGTGTGGCTCTTCTCTGGACTCTCTCAAGCTTCTCCACATCATTTTTGAATTGTGGAGCCGAAAACTTGACACAGTACTCCAGCTGCAGCCTCACTAAGGACGAGTACAAGGGGAGAATGACATCCCGGGATTTGCTTGAGAAGCATCTATGGATGCAAGCCAGCGTTTTGGTCGCTTTACTAGCCGCAGCATCGCACTGCAGGCTCATGTTCATCTTGTGGTCAATCATGACCCCCAAGTCTCTTTCTTCCATAGTGATAGCCAACATAGCACTGCCGAGCCTATAAGGATGCTGTGGGTTTTTCTTCCCAAGGTGGAGAACCTTGCATTTATTGGCATTGAACACCATCAGATTCTCATCCGCCCACTTGCTGAGCCTGTCCAGGTCGGCCTGGATCACCATCCTGTCCTCGGGTGTGGATGCTTTGCCCCAAAGTTTGGTGTCATCGGCGAACTTGGCCAGTCCGCTTCTGACTCCAGTGTCCACATAATTAATGAAGATGTTGAACAATATGGGTCCAAGGACAGAACCTTGGGGGACCCCACTGGCCACAGGACACCATGATGAGTGAATTCCATCAATTACTGCCCTCTGGGTCCGACCACGGAGCCAATTTTCCTGCCACTGGATTGTGGTGGACCCAAGGCAACAATTGGCCAGTTTCGCCAAAAGGGATACTAGATTGAAGGCTTTTTTGAAGTCAAGATATATGACATCAATCTCATCTCCCTTGTCCAGGTGATAGGTCACCTGGTCGTAGAAGGAATTGAGATTGGTCAAGCAAGACCTACCCACGACAAACCCCTGCTGGCTATCCCTTAAGATGTTGGCGTCAGCCAGTCCATTAAGGATGGCCTTTTTAATAAACTTTCCTAAGATCTTCCCTGGGATAGAAGTCAGGCTGATGGGCCTATAGTTAGCCGGATCCACTTTCCTCCCTTTCTTGAAGATAGGCACCACATTGGCCTTCTTCCAGTCTTCGGGCACTACACCAAAGCGCCAAGAGTTTTCAAAGATCCGTGCTAGAGGCTGGGCTACGATGCTCGCCAGCTCCTTGAGTACCCTGGGGTGAATATTGTCAGGGCCGGCTGACTTGAAGGTATCCAGCTTCTCAAGATGTTCCTTCACGAAGTCAGCATTAATGGAGGGCAGGGGATCACCCTCACCCGGACTTCTCTGTCCTGCAGTGGGCATGGGCGTCCCATGGGAGTGATGAAAGACCAACGCAAAGTACCCATTTAATAGGTTGGCTTTTTCCTTGGTGTCAGTTGTCAGTTGCCCCATCTGGTTCAGCAGGGGACCAATGTTGCCCCTGCTTTTCCTCCGGCTCCCCACATATCTGAAAAAGGACTTTTTATTGTTCTTAATGCTTGAAGCCAGTTGGAATCCAGTTGCAAATTATGCTGAGGGGAAACCAGCATGGGATCGTAGCAGGTAGATCATGCCTGACTAATCTAGTCTCTTTTAATGACCAGGTTACGAAACACCTGGATGCAGGATTAGGGTTGGATGTAGTATACTTAGACTTCAGGAAGGCCTTCGATATGGTATCCCACCCCATACTGGTGAACAAGTTAAGAGGCTGTGACGTGGATGACTGCACAGTCTGGTGGGTGGCGAATTGGCTAGAGGGTCGCACACAGAGAGTCGTGGTGGATGGGTTGGTATCAACCTGGAAGGGTGTGGGCAGTGGGGTCCCACAGGGCTCGGTCCTTGGACCGATACTGTTCAATGTCTTCATCAGTGACTTGGACGAGGGAGTGAAGTGTACTCTGTCCAAGTTTGCAGATGACACAAAGCTATGGGGAGAAGTGGACACGCCGGAGGGCAGGGAACAGCTGCAAGCAGACCTGGACAGGTTGGACAAGTGGGCAGAAAACAACAGGATGCAGTTCAACAAGGAGAAATGCAAAGTGCTGCACCTAGGGAGGAAAAATGTCCAGCACACCTACAGCCTAGGGAATGACCTGCTGGGTGGCACAGAGGTGGAAAGGGATCTTGGAGTCCTAGTGGACTCCAAGATGAACATGAGCCGGCAGTGTGACAAAGCCATCAGAAAAGCCAATGGCACTTTATCGTGAATCAGCAGATGCATGATGAATAGGTCCAAGGAGGTGATACTTCCCCTCTATCGGGCGCTGGTCAGACTGCAGTTGGAGTACTGCGTGCAATTCTGGGCGCCGGACTTCAAGAGGGATGTGGATAACCTGGAGAGGGTCCAGAGAAGGGCCACTCGTATCGTCAAGGGCTTGCAGACCAAGCCCTACAAGGAGAGACTAGAGAACCTGGACCTCTTCAGCCTCCGCAAGAGAAGGTTGAGAGGCGACCTTGTGGCTGCCTAGAAGTTCATCACGGGGGCACAGAAGGGAATTGGTGAGTATTTATTCACCAAGGCGACCCCGGGGGTTACAAGAAACAATGGCCACAAGCTAGCAGAGAGCAGATTTAGATTGGACATTAGGAAGAACTTCACAGTTCGAGTGGCCAAGGTCTGGAACGGGCTCCCAAGGGAGGTGGTGCTCTCCCCTACCCTGGGGGTCTTCAAGAGGAGGTTAGATGAGCATCTAGCTGGGGTCATCTAGACCCAGCACTCTTTCCTGCCTATGCAGGGGGTCGGACTCGATGGTCTATTGAGGTCCCTTCTGACCCTAACATCTATGAATCTAGGAAGGGACCTCAGGGTATAGTGACAGGCACTGGCCAGCTGCACATGTCAATAATGAGAGCCACCACCTTTCCCCTTCTCCCCCTCCCTCCCCTTTATTTTCTCTTTTCCTGCAGGGAAGCAAGTCAAGCCATTGAACATAAGCCCATAGTCCAGCTTCCTGATTGAAACTCAAAATGTTTTGCATTTTTTGAAATGTTTTGCCCTGCCCTGTTTTCTTTTGACCCTGTTTCGACCCTGCATGTTCTGTTTTGACTTTGCTGTTTTGAGCAACAAAATGGGCAGCGAAATTTCACGCAGCCCTAGTGTATACTACAGGCCACCGAACCGGGTGGAGGAACTCGATCTGGAGTTCACTTGAGAATTGATTGAGGCTGCACGTGCACCTGACATGATCATCATGGGCGATGATAATTATCCAGACATCTCCTAGGAAGAAAATTCAGCCAATCTGGGTCAGTCACAATCCTTCCTGACCTATATTGAGGATCTATTCCTAACTCAGGAGATCCATGGGTCAACCAGACCGGACACTCTACTAGACTTGGTCATGGCCAAAGGAGATAACCTGGCTCCTCTGTCCCCACCAGTCTCCAGCTTTGGCCTTCCTTGGCCTTTGGCCCTTCCTTTGAGGTCTTTGGCCCAAGAGACATTCTGCCTCCCTGACTCTGTTCATTGTCACTTCTAGGCTCCAGACATCTGGGCTCTCAAGTCCTGTTGTCATACATCCCTCTGTAGGCTCTGGGCCTCCTGGTCCCACTGTGACATTTGCTTGGGTTAGGCCTCACTCCCTGCCTTGCTCACACTTGGCCTTCCCCATCCCCTTCCACACCGCTCTGTGCCGGTCTTCAGACATCAGGCCCTCTCTACTCAGCCCCTCCTTGGATCAGGCTCTCTCCCTCCAAGCCTCAAAACCCCTGTTCCTTTGTCCCCTCTTCCTCTCTCTGGCCCTCCTGGGACCTCATGACTTCCCTTTAGTCCCTGCACAAACCACCAGTGCTTGCCGCAGACCAGATGCTGTGGCAGGAGCCTGGCTGTGGCCCTACTGCTCAGGACCTCCACTTCTGGCAGCCCTCAGGGCTAGACTGCCTGACCAGCTCAGGGCTTGGGATTATATGCTCCAAGTCCCTCCCCCTTCTGGTCATGAGACTCCCTGAGCAGGCTGCTTTTGGAACAGCCCCTTCTCTTAAAGTGATAGATGTGTGCTAAGCACCCATCACAGCCAGGCAGGGTCACAGGCTGCACTTGGCTTCTGGGGCATGGAGGAGTGCAGGGGCCAGGCTGAAGCCTGCTCCTCAGGATGTGGGGTCTCCAGTAGGGAGACAGGATCAAAGCTGGTAGAAGGGTCCCCTGACACACATCATTACTAGTGACACTGGGCTATGATGTGAGCCCATGTTCCCCTTTGGTCTGAGAACGCTCGGTGCCATCCCCTGCTTTCCTGGGGTGACTGGAAGGGATGTTCACAAACCAGCCCAGAAATCATTTCCTGGACATGAGAACCAGTGACAGGAAGCTAAACTCAAGGAGGTGTCAGGAGGTCTCAAATTAGGTCATATGCCTGGTGCAGAGCGCAACAGCCCACAGGTATCACCACCCCGGGCTCTTCTTATGCTTCCTGGCCCACACGTTCCTACCTTTGGATCTGCTGGACTTTGGCTTTGGCTTCTGTGAGGCCTTGTCCTCCATGCAGCACTGGTATTCAACCCCATCATTCTTTGGCCCCTTGTTCAGGAGGTACTGCTTGCATTCCATGCTATAAGACTTCTGGCCAGAATCTGGCTGGGGGGGTGTGTGTGGACACTTTCGGGGTCTGAGCTCTCTGGGGATCTGGCCTACTTCTTACTTGCTCTATTTCCCAGCCAGATCAGCACTAGCTTTTTAGGGTAGGACCCTGATACAAGGCTCTGCATGGTCACCAGCTATCCGGGGACGAGGACCTGCAGCAGGGAGATTTCTCCCTGGTCCAGAGGGTGCAGATTATAATTTCATAGTTGTTAGAGTTGGAAGGGACCTGAGCAGATTATCAAGTCCGACCACCTGCCATGGCAGGAAAAAGTACTGGGGTCAAACAACCCCAACAAGGTGTTTGTCTAACCTCCTTTTAAAGACCCCCAGGGTAGGAGCCAGCAACACTTTGCTTGGAAGTTGGTTCCAGATCCCAGCCACCCTGACTGTGAAGTAGTGCCTCCTGATATCTAGTCTGAATCTATCCTCAGCCAGCTTGTGATCATTATTTCTTCTCACTCCTGGTAGTGCTTGGGGGAACAGGGACTCCCCCAATGCCTGCTGGTCCCCCCTGACTAGTTTGTAACTGGCCACTAGATCTCCCCTCAGCCTTCTCTTGTGGAGGCTGAACAGGTTGAGGTCCCTTAGCCTCTCCTCATAGGGTCTGCCCTGCTGGCCTCTGAGTATCAGATGGCAGGCTGCAACAGGTGAGAGCACCAGGTCAGCAAGTAGCCCATCCACTGGCCCCAGACACATGCCCATCACTGCCCTGTCCTTCCTAAACCCAGCTTCCTGTCAGCCTCTGTGGCAGAAATACCACTGTCTGTGTCTCTCTCCAGAAATCTGTCCCGGTCAGCTTGGAACATTGTGGTTGAATTCCTAAGGGAGGAGGGGTTTCCTCCCTGCCTACATGACAAAAGCTTGGTGCCGAGGGTGTGGTCCCTCTGGTCACCTGAGTGGGGGGAGGGAAAAGCCCCTGCTCATCTGCCCAGGTAACCAGTGATGCTTTTTAAATTGGTTGGCTAGCTGCCAACACTGCTGGCTTCTATTGGATGGGGCTGCTGAGGTCAGAAAGGCTATATAAGGGCCTGGTCCAAGAAGAAGGGGGGGAGAAGCCATTTTTCCAGCATGGCACAAGCATCAGGACACAGGGAGAGAGTCTGCTCCATCTGAAACGCTCTCTCTCTGGAAATCTCCAAGCCAGATCTCTATCATCCTCTGGATGATACTTGTAAGTGCTTCTAGAGAGTTAGTCACCTCACAGTGATGCATTTATGTATCAAATGGCTACCTCAGCCAGACTGTATTGCTCAATGGTAATTCCTTGATACTGCTCTACCTTTTACCTTATTCTAACTCTACCTTTTGTAACCAATAAAGTTCTCCTTTGTGACTGGTGTAGGAGACTTATTGAAGGGTGGGTTTAATTATGCCCAGGAGGCCCCTTGGGTCTGCAGACTAAGGGAGACTATCCCTTTTGGCACCCAATTTGGGGAAGTGCACCAAGTTCTTGTACTGGGTCGAGTACCCATAGGACTATTAAGCCTGTGTTTCCTCGAGGACACAGGACCCAGACAGTCCCTTCTCGGGGTGGCGGTAGCACACGTTACCCCTGGACTCTGCAGTGGGGTTTGAAAAGGGGTCTGCCAGGGATTAGGCATCCCTGGAGAGACACATAGAGTCTGAAAGGTGGATGGGTGTAGTGAGATGAAAGGCTCAACACAGGAGATCCCCCTACTGGCCTGCCACATGTCGTGGTAGGGGTGGGATCTGAATAAACCACTGTATTAGAGGCATCATTTGGGGAAAGTAATAGAGTCACTGGAAACCCTTGAGCAAACAATTATCAATTTGGCATCGGGTCAACTGGACAGTGTAGATAGGATGGTGGATGTGTATGTCCAAAAGACCATGCCCAAAATAAGAGAACTGGTGAAAGAGAGAGGCCTTCAATTGAAGCAAGGGCTAAAGAAGGAAGAGCTGATTAAACTCCTGTGTGACAATGACTCAGCCACAGAGCCACCTTCATGCATGCCAACTCCTGAGTCCTCCCCAGAATCACATCCCTGCATGCCAAGTCCGGAGCCCTCTGGGGGGTCACCCCCTGTGGAGAAGCACTGGAAGTACCAGATATAGCTAGAAGCTGAGGAGCGGGAGAGCAAGCATAGGTATGAGCTAGAAAAGCACAAGATGGAGCTGGAACTGAAAAAGTTGGAGAAGGAAGCCCGTCGCAAAGAGAGGGAGGCCTGGCATGAAGAAGCTGAGTGCCAGGAGAGAGAGAGAGAGAGAGAGAGGGAACACCAGCACCAAGAGGCAGAGGCCAAACACAATCATGAACTAGAGGTACTCCATCTGCAGCCCAACGGGGGAGATGCGGGCCCTCTGCAAGCTCCAGGGGACACCCCAAACTGAATGCCTCAGCCTTCTCTCACTACCGAGTCGGAAACAATCCTGGCGTATTCCTCAGCATCTTTGAAAAACAAACTCGATGGTGGAAGGTGCCAGAGGAAGAGTTCATGATGCACATGGCTGCTCTGGCAGAAGGCAACATGGCCGTGGTCCTGAATAACCTGCCCATGGAGCAAGCAGTTGACTACAAGACCTTCAAGGAGGCAGTGCAGTTGAGGTTTAACCTGGGTCCAGAGTTCTTCCACAACAGGTGCCGTACTACTGTCTCCCAGTCAGGAAAGTCCATGCATGAATTTGTGACCCTGATATGAGACTCGATCCAAAAGTGGAGGAAGGGGTCTTCAGCAGATATGGTGGAGAAGATGAACATGCTGATTGTGCTGGAACAGTTCTATGTTCAGTGCCCAAGGAAGATTAAAACCTTTGTCCAGGACAGAGGACCTGAAACCCTCTGGGAGGCTGCTAAAATAGCAGACCAGCTGTTGCTACACCGACAGGCTCTTTGCCTATCAGGAGGTGCCCCAGGAATCCACAGGGTTCTCACCATTTGAGTTGATGTTCAGGTCCTCTGGATTTGGTGAGAGAGGAGTGGGAAGGGAAAATCCCTTCCACAAAGACCTCAATGATGGAGTATGTACTTAACTTTCATCAGAAACTGACTGACACGATGAAAGGGGCACGAGACTCCCTGGCCCAGGCACAGGAGAAGCAGAGTGTCTGGTATGATGAAAAAGCTCGCTTATGTACCTTTGAGCAAGGTGACAAGGTCATGGTGTTCCTGCCACTAAAAACAGACAAGCTACGAGTGGCCTGCGAGGATCCCTGGCTCATCCTGGACAGGCTGGATGGTGTGACTTATGTGGTGAGCAAGGGTGGTTCACACAAGAAGCCTAAGGTAGTGCATGTGAACATGCTGAAACCCTACATTGACCAAGGGGAGATGGTGTTCTGGGTTTCCCCAGCTGACAGCTCAACCAAGGACCTGGAGGAGCTAGTCATGTATGGTGACTGGGATGGAGAGACAGGGATAGAGGAACTCCACCTGCCAGATCATCTGCCATCCCAGGACAAAGACAAGCTGCTCACCATACTCAAGGACAATGAGACAGTGTTCTCCAACAAGCCAGGTAAAATGAACCTGCCTGTGCACACGATAGACACGGGTAGTTACAGCCCTATCCAATCCAGACCCTACGCAGTCAATGCAAGGGTGATGGAGGAGACAAAGCGGGAACTTGCAGAGATGAGGGAGTTAGGGGGTGATCCGGACCTCAAGGAGTTCCTGGGCCAGCCCGGTGGTACTCATCTGGAAGCAGGATGGCATCATCCGGTTCTGTGTGGACTACAGAAAGCTGAATGCCATCACCACCCCTGATGCGTACCCTATGCCCAGGACAGACTCTTTGCTTGATTGCCTGGGCCCAGCCAACATCATCTCGACCTGTCCAAGGGCGTTTGGCAGATGGGACTGGACCTGGACGCCGTGGCCAAGTGTGCCTTTACCACCCCTGTGGGGAATTTATGAGTTTACCATCTTGCCTTTTGGGATGGGCAACTCCCCTGAATCTTTCCAAAGACTGATTAACAATCTGCTGTGTGGTTGTGAACAGTTCACTATGGCATACTTTGATGACATCACCGTTTATAGTCAGGACTTTGAATCGCACCTGACTCATCCGGCCACTGTGTTAGGTAAGATACAGCAAGCTGGGCTTACCATGAAGGCCAAGAAGTGCCAGCTGGCAATACCTGAGGAGGTTTATCTGGGACATCATGTGGGCAGAGGCCATATAGCTCACTTGTGGGACAAGACTGAGGCTATTAGAGACTGGCCAACCCCACGAACCAAGAAGCAAGTCAGAGCCTTCCTTGGCCTTGCAGGCTACTACCAGAGATTTGTCCTTGGATTTGGAGCAACAGCAGCTCTGCTGCACGAGCTGACCAAGAAGGGTAGTCCTGACCCTGTGTCCTGGAAACAGGAGTGCCAAGAGGCATTTAATACCCTAAAGGCTGCCCTGATCAAGCAACTGATCCTGAAAGCACCAGTCCATGAGAAACCATTCTACGTCACCAAGGATGCTTCTGACACAGGCCTGGGAGCCGTCCTTTTACAGGAACATGAGGGAAACCAACACCCCATGGTTTACTTGAGCAGGAAGTTGATCTCATGGGAGCAGAACCTGTCGTCTGGTGAGAAGGAGTGCCTGGCCATCGTCTGGGCACTGAACAAGCTACGGCCCTATTTGTGGGGGCAGCATTTCATCGTCCTGTCGGATCATGCCCCTCTTCAATGGTTGCAAAAGATGCAGAATACCAACGCCAAGCTTCAGCGATGGGCCTGGCAGCTTCAAGAGTTCAACTTCACCGTTGAATACATCAAAGAGAGCCAGAATGTGATACCGGATGCCCTGTCATGAAAGGACTCTGGGTAGTGGGTCTTCTGGACTCAGAATTATGGGAGAGATCTCTAGTGTGGAGACTACCCAACATGTTTTATGGTTTTTGTATGTTATTGCTATAACTTGTTTAATGTTTCAGGTATTCTTTTTCTTTAGGCATCCTGGGTCTCGGCCTGGTTCTTTGGTTTCCACAACTGATAAAGGAGTCCCTTGTCCCAGACCACCTGTTCCCTTTTTTTCTGGGGTGAACTCCATCTCTGACTCCTGAGCCATCTGACAGAGTTCTTCCAAGCTGGAGTCTGCTGGAACCCCGTGCTTGAACTGTGCTTGCCCCACTAGGCAATTGATAGGGAGTCCAGGTGCTTCTGCAAGGAGTGCACCCCCAACTCTCCGGGATTTCTGCAGACTTCTTCCTGGGAGTCTCAGTTTCTTCTGCCACTGACTGACCAGACCCCTCCCTGGGACTGTCACTTAACCCGACCTCGAGGTCGCTGGTTTCCTCAGCATCTTCAAAAAAGGGACCATGCCCAGAGAGTGGTGGTGGACGGGTCATATTTGACCTGGAGGGATGTGGGCAGTGGGGTCCCCCAGGGCTTGGTGCTTGGGCCTGCAGTGTTTAATCTCTTTATTAGCGACTTGGATGAGGGGGTGAAAAACACCTTGTTCAAATCTGCTGACGACATCAAGATCTGGGATGAGGTGGGCACGCTAGAAGGAAGGGACAGGATACAATCAGACCTAGAGAGGTTACAGGGGTGGGCAAGTGAGACTATGATGGGATTCAATACTGACAAGAGCAGGGTGCTGCACTTGGGCAGGAAGAACCAGCAGCAGACCTACAGGCTGGGGAACTCCCTTCTCAAAAGCACAGAGGCAGAAAGAGTTCTTGGAGTCATTATTGACACCAAAATGAATATGGGCCACCAATGTGAGGGCGCAGTCAGTAAGGCCAACTGCACCTTGTCATGCATCCACAGATGCATCATGAGCAGGGCCAAGGAGTTGATCCTCTTCTCTATGTGACACTGGTCAGGCCCCAGTTGGAGTACTGCATCCAGGTCTGGGTGCTGCACTTCAGGAGGAATGTGGACAGCATGGAGAGGGTCCAGAGGAGGCCACTCGCATGATCTGGGGGCAGCCGGGCAGGCCCTATGAGGAGAGGCTACGGGACCTAAACCTGTTCAGCCTCCACAAGAGAAGGCTGAGAGAGGACTTGGTGGCCATCTATAAACTCATCGGGGGGGCCAGCAGGGAATGGGAGAGACCCTGTTCCCCCGAGCACCTCCCAGAGTAACAAGAAATAACGGTCATAAGTTGTTAGAGAGTAGCTTCAGACTAGATATTAGAAGACACTACTTCACAGTCAGGGCAGCTAGGATCTGGAACCAACTTCCAAGAGAAGTGGTGCTGGCTCCTACCTTGGGGATCTTTAAGAAGAGGCTGGATAATTACCTAGTTTCATAGATTTCATAGATTTCATAGACATTAGGGCTGGAAGGGACCTCGGAAGATCATCGAGTCCAGCCCCCCGCCCAAAGGGCAGGAAGTCAGCTGGGGTCATAGGATCCCAGCAACATAAGCATCCAGTTTCATCTTGAAGGTGTTCAATGAAGGCGCTTGAACAACCTCCGGTGGCAGGCTGTTCCAGACCTCGGGGGCTCGGACAATAAAGAAATTCTTCCTTATGTCCAGCCTGAAACGATCTTGTAGTAGTTTATGACCATTCGACCTCGTCATCCCTTGGGGCGCTCTGGTGAACAAACGTTCCCCCAGATACTGGTGGTCACCCCTGATAAAGTTGTAGGTGGCCACCAGATCACCCCTGAGCCTGCGCTTTTCCAGGCTAAAGAGCCCCAGGGCTCTCAGCCTGTCATCGTAGGGTCTGCTTCCCTGACCTCTGATCATGCGCGTGGCTCTTCTCTGGACTCTCTCAAGCTTCTCCACATCCTTTTTGAATTGTGGAGCCCAAAACTGGACGCAGTACTCCAGCTGTGGCCTCACTAAGGCCGAGTACAAGGGGAGAATGACATCCTGGGATTTGCTTGAGAAGCATCTATGGATGCAAGCCAGCGTTTTGGTCGCTTTACTAGCAGCAGCATCGCATTGCAGGCTCATGTTCATCTTGTGGTCAATGATGACCCCCAAGTCTCTTTCTTGCATAGTGCTAGCCAACATAGCACTGCCAAGTCTATAAGGATGCTGCGGGTTTTTCTTCCCAAGGTGGAGAACCTTGCATTTATCGGCATTGAACACCATCAGATTCTCATCCGCCCACTTGCTGAGCCTGTCCAGGTCAGCCTGGATCACCCGCCTGTCTTCTGGCGTGGATGCTTTGCCCCAAAGTTTGGTGTCATCGGCGAACTTGGCCAGTCCGCTTCTGACTCCAGTGTCCGCATCATTAATGAAGATGTTGAACAGTATGGGTCCAAGGACAGAGCCTTGGGGGACCCCACTGGTCACAGGACACCACGATGAGTGACTTCCATCAATTACTACCCTCTGGGTCCGAGCCCGGAGCCAATTTTCCAGCCAGTGGATCGTGCGGGACCCAAGGCGACAATTGGCCAGTTTCTCCAAGAGACGATCATGGGACACCAGATCGAAGGCTTTTTTGAAGTCAAGATATATGACATCAATCTCATCTCCCTTGTCCAGGTGATGGGTCACCTGGTCGTAGAAGGAAATGAGATTGGTCAAGCAAGACCTACCCGCAACAAACCCGTGCTGGCTATCCCTTAAGATGTTGACATCGGCCAGTCCATTAAGGATGGCCTCTTTAATAAACTTTCCTAAGATCTTCCCTGGGATAGAAGTCAGGCTGATGGGCCTATAGTTAGCCGGATCCACTTTCCTCCCTTTCTTGAAGATAGGCACCACGTTGGCCTTCTTCCAGTCTTCGGGCACTACACCAGAGCACCAAGAGTTTTCAAAGATCCGCGCTAGAGGCTGGGCTATGATGCTCGCCAGCTCCTTGAGTACCCTGGGGTGAAGATTGTCAGGGCTGGCTGACTTGAAGGTATCCAGCTTCTCAAGATGTTCCTTCACGAAGTCAGCATTAATGGAGGGCAGGGGATCACCCTCACCCAGACTTCCCTGTCCCGTAGCGGGCATGGGCGTCCCATGGGACTGATGAAAGACCGACGCAAAGTACCTATTTAATAGGTTGGCTTTTTCCTGGGCGTCAGTTGTCAGTTGCCCCATCTGGTTCAGCAGGGGTCCAACGTTGCCTCTGCTTTTCCTCCGGCTCCCCACATATCTGAAAAAGGACTTTTTATTGTCCTTGATGCTCAAAGCTAGCTAGAGTTCAGTTGCAGCCTTGGCTTTCCTGGTCTGCTCCCTACAGGACCGGACCAGTGCAGAATAATCCTCCTTGGAGGTGACTCCCATCCTCCATCCTTTGTAGGCCTTTCTTTTTAGCCTCAGGAGGTCTGCTAGGTCCCTGGAGAGCCAGGGGGGCTGCTGTGCCCTCTTGCTGCCTTTCCTCCGAGATGGAACAGACTTAGCTTGTGCATTGAGGATCGCTCCCTTGAGTAGCAACCACTCTTCTTGAACTCCCCTCTCCCTGTGTTCACAGTCCCTTAGGGCCTCGCTGACAAGCCTCCTGAGCTTGTCAAAGTCGGCTTTCCTGAAGTCAAGGACTTGCGTGTTGCTGACTGACTTGCCAGCTTTTCGGCGGATGGTGAAGGTGATCAGCTCGTGGTCGCTGTCACCCAGCTTCCCATCGATCACTAAGTCGCCGACTAGGTCATCCCTAGTAGCCAGTACCAGGTCGAGCAGCGCTTTGCCTCTCGTTGGCCCATAGACTTCTTGAGTCAGGTAGAGGTCATCCACGCGCAAGAGGAAGCTCTGCGACCGCTCAGATTTTGCTGAGCGATCCTCCCACAAGGTGTCCGGGTAACTGAAGTCACCCATGACAACCATGGTCCTGGAGCATGCTGCCTCAGCCAGTTCCTGGGCAAACTCCTGGTCAAGCTCAGGACTTTGGGTGGGAGGTCTGTAGTAGACTCCCACCGTTGTGTCCCCTGTGCCGTGTTCCCCACGGATTTTAACCCAGAGGGTCTCCAGCCGTCCCCCCTTCCCTCGCCCACTGCATGGTGATGTCTTCAGCTCCTAGACAAAGGGAGGCTGCCCCAGGGCTTCCCAAGCCTGACCTTGCTCTCTTGAGCACAGGGGTCCATGGTCATTTCCTTACAGGCTAATTACATAGCTCCAGGCAGCCCTTTAAACCATGGCTGTGCTGCACAGATGATACTACTTCCTGTTGTCACACTTCTCCTAGGCTATGGGCTGCCAGCCCCAGTCCCCCTCTCTCTTCCACTATGGGTTCCTTAGCCCCCTGGTCTCCATCTATGACCCTGGTCTTTGCCTCTCTCTTTGGGCCTTTCCCTTGCTCATCGGCAATGTGAGACTCCTGGCCTCCTCTGGCCTCTCCAGTCTACAGCTGAGGCCATCCTTGGCCTTTAGCCTCTCTCTGGGCCCTGGACCCACTTCTAGGCCAGTGATATCTTTGGGCTCCCTGGCCCTGTTCACACTCAACACTCTTGGGATCCAGACCTCTGGGCTCTCTAATCCTGATGACACACTTCCTTCTGTGGGCTCTTGGCCCTCTGGCTCAACTCTCTATCGCTGTATGGGCTCAGTGCTGTCTGGCCCCACTCTCTCCCCTTTTATCAGGCTCTGGCCTCACTCCCTGCCTTGCTCACAGTCGCCGCACTTTGGCCCTTCCACCTCCGCCCTTGCTGGGCTTCAGGCTGCAGACTCTCCTGGCCTCAGGTTCTCTTCCTCTGTGCCCCAGGCTCTCTGTTTCTCTGGCCCGCCTTCCTCTCTCTGGCCCACCTGAGATCTCCTGACTTCCCTTTAGTCCCTGCACAAACCACCAGTGCTTGCCCCAGCCCAGATGCTGTGGCAGGAGTCTGGCTGTGGCCGTGCTGCTCAGGGTCTCCACTTCCTGCAGCTCTCAGGGCTACACTGCCAGACCAGCTCAGGGCCTGGGCTTATATGTCTCAAGCCCCACCCCTTCTGGTCATGTGACTCCCTAATTGGCCCCTTCCAGACCTGCAGACTGCTTTTGGAGCAGCCCCTTCTCTTAAAGTGACAGGTGCGCCTAGCACCCATAACAGCCAGGCAGAGCCACAGGCTGCACCCACCTGCTGGGGCATGGAGGAGCGCAGGGGCCAGGCTGAAGCGTGCTCCTCTGGACATGGAGTCTCTGGAAGGGAGACAGAATTGGAGCTGATGGAGTCGGCCTATGCTCAGGAGTATGCTCTGACGCACATGTCAACACTAGTAACACTGGGCATGACAAGAATTCATGTTGCCCTTTGGACCGAGAGTACTCAGGGCCTTCCCCTGCCTCCAGGAGTTACTGCAGAGAGCCATTGGGAAAAAGCTCAGCCCAAGGGGGTGTCTCCCCATGCTGCCTGGCCCACACACTTATACCTGTGAGCCCCCTGGACCCGGACTCGGGCTTCTTCAGGGCCTTGTGCTTCACGCAGGACTGATACTCAACCCTCGGCCTCTCTTTGCATGGCTTGCCTTGCAAGTCCCTAATCATACAGGTGGCTCTTTTCTGAATGATCTGACCTAGGCAAGTGTTCCTCCCAGTGTATGCCTGGGTCATTGGAGTCACCCATGACTACCAAGTTACTTGCGGCCTCTGTCAGGAGAACTCCAGATCCAGCTCCTCCCCTTGGCTCAGTGCACTGTAGTAAATGCCTGTGGTTAGGTTTCTCTCACCTTGCCCCCACTCCCTCGCTAGCTTGACAAAGATGGTTTCAAGGTATTTATCTTTGGAGCTACTATCAGCCTCCAGAGAGCTGTACTGCTCATTCACATAGAGAGCTACCCCTCTGCCTTTTCTCCTTGCTCTGTCCTCAGACAATTGAGCCAGTCCCCACCTGCAATCCCCTCCTCCAGCTGGCTGCAGGGGCAGGACATGGGAAAGGGCTTGGCTCCCCTGTGCCTATGTCTGGTGTGTGCCCCAGCTGCCAACCTCGCAGTCATGGACCAGGGTTTGCTCTAGGATGCTGGGGATCCCTGCAGTTGCCCATGCGCCAGGAAAGCAGGAGCCTGGATACAGCAGCCCAGGAGGCCCCTCCAGGCCTGCATCCCTCTGCTCCTTGGTGCTCCAGGTCCTCCAGGAGGGAAGGAGCATTCCTGCTAGCTAATGCAACCCCAGAGCCCTTAACACATGTGTCACTGTATGTGACTAGGCCATAACAGGAATCCTTGTTTCCGAAGGCCTTTTGGGCTGAAAGCACTTGTTGCCTTCCCCTGCAAACCCAGGGTGGATGGAACAAATATGCCCATGACTTGCTGCAGCACCTGGGCATCACCACCCTAGCCTCACCCTGCACTGCCTGGCCTGCATGCTTCCACCTTGGACCCGAAGAAGCCCACTGGACCTGGACTTGGGCTTCTTCAGGGCCTCATGCTGCACACAGCACAAGTACTCCACCCCGTCATCCATTGGCTCCGCGGGGGGGAAGTGCAGCTCAGACTCCACGCTGTAGGACTTCCCGTCTGGCTCCTGGCTGGGGGCAGGGGTGTGGATCCTGTGGGGGTCTGACCTCTCCAGGGGCCTGGGCTCCTTCTCTCCCACTCCCCTTTGCAGCCAGGTCACTGCCAACTGCCCGGGGTAAAACCCTGATATAAGGCACCTCAGGGTCTCCAGCTGCCCAGGGACAAGGACCTGTGGCCGGGATACCTTCCCCAGGACTGGAGGGCATGGATTCCAGGCTGCAACAGGTGGGAGCAGCATGACAGTAAGCAGACCCTGTTCCCAGACACCAGACACATGCCCACTCACTGCACCAGAAGACCTGAGCCGAGCTCCTGGAGGCCTCTGCTGTTGACTCCCTTCACACATGCAGAGCAATACGAGGTGCCTCCTCTTGCAGACAGCCTCCAGGGGAGCCTAGTGTAAGGGGTCAGGCAGTGCCATGGGGTCACAATCCCTATAGGGTGGGCTGGGTGATAGGTGTGTCTGCTCCTTTTGGGACCCACGATGAACAGAACCAAAGCGGGGTCCATGACCAGATCCCTTACCCTGCAACTGCTACAGGGCCTGTCCCATCCCAGCACTTACCACTGCTCCTCTCGATGGGGGTCTCCAGAGTGAGGTGTCCCACACGGCACATGTACTCTGCCCCCTGGTCCTCTGGTGACAAGAGGATGAGTCTGGTCTCCTGCTGGAAGCTCTTCCCGTCCCGTGCCAGGACGGCCGTGCCGGGCTCCACCCTGCACTCAGCCGAGTCCCACAGGATCACAGCAGTGGCCTCCCCCTTGTCCCTCCACAGCCAGGTCACGCTCAGCTCCCCCGGGAAATGCCCCATGATGTGGCAGCTCAGGAATACTCCTTTCCCCATGGCCATGGACCCAGTCCGGGAGATTTCTGACACCTGTGGGGGTCGCAGGAGACCTGGGGAAGGGAACAGGCAGAGGCAGGGACAGGCCCCGTCAGGGGAGCCGCAGCCTGGCAGGGGCTGCTCCCCAGCCCCTCACACACCACATAGACCCCACACCCCTGCAGCGGGGCTGGGACCCCAGGGCACGGCCCCTCCTCACCTGCGGCCCTCAGGCTGAGCTCTCTCTCGCTCGCGGGCTCTCCGGGGCCGTGCTGGACACACACTCGCACCCGCAGCTCCGGCCGGGTCAGGCGTCAGCTGGGCAGTCTCCAGATGCTCGTCACGGTGAACGTGCCGTCCGCGTTCTTGTCTATCAGCGCTGGGTCTTCCCTCCAGGTCCCGGCCCCGTCCCAGCCCCACTGGATCGGGGGCACCTCCCTGGGGTAGAAGTTGTGGAGCTGGACAGCAAACGGCACCTTGTCGCGGGGGTCCCACTCTGGCAACACCTGGATCTCAGACACCTGCGGCCAGGCTGGGGAGACAGCGGGGGGGGGGGGGGGGGTTAGTGTGAGGGAGTCCTGGGATCTTGCTTGGGTGCAATGGATGTTTCACCCCCCCCAGCAGTCTGTGTTGGGCTGGAGCAGTGCAGTGAGGGCTGGGTGAGACCTGCCCAACCTCAAGAGTAGTTCTGTCTGCAGCTGCATCCCTCCCTGACTGCAGCAGATATAGCCACATCTCGAGGTGGTATCGGGGCGCTGGACACTCACCAAATACGCAGATCTCTGGGGACACTCGTTCCTCTATGATCAGTTTGGCCTCATGGAGGAAAACAGCACCGGACCCGTGCCCTGTCGTCCTGCACCGTGGGGATGAAGGTCAGGTAGGACGTGAGATGGGTCGCTTCTCTCTCCTCTGTCACTCTGCAGCCCCTGGGAGTGGATGGGGACTGTGGCTGGCTGCTCCCAGACACAGTTCTGTCCTCACTGTGGATCCACTCCCACTTGATGGTAACATCTTCAGGGAACATCCCCTCCATGCAGGATCGCAGAGTAACCTCCTGGCCTGTAGCAGAAAGCCCCCTTTTCCTCTAATGTAGCAGAAAGCCCCCTTTTCCTCTTGCCTGCATTTGCTCTCCCCTCTTTGGATATGTTTCTCTTTTTCTACCTTTTCTTCCTTCCTCTCTCTTTCACTTTAAGATAAGGAATTGTATTTTAAAATGTGTATGTGTGCATTTTGTATCTCCCCTTGTAGTTTGGTATTTTTATCTATTTGTGTGCCATGGCATTTGTAGCTTATATTTTATACTCTTCACCTTTCAACTTTCAACTGAATGTGTTTTAGTAAGTTATACATTGTAACAATGTTAACAAAGGCAGGAATCAAACTGCCCTTCCCTATATCAGGCTGGCCTCTGAAAGAATGAGTGAATCAGTGATTGAATGTGTAACATGGAAGCAGGCAGCAATTATCACCTGGAAGCTGAACTCAATAGAAGACAGTGTAACAACTGGGAAATCTCTAAACATCACTGATCAAGGGCTAGAAGCCCTGGCCTGACTTAATCAACACCAGAGACCAACTTTTGGGCTGAATGTCTCCAGATTGACCACTCCCAGAGCCCTATTCTAAATTCATCAACGGACTCCCAAACCTGCACGTACATGCGGACGACCCCTGGGGCTGACAGATGCCGTCCAGTAGCCACCGAGGGGGGGAAGTCCCACGAGGGTCAATGACCCCTGGATTGGGCAAACCAGAAAACTGGGGAGTCACCAAAGTCTGCCAGGGACAGATAAAAGGCAGTGAAAAGTGACCCTCAGGGGCGCCCTCTTGATCTCGATCTCCAACTCGACCAGACCTGTCCAGCCAGAAGGACCAGCCGGCGACCCCCTTCTGGAAGATAACACCACACTGAAAGAAGCCTCAACGACAGACTCCAGCGCTTGTAGGATAGGTATACCTGACTCTGTAGCCTGCTACTGTGTGTGTGTGTATGTATGTGCATGTGTGCGTGTGGACCAGCCCCAAGTTTTATGATTACAGTGTTTCAATCCGCCTAATAAACTAGAATCTTAAGGATCCCGAGTTGGACATTTGTAGCCAACAGGCCCAGCAGGCACCGCTCTGGCCCAGCCACCTCCGAGATGGAGTACAAGACTACCTAGTCTGGGATCAGGGTAATGAACACACAGGACACAGGTCAGCCTGGGATGGGCTAGAATCTGCAGGGGGTGAAGCCTGCTGTGGGGAGGGGAAGTCCTGGTTCAGGAAAAGCCTCTCCACCCTCCCCACCACCCCCAGTATTAGTCACGATCCAGTCTTTCTGGCCCATCTCCCTCTTAGTGACTGTGCATCTCAAGGGCATCATCCCACTCTACCTTTGCTCCTATTTGTATGGCAGCAAATGATTATGATGACCACGGTTTCTGCTATGATTATGATGGCTATGATCAGCATTCTGGTATAATCCACATCTGTGCTCTGTAATAGGAGGAGAAAACCCGGCCCAGCTCAGCTTTGGCACATGGTCTGGCATCCTCTGTGCCCCAGCTGCTGCCCTTGCAATTGTGGTCCAGGGTTTGCTCTGGGATGCGGGGGATCCCTGTGCCTGGCCATGCACTGGGAACACAAGGGACTGGATGCAGATGCCTAGGAGGCCCCTCCAGGTCTGCATCCCTCTGCTCTTTGTTGCTCCAGTTGCTCTGGGAGGGAAGGGACATTCCCCTGGCTAATGCATCCCCAGCCCATGCTTGTCTGCAGCTCAGCACTGCCTACACGCTGGCCAGGAGCAGCTCTGTGCTACCTCAGACAGAGGGCAAGGGAATTGCCTCCATGCTCAGACTCAGGGCAGCAGGCAGATCCCAGCACAGACTCTCACCTTGGATTTTCAGGTAGACGTCCTCCTGCAGTGGCTGCTGCAAAGCCTTGTGGTGGACGTGGCAGGAGAAGATGCTGCCAGCATCACTGTGTGTGGGACTGAAGGTGTAGGTCAGGGTGAGGCTGAAGGTCCCATCCGGGTTCCTCTGCGGGCTGGAGCAGGAAGAACCATTAAGGATCTGCCCATCTCTCAGCCACTCCACATCCACGTCCTTGGGGAGGAACCCCCCAACGTGGCACAGGAGGGAGGTCTCAGCATCTGCAATGCCCTGTTGTCTTTGGGTGGAGATTGTTGGTGCAGGTGGAAGAAGAGAGTCACTGTGCCATGTGGGACCTGAGACAGGGAGTGAGCAAGTACTCTGCCAGGTCAGGCTGGCACTGGGCTGATGAGAACACGCGGGGCCTGGGCCTGTGTCAGCCCAATGCTCACCTGATAGACCGACTCCCCTCCAGGCAGGTGTCCAAGGGGCCTTGTGGGGCTGGGGGTCTGGGAGGGTCAGAGGGGCTAGGACAGCACTGCCCATGTGTCTGGAAGCAGGAGATTGTGCCTCCCTCAACCAGCACACAATGCTAGTACATGTGCCCCCTTTGTGAGAGGGGATTTAATAGCAGCTTTCAAGTCTTTGCAGGGTAGGTCCAAAGAGGATGGAGCTGGGCTGTTCTCAGTGGGGGCAGATAACAGAGCAAAGAGGAATGGGCTGAAGTTGCAGCAAGGGAAGTTTGGGTTGGATATTAGGAAAAAAACTCTCACAGAGGGGGTGAAGCCCTGGAAAAAGCAACCCAGAGAGGTGGTGGAAGTTCCATCCTTGGAGGTGTTCAAGCCCTGGCTAGACAAAGCCTTGGCTGGGAAGATCTAGCTCGGGCAGGTCCTGCTTTAAGCAGTGGGTTGAAGTAGGTGTAACCTCCTGAGATGCCTTCCAACTCTCATTTCCTGTGATACTGTGACCCAGCGCATTTCAGGTGTAAAGGCAAGGAGAGGGGTGAGGATGGGGCTGGGTGGGCTGGATGGTAGCTGACAGCACTGGGGGGCACTTTGGGGGCTCTGCATGGGCAGGCTGCACTGTCAGTGATGCTTCTCAATAGCTCCTAAGTAGGACACCTCCATGCCCTTCTCAGCAGGGGCACTGGGCAACGTGGACCGGTGGCTACTTCTGGTATGTGGCCTGGCACCATTTAGGTCCCAGTTGCTCCGCTCACAGTCGTGGGCCAGGGTTTGCTCTGGGATGTTGGGGATCCCTGAGCTCAGCAATAGAGTGGGAATGCAGGGGCCTGGATGACCCTCCAGGCCTGCGTCCCTCTTTTCCTTGGTGCTCCAGCTCCTCTGGGAGGGAAGGAGCATCCCTGCTAGCTAATGCAGCCCCAGACCATGCTGGTCTGCAGCTCAGCACTGGCTGCATGCTGGCCTGGAGCAGCTCTGTGCTGCCTTGGGGAGTGGCAAATGAATGGCCCCAACATCTGGCGGGGGATCCTGGATGCCCCTCCAGGCCTGAGTTGCTCTTCTTCTTTGTGCTCAATCTCCTCCAGGAATCAAAGAGGATTCCTACTGCCTAATACAGCCCCACACCATGCTGGTCTGCAACTCAGCGCTCACTGCACGCTGGCCTGGAGCAGCTCTCTGCTATTGCAGAGAGGGGACAAGGGAAGCACCCCCATGTCTGGAGTCAGGGCAGCAGGCAGATCCTGGCATGGGCTCTTACCTAGGATGTCCAGGGTGACGTCCTCCTGCAGTGACTGCCCCAGAACCTCATGGTGAACAAGGCAGGAGAAGACGCTGCCACTGTCGTGCAGGTCGGGGGTGAAGGTGTAATTCAGGGTGAGGATGAAGGTCTCATCCAGTTTCCTTTTGGTGCTGGAGATAGTGAAGCCCTTCTGGACCTGCCCATCTCTCAGCCACACCACATTCACGTCCACGGGGAAGAACCCCCCCACGTGGCACAGGAGTGAGGTTTCCACACCGACCGTAGCTGGTTGTCTTGGAATGGAGATTGTTGGGCCAACTGGGAAGGAGAGAGTCACTGCACCATGCTGGATTGGGGACAGGGAGTGTGGGAGTCACTCTGTGGGGCTAGACTGGTGCTGAGCCGCTGAGGCCATGCGGGGCCTGGCCCCTTGTCAGTGCTGATGTTCACCTGACAGCCCCCCCGGGCAGGTGGCACAGGAGCCTTGTGAGCTTGGGGGGGTTGGAAGAAACAAAGGGAAGAGGACAGCGCTGCCCGTGTGTCTGGCAGCAGGAGATGGTGCCTCCCTCAGCTGGCACGCAACACCAGTAGGTGGGCCCCCAGCATGAGGCTTCCCAGTGCTCCTGGTTAGAGACTCAGGGCCCTCCCTATGGCCAGGGTGGGACAGGACATGGCAATGAGACCCCCAATGTCTGGAATACATTGCGCACTTGCCACCTTGTACAGCTGTGCCGTCGGTCTGCTACGACCACGGCTGTCCCCAGAGCCCCAGTCTGGTCCTCACCGAGCAGGTGCAGTCTGGTCTTCCCCTGGTGATTATGTTCCCTGTGCCACACAGCACACTTGTACACGCCCTTGTCCCATGGCATTACTGTAGCCAGTGACAGGGCGGCATCTCCGCTTTGCAGCTCCTTCTCCAATGGCAGGCTGGCTCCGGACTGGGCCTGGCTCCTGCCCCGCTCGTACCAGGCCACCTTCCGCTCCCCTAAATACCACTGCACCCTCAGGGAGTCCAGGGCCACCGGCCCCTCAACAGTGAACCGGCAATGCAGCAGGACCCCCGAGCCCAGGCGGGCCCAGGAGGAGGGTGCAGTGGTCACCTGGACCTTGGGAGCTGCACAGGGGAGAAGCAGCAGCTGTGAGTCCCCACGAGGCTGGGCCAGGCACAGGGGAGATAATAACTGTGACAGGCCAATTCCTGCAGGGACCTGGTGCCACAGGGCAGACCCTGGGCTGGGGGCAGGAGCCTGCTGTGCTTTGGGCATGATTTGACTTCACACAAAGATGCTGAGCTGAGTCTGTGACATCGTCCCATGGTGCAGCTGCTCCAGACCCTGCATACTCCTCCTGCATACTCCTCCTGCCCTGCTTACTCGCCAGAGCCAGGACAACGCTCAGGGACATTTTTGCCAACCACTGTCCTCTGTGCCAGGCTCGTCTGCCTGGTTTGGCCAGGCTGCTCTGTCTCCAGCTGCACACCAGGGCCCCTGGGTGCCAGTGGGGGAAGTGCTGGATGTGAGGGGCAGGTGCTTTTTGTGCTGAGACCACCTTAGGGTTTTGTACTTACTAGCACCCCCAAACCGCCCCTGCTTATGGGACACCAAATCTGCAAAGGTTTAATGTGTCCTGGGGTCCTGGAGAAACACAACATTGCAGGCCCCCTCCCCTCATGGAAGCTGGGCTGCAGGGAAAGGAGACCCTTCCCCTCCAGGTGCACACACAGGAGGCTGGGGGTGGGTGGGCACATGCCCCCTCTTCTCTGTGCTCCCTGCCCCACCTCCCCCATTATGGCCAAACACACAGCCACCTTCCTACAATACACACACATACACACACAGAGGCACATGCACACAGGCATGCATGCAAATGGGTGCACACTCTACTCTGCACATGGGCACACAGACACAAACATACCCTCCCAGCCATGAACATGGGTCCATCAGCAATTAGAGCCCAAGATCTCCCTCATTCTCAGCAGAAACGAACCTGGAATTGGTTTACAGATGGGGCCAGGCTGGAAACTCCCCACTGCACCCCCAGGCATGACTGCCTTCAACCAGGTGCTAGGAGCGCTGAGCCACAAAGACACAGACAGTGCCAAACCTGCAGCTACTAGAAGCCTCAAAGCATCAGCCTCATTGTGGCTCATTGGTCTAAGCCAGGTGTGATTCTCACTTCGAGTACTTCTCAGGGACTCATTACGGGCAAGAGGCTCCATCTGAGAATTTCTAGGCTGGCTGAGAAATAAGACACTTGTCTAGGATGTGGACCTAGGACATCTTGAACCCTAAGGATGTGATTGGGAGGGTCAGGAGCAGAACAGTGGTCAGCCCAGCAGTGCGCAGCCAGGCCTAGGCCTGTGTGGGGAGGAGGGGAGCAGGCGGCTTGGGGAAGGGAGGTCTGGGAGACCAAGTGGGTTACAGCAAGTGGGCACCTGCCATTCCCCAAGGCCCAGACAGCTTGGGAGAGACTGTGGGCAGCTGGTTGGTCTGGGGGTGTGATTTTTTTCACTGAGGAACAGAAGTCCTGGGTTCAAATCTTACATGAGCCCTTTGTATATTCCCTTCTGTAATGGGTCCCATACTGTACTACTACAATGGGAAAGGGGCCTGGCTCCCTCACCCCATCAAGCCCTCTATACTATTCCCTCCTCTACCTTGTTGTGTGCTCATCAGTGTTTTGTTCCCCTGGTAGACAACCCTTCTCCCTTTCGTCTTGCCTCCTTCTACTTCATCTCCACCCACTCTCCCTGCTTGTGCTCCAGTGGTGACCCCTGAGCCAAACCCACAAGCAGCAGGGACTTGAAGCAAGATGCCTGCTGGGTCCAGGTGCAGGTAGAGCCTGATGGCCAGGGAGGGGCAGTGCAGGAGTTGGGTCCCAGAGCCTTGCGTAAGCTCGTCCCTGGGGCGGAGAGGCAGGGGGCTTTGGAAGCCATGGGGATAGACCCCTGGGTTAGAGGTGTCAGGACCGGAGCCCAGACTGCAGAGGGGATCAGGGGGCATCCCCGAGGAATGGGAAGCTGGGAGCCTGCACACAAGCAAGTGCAACCCCCCCAGGTACTTTCTGGTTTGGCTCCTGTTTCTATCTGTGCAGCCCAGCTCCAAGGGGTGTGCTGAACCCTATGTGGTACATGCCCTTGAACCAGGACAGTCTTCAGTTTTTGGGTTTCATATTCCCTCCCCCAGAGGCCCGGGTTGTGGCTGTAGGGGTGGAGGAGGCCACTGGAAGTGGGTGACTGGGGAAACACCCCAAGCTTGAGATTGTGCTGTGTGGCACTAGAGGTGCTGGTACCTGATATCACAGGAGTGACTAGAGCTGGGCCTGGGCTGGAGGGCTCAGTGAGAGGGGGCCGGGCTGGAGGGCTCCTGTGGGCCAAGGCCAAGGGGGAAGCCTTGCAGAGGCAGGGGCCATCTCTTCCAAAGCCAGCCCTTGTCCCGCGGGAAGCCTCCCCTACCCATTTCAAGACCATGGTGTGGCAGGTGAGACTGCTGTCCAGGGGAGATGCCAGAGGGTGAAGGCACCAGCGGGGGTCTAGAGTTAGGCACCCTGCAGCAGCACTTGCAAGTGGCCCACACCCTGCAACATGGGATGCACCAACCCATGGACAGCAGTGGAAAGCCCAAGCCCTGGCACCTCCAACCCCTCCATCTCCCTCACTGCTCAGCAAGGACAGCAGGCACCCTATAGAGGAGCAATCAGAGTGCCGCCCACATCCCCAGTGTCACAGCAGACTGCTCCAGATCAGCCCATCTTCACGGTGCCCTCTGGTTCCCTCTGGCACTACTCTGACCCCCAGGACCATTTCTTCTCCCCCATAGGACTCTCAGAGCTGCACTCCTTCTTGGGCCCAGGCAGCTGCACTTTAACCAAGGAACAAAACTCTTGTCTCCCTCCGGGACAGCTCTCCCCACACACAATGAAACATGAAGTCACAGCAAGCAGATCAGGGGCAGATTCCAGCCCTGGGGCCTGGCCCATGCTACCCTCTACCCTGAGACAAAAAGGGTCATTGAGGTGTCCTGGGGGCTGAGGCACATCCCAACAGGGCTAGGGGCTGCCTCCTGTCCCATGTTCTATGTCCATCCCCGGGGTGTTCCCCGTTGCTTTCCTCAAGGGCTGTGGCTCCTGGCTGGTGTCTGCATGCCATGGCTCATCTCTTCCACTGGCCCTGGCACCATCACCCGGCAGTGCCCGTCTGCCCCAGCTTCAGCCATGTGCATCCCCGGGGAAGGTGCGCAGGAGGGAGGAGGGCTGCGTATGGGCAGCAGCCTCAATTTTGGATTGACTGAGTACATCATGGGGGTGTCCATGCCCACGTGGGGCCAAGCAGTGTGTGACCCAGCCTCTGCCTCGCACTCATGACCTCCTGCCTCAGCCCTGCCCTGGCTGGGGACATGTAGGGAGCTGCCAGTATGGCACCAAGTACCAGCCTGCCTAGGGGTATTGGGGAGGGCTGCCAAGGGGCCAGCAGCTGTGAATGGAAGAAACGTCTAGGAGACTTGGCTCCCTCCTTGGTCACAATGTGCAGTATCCAGCAAAGAGAGGAACAGGAGACCCAAATGGGCCATGCTGGGGAAGGAAGTGGACCAGAGACAGTAAGCATCAGCATTGCCAACTTTATCGTATACAGAGAGGAAGAAAAAGCCCCCCCCAGGCCTGGGCTCCCTGCCCAGCCCCACTGCACAGACCATGGCTGGAGGAAGGACAGTAGGAGCAGCCATCCCCACTGGAGACCTGGGGATGACCCAAGGACAGCCAAGACTCTAGGCCTTGTGCCCCAGCCCCGGCCTGATCTCCCACCCAGCCCAGCCCAGCCCAGCCCAGCCCAGCCCAGCCCAGCTGTGGTGTTTCCCAGGTGGGTGCAAGATCCAACCCTGCCTCTGTCCTCAGCCAGCACCTCCCTCCTCAGCTCTTTGAGGCTCTGGTGGACTCTGAATGGCCTAGAAAAGAAGAGGAATGAGGCTGTGACTTGTCATCCAGGGCCTGAGGTCCATTTGTCTGGAAAACCCAGAGCCTCTGGGCTTCCCCATGAGCCAGGCAGGAGGCTGCACCAAGCTGGCAGAGCATAGTGGGGGAGTGCAGGTGCCAGGCTGAAGCATCCTCCTAGGACTTGGGGTCTTGGGATGGGAAAAGGGATCGGGGCTGAGGGAGTTGGTCTGCGGTCAGGAGTGTGCCCTGACACCTCACTGTGTGTGACTCAGGCATGATGGGAACCCACGTTATCCATGGGCCTTTGGGTGCCTTCCCCTGCCTGCCTGGGGATGACCAGAGGAGACATGCCCATGACTTGCTGCAGCTCCCGGGTGTCACCACCCCGGTCTCACCTCGCATTCCTCTATCTTCGGCTGCCTCCTCTCTCCTCAGTTCTTGGAGGCTCTGGAGAGCTCTGATGGACCTAGAAGACAAGTGACAATGACACTTATCTGTGGAGAAGTGCAGCCATGCATCAGGATAGGCTGACAATCCAGGCAGACCTGGACAGATTAGTTAGATGGGTGGGCCAGAACCAGATGCTGTTCAACACTGAGAAATGAAATGTGCTCCATCTGGGGAGGAAAAACCAGCAATAAATTTACAGGTGTGGTGGTGCTATTACTAGCTAGCACCATGTCCAAAAGGTACATGGGGGTCATAAATGACTGAAACATGAATACAAGCCACCAGTGTGATGCTACAGTTAGAGAAAACAATATGCTGGATGCATCAACCATTGCATGTCAAGCAAAACTAAAGTTGTTCTCCTGCGCTTTGCAGCCTTGGTGAGACTGCAGCTGGAGTACTGCATCCAGTTCTGGGTGCTGCACATCAGGAAGGATGTGGAGAAGCTTGACAGAGTCCAGAGAAAAGCCACTCATATGATTAGAGGTATGAGTGCAAACTATACAAGGAAAGGCTGACAGTTATGGGACTGTTGAGCCCAGAAAAGAGAAGACTTCAGGCAGAATTGGTGGCAGCTTACAAATATATCAGGGGAGAGCAACAGGGGCTAGGAGAGCAATTATTCACCAAAGTGCCCCAGGGGAAAACCAGAAGCAACAGTCATAAACTCCTAGAAGATTTCAGCCTAGATACAAGGAAACACTTCTTTATGACTCGTGAGGCCAGACTCTAGAATAGACTCCCAGCGGTGGTGGTGCAGGCACCTACCACAGAGATCTTCAGAAGGAGACTGGCCACACACCGTGCTGGGTTGTTTGACCCCAGCGGTCTTTCCTGCCCAGAGCAGGGGCTCTGGACCCAATGATCTCACAAGGTCCCTGCCAGCCCTAAACTTCTGTGAATCTGTATAACGAGCAAGTGACTTACCACCAGGGACACGTGGGTCCAGTCATCCAATGGAATTGGAGCCGCGGGCCTTCCCCGTGAGCTGATGTAAAGGGGTCTGCTCCCAGGGTGGCTGTAACGCCCTGGGGTGCCTTCAGCCCTCATCCGTCTGCCTTTGGGCAGTCCCCCCTTCCCTCGCCCACTGCATGGTGATGTCTTCAGTACCTAGATAAAAGGAGGCGGCCCCAGGGTTTCCCAAGCCTGACCTTGCTCTCTTGAGCACAGGGGTCCATGGTCATTGTCTTACAGGCTAATTACATAGCTACAAACATCCTTTTAAACCATGGCCGTGCTGTACAGATGATACTCCTTCCTGTTGTCACACACTTCTCCTGGGCTATGGGCTGCCAGCCCCAGTCCCCCTCTCTATTCTGCTATAGGCTTCTTGGCCCCCTGGTCTCCAGCTGTGACCCTGGTCTTTGCCCCTCTCTTTGGGCCCTGCCCCTGCCCATCAGCCAGGTGAGACTCGCCCCCCCAGTCTCCAGCTGAGGCCATCCTTGGCCTTTAGTGCCTCTCTGGGCCCTGGCCCCACTTCTAGGCCAGTGATATCTTTGGGCTCCCTGGCCCTGTTCACACTCAACGCTCTTGGGATCCAGACCTCTGGGCTCTCTAATCCTGATGACACACTTCCCTCTGTGGGCTCTGGGCCCCCTGGCTCCAGTCTCCATCTCTCTATGGGCTCAGTGCTGTCTGGCCCCACTCTCTCCCCTTTTATCAGGCTCTGGCCTCACTCCCTGCCTTGCTCACACTCGCCCTGCTCTGGGCCCTTCCACCTCCACCTGTGCTGGCCTTCAAGCCCCAGGACCTCTCCACTCAGCTCCTCCTGGGCACAGGTTCTCTCCCTCTGTGTCCCAGGCTCCCTGTTTCTCTGGCCCCTCTTCCTTTCCCTGGCCCTCCTGGGACCTCCTGACCTCCCTTTAGTCCCTGCACAAACCACCAGTGCTTGCCCCAGCCCAGATGCTGCGGCAGGAGCCTAGCTATGGACCTGCAGCTCAGGATTTCCACTTCCAGCAGCTCTCAGGGCTAGACTGCCAGACCAGCTCAGGGCCTGGGCTTATATGTCTCAAGCCCCACCCCTTGTGGTCACGTGACTCCCTAATTGGCCCCTTCCAGACCTGCAGACTGTTTCTGGAGCAGCTCCTTCTCTTAAAGTGACAGGTGTGCCAAACACACATAACAGCCAGGCAGAGCCACAGGATGAACCCACCTGCTGGGGCATGGGGGAGTGCAGGGACCAGGATGAAGCCTGCTCCTCTGAACATGGAGTCTCTGGCAGGAAGACAGGATTGGAGCTGCTAGATTTCATAGATGCCATAGATTTCATAGACATTAGGGCTGCAAGGGACCTCAGAAGATCATCGAGTCCAGCCCCCCACCCACAGGGCAGGAAGTCAGCTGGGGTCATAGGATTTGAGCAAGATAAGCATCCAATTTTCTCTTGAAGGTATTCAATGTAGGTGTTTCAAACACCTCCGGTGGCAGGCTGTTCCAGACCTTGGGAGCTTGGACAGTAAAGAAATTCTTCCTTATGTCCAGCCTAAAACAGTCTTGCAGTAGTTTATAACCATTCGACCTCATCATCCTTTGGGGTGCTCTGGTGAAAAACCATTCCCCCAGATACTGGTGATCACCCCTGATAAACTTGTAGGTGGCCATCAGATCAACCCTGAGCCTGCACTTTTCCAGGCTAAAGAGCCCTATGGCTCTCAGCCTGTCGTCATAAGGTCTGTTTTTCTGACCTCTGATCATGCGTGTGGCTCTTCTCTGAACTCTCTCAAGCATCTCCACAGCATTTTTGAATTGTGGAGCTGAAAACTGTACGCAGTACTCCAGCTGTGGCCTCACTAAGGCTGAATACAAAGGGAGAATGACATTCCGGGATTTGTTTGAGAAGCATCTATGGATGCAAGCCAGCGTTTTGGTCACTTTACTAGCTGCATCATCGCATTGAAGGCTCATGTTCACCTTGTGGTCAATGATGACCCCCAAATCTCTTTCTTCTGTAGCACTTCCCAGTGTAGCACTGCCGAGCCTATAAGGGTGCTGCAGGTTTTTCCTCCCAAGGTGGAGGACCTTGCATTTATCGGCGTTGAACACCATCAGATTCTCATCTGCCCATTTGCTGAGGCTGTCCAGGTCAGCTTGGATGGCCCCCCTGTCTTCTGGTGTGGATGCTTTACCCCAAAGTTTGGTGTCATCGGCGAACTTGGCCAGTCCGCTTCTGACTCCAGTGTCCACATAGTGGCAGAAATGCCACTGTCTGTGCCCCTCTCCAGAAATCTGTCTCTGCCAGTGTGAGAGGCTGGTGTTGAATTCCTCAGGGAGGGGGATCTTCCTCCCTGCCTACATGACAAAAGCCTGGCACCTCAGAGGTGGATTCTCTGGTCACCTTGGGGGGAAAGCCCCGCTCACCAGCCCAGGTAGCCAGTGATGCTTTTTAAATTGGTTGGCTAGTGGCCAGCACTGGCAGCTTCGATTGGACCGGGCTGCTGAGGTCAGAAAGGTTATTTAAAGGCCCGGTCCAGGAAGAAGGCAGCCATTAGCCATGCGGTCATCGAGGTGAATCTGAAACTGGGAGAGTAGCTTCACCATCTGAAACAGACTCTCTCCTCATCACCGCATGCTCCAAGAGTGCCCTGCCTCCAGAGGAAACTCCAACCACCTCTGGACGATGCGAGTGAGCAAGCTACTCGAGATCAGACTAGATATTTAGCTTACAGTAACTCAGATGCGAGATCAAAAGGCTACCTCAGCCATACTGGTTTGCTCTATGGGATTCCTCTGATATACCTCTGATATTCCTATGATACTGCTCTACCCTTTACACTGTTTTCACCCTACCCCCTGTAATCAATAAAGTTCTCTTTGTGACTGGTGTGGGAGACTTATTGAGGGGTGGGTCTAAATTATGCCGAGGAGGCCCCTTAGGTCTGTGGACTAAGGGAGACTTTTCTATTAAGCCCCTGACTTGTGGAAGTGCCCCAAATGCCTGTATTGGGTCTAGTACCAAGTGGACAATCAGGCCTGTGTTTTCCAAGGTGTGCAGAGCCAGAATTGAGTCCAGAGCTTCGGATGGTGGCAGTGGGAACACCAGGCTAGCGGGTGTGCTCCAGGGAAGGGGTCGGCCGGACGGGAGGCACCCCAGGGAGGCACCCCTGCACAGCACAGTGAGGTGGGTGGCTCAAATCAGGAGCGCCCCCAACTGGCCTGCCACACGCATCATTAATGAAGATGTTGAACAGCATGGGTCCAAGGACAGAGCCTTGGGGGACCCCACTGGTCACGGGGCACCACGACGATTGACTTCCATCAATTACTACCCTATGGGTCCAATCCCAGAGCCAATTCCCAGCCAGTGGATCGTGGTGGACCAAGGCCACAATTGGCCAGTTTTGCTAAGAGATAGCCACAACAAACCCGTGCTGGCTATCCCTCAGGATGGTGTCGTCAGGCAGTCCATTAAGGATGGCCTCTTTAATAAACTTTACTAAGACCTTCCCAAAGATAGAGGTCAGGCTGATGGGCCTATAGTTTGCTGGATCCACTTTTCTCCCTTTCTTGAAGATAGGCACCACATTGTCCTTCTTCTAGCCTTTGGGCACTACACCAGAGCACCAGGATTTTTCAAAGATCAGTGCCAGGGGCTAGGCTATGATGCTCGCCAGCTCCTTGAGTACCCTGGGGTGAAGATTGTCAGGGCCAGCTGACTTGAAGGTGTCCAGCCTCTCAAGGTGTTCCTTCACCAGGTCAGCATTGATAGAGGGCAGGGGATCTCCCTCACCCGGACCTCCCTGTCCCACAGTGGGCATGGGCATCCCATGGGACTGATGAAAGACCAATGCAAAGTACCCATTTAATAGTTTGGCTTTTTCCTGGCCATCAATTGTCAGTTGCCCCATCTGGTTCAACAGGGGGCCTTGCTTTTCTTCCTGCTCCCCACTTATCTGAAAAAGGACTTTTTATTGTCCTTGATGCTTGAAGCCAGTTGGAGTTCAGTTGCAGCCTTGACTTTCCTGGTTTGCTCCCCACAGGACCAGACCAGACCAGTGCAGAATATTCCTCCTTGGAGGTGACTCCCATCCTCCATCCTTTTTAGGCCTTTCTTTTTAGCCTCAGGAGGTCTGCCAGGTCCCTGGAGAGCCAGGGGGGCTGCTGTGCCCTCTTGCTGCCTTTCCTCCGAGATGGAATAGAATTAGCTTGTTCATGGAGGATAGCTCCCTTGAGGAGCAACTACTCTTCCTGAACTCCCCTCCCCCTGGGGTCGTGGTCCTTTAGGGCCTCACTGACAAGCCTCCTGAGCTTGTCAAAGTTGGCTTTCCTGAAGTCAAGGACTTCAGTATTGCTGACTGACTTGTCAGCTTTATGGTGGATGGTGAAGGTTATCAGCTCGTGGTCGCTGTCACCCAGCTTCCCATTGACCACTAGGTCACCGATTAGGTCATTCCCAGTAGCCAGTACCAGGTCGAGCAGCCTTTTACCTCTTGTTGGTCCGTAGACTTCTTGAGCCATGTAGAGGTCATCCACGCAGGATAGGAAGCTTTGTGACCGCTCGGATTTTGCTGAGTGATCTTCCCACGAGATGTTTGGGTAGTTAATGTCACCCATGACAACCATGGTCCTGGAGCATGCGGCCTCAGCCAGTTCCTGGGCAAACTCCTGGTCAAGCTCTTGACTTTGGGTGGGAGGTCTGTAGTAGACTCCCACTGTTGTGTCTCCTGTGCCGTGTTCCCCATGGATTTTAACCCAGAGGGTCTCCAGCCGTCCACCCTGGTCACCAACATCAGCTTGCAGGGACACGTAGCTTTCCTTGACATAGAGAGCTACACCCCTGCCTCTTTTGTCTACTCGATCCCTCCTGTACAGGGTATAGCCATCTATACCCATGGTCCAGTCATGGGTGGAGTCCCACCAGGTTTCCGTTATCTCTATGACATCGTAATTGTTTGCACTGAGCAGGAGGATGAGCTCCTCCTGCTTATTCCCCAAGCTCCTGGCATTTGTGTACAGGCAGGCAAGTGTCCCCTTGGGGGCTCTTGCCTTGCCCATAGATTGTACCAGGGCTGGGGCAGGGGTGGGCTCCCCTAAGTGCCTTGGCCTGCTGGCTTTGCAGGGGTTGCTCAGCAGGCCAGCAGTGGTGGTAGTCCTCCCATCCCCCAGTGGGCTTAATTAAAAGCCCGGTGGAGCAGGTCCGCTAGTCTAGCTGAGAAGAGTCTTCTCCCCAATGGAGAGAGGTGGAAGCCATCTCTTCCCAGCAGGTTGCTGTCTCTAGAGTTGGCCTACGCTCAGGAGTGTCCTCTGACACACACATCACCACTAGTTACACTAGGTATGACAAGAATCCATATTCCCCTTTGGGCTGGGAGTACTCAGGGCCTTCCCCCACCTCCAGGAGTGACTGCAGGGGACATTCACAAACCACCCAGAAATCAGGTCTGTCCCTGAGAACCAGTGGGATAAAGCTCAGCCCAAGGGGGTGTCTGCTCAAAGTGGACCATGTACTTGGTTCAAAGCAGAGCAGCTCCTGGGCATCACCACCGCACCATCTCCCCATGCTGCTTGGCCCACACACTCATACCTGTGAGCCCGCTGGACCTGGACTTGGACTTCTTCAGGGCCTCGTGCTTCACGCAGGACTGGTACTCGACCCTCTTGTCCTCAGGCCCCGTAGTGGGGACATGCTGCTCAGACTCCACGCTGTAGGACTTCCTGTCTGGCACCTGGCTAGGGGTGGTGTGGATCCTTTGGGGGTCTGAGCTCTCCAGGGCCCTGGGCTTTTTCTTTCTTGCTTTCTTTCCCAGCAAGGTCATCGCCAGCTGCTTGGGGTTGGACCCTGATAGACGGGTCTTCACGGTCACCAGCTGCTCAGGGATCAGGGCCTGTGTCTGGGAGACCTCCCTCAGCTCTGAAGGGTGGAGATGGCAGGCTGCAAAAGGTGGGAGCAGCATGTCACCAAGTAGCCCCCGACCCTGGTGCTAGAACATGCCCACACACTGCCTTGCCTGCCTGAGCCCAACTCCTGGCAGTCTCTGCCTTGGGCTCCTGTCACACACCCAGAGAAGCAACAGGTGCCTCCTGTCCCAGGCAGCCTCCAGTAGGGCCAGGTATGAGGGGTCAGGCACTGCCATGGGGTCGCAGCCCCTCTGGGCTGGACTGAGAGACAGGCGGCTCTGCTCCCCTATGGACCCTATTCTTCCTATTGTGGGAAAAGCCTCTGCCTGCTCCTTCATGGTCGCCCTCCCCCATTTCTGGCCTGTCCTTCCCACTGTGACCTGCAGCCCAAGACATCTTTTCAACAAGTTACTGGTTGTGGCAGTCCTGGCTCCTGCTCCCAGGGCTCTGACCAAGGCACCAGTCATACCCGTTCCTGCACGTGGTTACAGGAGGAGGCAACAAGGCAGAGCTCAGCTTGTGGCATCGCTGTGAGGGGAACAGGGTCTTCATAGATTCATAGTGTCAGGGGCTGGAAGGGACCTTGCAGATCATTGAGTCCAGCCCCCCACTCTAGGCAGAAAGACAATTGGGGTCAAGTGACCCCAGCGAGGTGACTGTCCAGTCTCCTCTTGAAAACCTCCAGGGCAGGTGACTGCACCACTACTGAAGGGAGTTTATTCCAGTCTGCACACCCTGACTGGGAAGGAGTTTTTCCCCATCTTAAACCTGAAGCAGCCTTCCAGTTTATATCCATTGGTCCTGGTCTTCCCCAGGGGTGCTGTAGTGAACAGCTCACCAAGCTCCTGATGCACTCCTCTGATACAGCAGTAAGCCACTAGCAGGTCCCCCCTAAACCTTCTCTTCTTTAGGCTAAAGAGGCCCAGGTCCCTCGGCCTCTCCTCGTATGGCTTGCCTTGCAAGTCCCTGATCATACGGATGCCTCTTTTCTGAATGATCTGACCTAGGCAAGTGTTCCTCCCAGTGTATGCCTGGGTCATTGGAGTCACCCACGACTACCAAGTCCCTTGCGCACGCGGCCTCTGTCAGTTCTCAGGAGAACTCCAGATCCAGCTCCTCCCCTTGGCCCAGAGGCCTGTAGTAAATGCCTGTGGTTAGGTTTCTCTCACCTCGCCCCCCACTCCCTCCCTAGCTTGACAAAGATGGTTTCAAGGTATTTATCTTTGGAGCTACTATCAGCCTCCAGAATGCTTTAGTTCTCATTCACATACAGAGCTACCCCTTCGCCTTTTCTCCTTACTCTTTCCTGAGACAACTGAGCCATGCCCCACCTGCAATCCCCTTCTCCCTCAGGCTGCAGGGGCAGGGCAAGGGAAAAGGCTTGTCTCCCCTGCGCCTACCTCTCGTGCATGGCCTGGCATCCTTTGTGCCCCAGCTGCTATCCTCAAACTCATGGGCCAGAGTTTGCTCTGGGATGCTGGGGTGCCCATGCACCAGGAAAGCAGGGGCCTGGATGCAGCAGGACCTCTGCTCCTTGGTGCTACTGCTCCTCCAGGATGGAAGGAGCATTCCTGCTAGCTAATGCAACCCCAGAGCCCTTGACACATGTCGCTGCATGTGACTGGGCCATAGCAGGAGTCCCTGTATCCAAAGGCCCTTTGGGATGAGAGTACTCAGTGCCTTCCCCTACACAACCAGAGTGGCGAGAACAAATATGCCCATCACTTGCTCCAGCACCTGAGCATCACAACCCTAGCCTCACCCCGTGCTGCCAAGCCTGCATGCTCCCACCTTGGAGCCACAAACACCCATTGGACATGAACTGCAACAGCGGGGAACAGCATATCAGTATGCAGACCCTGTTCCCAGACACCAGACACTGCCCACCCACTGCCCCAGCAGGCCTGAGCCCAGCTCCTGGCAGCCTCTGCCATTGGCTGTCTTCACACATGTAGAGCAAGACTAGGTACTTCCTCTTGCAGACAGCCTCCAGGGGAGCCTAGTGCAAGGGGTCGGGCAGTGCCATGGGGTCACAAACCCTCTGGGCTGGGCTGGGCGACAGACAGGTCTGCTCCCTTTTGGACCCACCATTAGCAGGACCAAAGCGGGGGTCCATGACCAGATCCCTTATCCTGCAACTGCCACAGGCCCATCACAGCACTTACCGCTGCTCCTCTCGATGGGGGTCTCCAGGGCCAGGTGTCCCACGCGGCAGATGTACTCTGCTCCCTGGTCCCTGGATGACCAGCGGGTGAGTCTCGTCTCCTGTTGGAAGCTCTTCCCATCCCGTGCCAGGATGGCCGTGCCGGGCTCCACCCTATACTCAGGCGAGTCCCGCAGCATCACAGCAGTGGCCTCCCCCTTGCCTCTCCACAGCCAGGTCACGCTCAGCTCCCCCGGGAAATGCCCCACGATGCGGCAGCTCAGGGTGACTCCCTTCCCCGTGGGCATGGACTCAGGCTGGGAGATTTCGGACACGTCGGGGGGCCGCAGGAGACCTGGGGAAGGGAACAGGCAGAGGCAGGGACAGGCCCCGTCAGGGGAGCTGCGGCCTGGCAGGGGCTGCTCCCCAGCCCCTCACACACCACACAGACCCAAAACCCCACTGCAGAGGGCCTGTGGCCCCAAAACATGGCCCCTCCTTACCCGCGGCCCTCAGGCTGAGCTCTCTCTCACTCGCGGGCTCTCCATGGCCGTGCGGGACGCACACTCGCACTCGCAGCTCTGGCCGGGTCAGGCTCCGGCTGGGCACTCTCCAGACGCTCGTCGCGGTGAACGTGCCGTCCGCGTTCTTGTCTACCTGCGCGGGGTCTTCCCTCCAGCTCCCGGCCCCGTCCCAGCCCCACTGGATGGGGGGCACCTCCCTGGGGTAGAAGTTGTGGAGGTGGACAGCAAACGGCACCTTGTCGCGGGGGTCCCACTCTGGCAACACCTGGATCTCAGACACCTGCGCCTGGGCTGGGGAGACAACAGAAATTTTAGCTAAAGGACTGCTGAGACCTCACTTTGAGGAGATTATTATTTTGGCCTTGTAGGCATCTGGCTGGTGTGGGGAGGTGCTCTGAGGTCTGGGTGAGGCCTTCTTCCCCGGCTTCCTACGCAGCTCCAATGCCCTGACAGGTGCTGGCCCATCCCCAGGCCCATAATTCTAATAGCAGCAGGCCCAGGTTCCATCCAGAGTTGGTGTCAGGGCTGAAGGACACTCACCCCACACCTGGAAATCTGGTGATACTCGCTCCTCTCTGATACATTTGGTTTCATGGAAGAAGCAGCACCGGACCCGCGCTCCGTCGTCCTGCACCGTCGGGGTGAAGGTCAGGTAGGATGTGAGGTGGGTCCCAGCTCTCTCCTCGGTCACTTTCCAGCCCAGGGGGAGGGTAGGTATCAGCAGGTTGTACTCGGGGCTATCTTGGTCCCCAGCGCTCTCAGGCACTGTCCTGTCCACACTGTGGATCCTATCCCATTTCACAGCCACGTCCTTGGGGAACGTCCCCTCCATGGAGCAGCTCAGGGTCACCTCCTGGCCCAGCAGGCACCGCTCCGGCCCCTGCACCTCGGAGACAGAGTAGGAGACTGCCCAGCCTGGGGGTCTGAGCACAGGAGATCTGACAGGAGCTGGCCCTGGATCATCTGAAAGACATCAGTCTGAGCTGAGTGCTGAGTCCTGGGGAGGTGAATCCTGCCCTGGGGTGGGGAATGCCTGTTGCAGGAAAGGCCTGTCCAGCATGCCCCCATCCATCATTGGGGGTCCTCCCCAGTGGCATTTTATTGCTCAGAGTTACATGTGTGCCATGGGGAGCCGCACATGATAGGCGGGGTTGGCCTGGGTACGCTCCTTGCCTCCAGGTGTAGCTGTGGCTGGAGCTGTGCACTGCTGGGCGGCAGCACCTGTGCAGGCCGTGAGGGACCCACGGACCCCCACCTCCTGCTGCCGCTGCTGCTGCTGCTGGTGGCAGCAGGGGCTGTACACCATGGGAGGAATGTGTAGGGGGAACCCACACCCCCACCCTCCCCCACACCCCACAAACCCCACGCCCTGTCCCCATAACCCCCCACCTATGCACACAGCCTGCAACATATCCTATGCCTCCCCACACAGCCACATCCCCTTGCAGCAACTCCACACCCCTCCCACACCCTGCCATACACCCCCCCCCCCCACGTGCTCCCTCCCACACAATGTACAAGACGAAGACATCATTTCTGAGCTATGATGATATGATGGGGGGCGGGGGGCAGTGATATGCTGGTGCCCTGCCCCGGCCCATTCTCCCTCCCTCTTTCCCAAGCCACAGCTCCCCCAGCCTTATTACTGCCCCTCAGTCCTGACCCATAGATCCCAGCCCTGCCAGGGCCCCTCACTCCTAAGCAGCAGGACCCTGCACCCTTGAGATGCAACCTTCTGGTGCTGCAAGTGCCCCGCATCTATGACCCTTTGTCCTGCACCTCACCGGTGCCCCTCACTCCCAAGCCACAACCCTCCCATCCATGCCGGTGCCCCTCACTTCCAGCCCACAGTCCCCTGCTCCCCACAGCCCTCCCCCTGTGAGCACAGGCACCAGCCCCGGTGCCACCAAACCAGCCACATAGGTCCATGCTGCCCCAAAGGGCCCCTCCGCCCCTTCTCACCCTGGAGGGGCAAGTGCCTCTTTTAACCTTCTGCAGCCCCTGGCCTGCCCCCTGTCCACACACACACACAGACACACACACACTCAGCTTTGCTGCACAGATTGATCTGTAGCCACTTGTTGGGCTGCTGCCACCCACTGCCCGACTACTTGCTGGCCCCCAGTTTGTGAGAGATGTGCCCAGCCCCAAGCAGCTCCTTGCCTGGGCTGGGGGAGACATCTACACAGTTATCCTGAGGGGCTGTCAAGATCTCACTTTGGGGAGGTGGGTGTGTGTGCCTGCTAAAGGCTGAGGGACCTGGGACTCTTCAGCAGCCTGACAAAGAGAAGGCTGCGAGGGGACTTGGTAGCAGCTCACCGCTACATCAGAAGTGTACATCTAGGGCTCGGTGAACAAGTGTTCACCAGGGCACACTTGGGGAAAACTTGGAGTAATGGTCCCAAAGTCCTGGAAGATTGTTTCAGGCTTGTGTCAGGCTCAACATTAGGAAAAACTACCTCACACCTAGGGTGTCCAGACTGTGACCATTACTCCTAGTTTTCCCCACACTTCCATTTGTTTTCCTTCTGCTCCCTGCAGACCTGAAGAAGGACTTCTTATGGTCCTTGACTCCCATGGCTCACCTAAACTCAGTCACCGCCTTGGCTTTTCTGAACATTTCTCTGCGAGTGCTGGCCACTAAAGTATAGTGCTCCTGGAGGACCGGCCCTAGCTTCCACTGTACCTACACCTCTTTTTTCTTTTTTTTTTTTGAGAACTGTCATGTCCCTGTTAAGCCAGGAGGTCTTGTCCATCCTCCTGCTACCTTTCCTTTTTGCAGGAACGGTTTTCTCTTATGCTCTGAGAATCGTATCTTTGAGCAACGACCGCTCTTCATGCACCCCATTTGCCGTCCCTTCCTGGTCCCACATCGCCTCCCCTATTAATGCTCTGAGCCTCTTGAAGTCTACATTTCTGAAGTCCAGGACTTCAATCCTGCTGGTTGATTCGTCAACCTTGTGGTGGATGGTGAACCTGATCATTTCATGGCTGCTGTCAGCCAGGTTACCCTTAATGTTCGAGCCACACACCAGATCATCTCCCCCAGCCAAGACCAAGGCTAGGAGAGCGCTGTGTTCTTCCTGGGTCAGGAAGAGCTCCTTGATCATGGTCAGGAAACTGTATGAATGATCTGACCTAGCCACGTGTTCCTCCCAATCTATATCCGGGTCACTGGACTCACCCATGACTACCAAGTCCCATTGGCACATGGCCTGTGTCAGTTCTCAAGAGAACTCCAGGTCCAGCTCCTCCACTTGGTTTAGAGGCCTACCCCTCTGCCTTTTCTCCCTACTCTGACCTGAGACAACTGAGCCAGGCCTCACCTGCAATCCCCTCTTCCCTCTGGCTGCAGGGGCAGGGCATGGGAAAGGGCTTGTTTCCACCATGCCTATCTGTGGTGCGTGGCCTGGTCTCCTTTGTGCTCCAGCTGCAAACCTGGCAGTCATGGGCCAGGTTTTTCCCTGTGATGCTGAGGATCCCTGCATTTGCCCATGCACCAGGAATGCAGGGGCCTGGATGCAGCAGCCCAGGAGGCCCCTCCTGGCCTGTGTCCCTCTGCTCCTTGGTACTCCAGCTCCTCCAGGAGGGATGGAGCATTGCTGCTAGCTAATGGAAACCCAAAGCCCTTGACACACATGTCAATGCATGTGACTGGACCATAACAGGAATCCCTGTTTCCCATGGCCCTTTGGGCTGAGTGTCCGGCCCTGCGGGGTGGAGGTGCAGCTCAGACTCCACACTGTAGGACTTCCCGTCCGGTGCCCGAGTAGGGGCGGGGGTGTAGATCCTGTGGAGGTCTGAGCTCTCCAGGGGCCTGGGCTCCTTCTGTCCTGCTCCCTTTTGCAGGCAGGTCACTGCCAGCCGTCCAAGGTAAAACCCCAAGATCAGGCACCACAGGGTCTCCGGCTGGCTGCCCAGGGACCAGGGCCTGCGGGTGGGAGACCTCCCCCAGGTCCAGGGGGCGCAGACGGCAGGCTGCAACAGGTGGGAACGGCATGTCAGTAAGCGGACCCTGTTCCCTGACACCAGACACGTGCCCACTCACTCACTGCCCCAGCAGGCCTGAGTCCAGCTCCTGGAGGCCTCAGCCATTGGCTCCCTTCACACATGCAGAGCAATACCAGGTGCCTCCTCTTGCAGACAGCCTCCAGGGGAGCCCAGTGCAAGGGACCGGGCATTGCCATGGGGTCACAATCCCTCTAAGTTGGGCTGGGTTATAGATGGGTCAGCTCCTCTTTGGACCCACGATGAACAGAACCAGAGCGGGGTCCATGACCAGGCCTCTTATCCTGCAACTGCCACCGGGCCTGTCCCATCCCAGCACTTACTGATGCTCCTCTCAATGGGGGCCTGCAGGGCGAGGTGTCCCACACGGCAGATGTACTCTGCCCCCTGGTCTCTGGACATCCAGCAGGTGAGTCCCGTCTGCTGCTGGAAGCTCTTCCCATCCCGTGCGAGGACGGCCATGCCGGGCTCCACTCTGCACTCAGCGGAGTCCTCCAGGATCACAGCAGTGGCCTCCCCCTTGCCCTTTCGCAGCCAGGTCACACTCAGCTCCCCTGGGAAATGCCCAGTGATGTGGCACCTAAGGGTGACTCCCTTCCCCGTGGCCATGGACTCGGGCTGGGAGATTTCGGACACCTCCGGGGGCTGCAGGAGACCTGGGGAAGGGAACAGGCAGAGGCAGGGACAGGCCCCGTCAGGGGAGCCGCGGCCTGGCAGGGGCTGCTCCCCGGCCCCTCACACACCACACAGACCCAACACCCCTGCAGCGGGGCTGGGACCCCAGGACACGGCCCCTCCTCACCCACGGCCCTCAGGCTGAGCTCTCTCTCCCTCGGGGGCTCTCCGGGGCTGTGTTGGATGCACACTCGCACTCGCAGCTCCGGCCGGGTCAGGCTCCAGCTGGGCAGTCGCCAGATGCTCGTCGCGGTGAACGTGCCGTCCGCGTTGTTGTCTACCTGCGCTGGGTCTTCCCCCCAGCTCCAGATCCCATCGCAGCCCCACTGGATCTGGGGCACCTCCCTGGGGTAGAAGTTGTGGAGCTGGACAGCAAACGGCACCTTGTCCCGGGGGTCCCACTCTGGCAACACCTGGATCTCCGACACCTGCGGCTGGGCTGGGGAGACAACAGAACTGTTAGCTAGAGGACTGCTAAGACAACATTTTGGGGAGATGGGTATTTGGTCCTCATAGGCATCTGGCAGGTGTGGGGAGGTGCTGTGAGGTCTGGGTGAGGCCTTCTACCCCGGCTCACTTGGCACTTCCAATGCCCTAGCAGGTGCTGGCCCATCTCTTCGACATCAGCAGGCCCTGGCTACAGCCGGGGGTGGCATCAGGTTTCTGGGCACTCACCCCACACCTGGATCTCTGGGAACACTCGCTCCTCTTTGATACTTTCAACCTTGTGGAGGAAGCAGCACCGGACCCGTGCCCGGTCATCCTGCAGCGTGGGGGTGAAGGTCAGGGAGGACGTGAAGCGGGTGTCAGCTTTCTCCTCTGTCACTCTCCAGCCCGGGGGCAGGGCGGGTAACAGCGTCTGGTGCTCGGAGCTTTCTTGCTCCTTGTCAATCTCCGGCACCATCCTGTCCTTGCTGTGGATCCTCTCCCATGTCACGGCCACGTCCTTGGGGAACGTCCCCTCCATGGAGCAGCTCAGGGTCACCTCCTGGCCCAGCAGGCACCGCTCCGGCCCCTGCACTTCAGAGACGGAGTAGGAGACTGCCCAGCCTGGGGGTCTGAGCACAGGAGATCTGACAGGAGCTGGCCCTGGATCATCTGAAAGACATCAGTCTGAGCTGAGTGCTGAGTCCTGGGGAGGTGAATCCTGCCCTGGGGTGGGGAATGCCTGTTGCAGGAAAGGCCTGTCCAGCATGCCCCCATCCATCATTGGGGGTCCTCCCCAGTGGCATTTTATTGCTCAGAGTTACATGTGTGCCATGGGGAGCCGCACATGATAGGCGGGGTTGGCCTGGGTACTCTCCTTGCCTCCAGGTGTAGCTGTGGCTGGAGCTGTGCACTGCTGGGCGGCAGCACCTGTGCAGGCCGTGAGGGACCCACGGACCCCCACCTCCTGCTGCCGCTGCTGCTGCTGCTGGTGGCAGCAGGGGCTGTACACCATGGGAGGAATGTGTAGGAGGAACCCACACCCCCACCCTCCCCCACACCCCACAAACCCCACGCCCTGTCCCCATAACCCCCCACCTATGCACACAGCCTGCAACATATCCTATGCCTCCCCACACAGCCACATCCCCTTGCAGCAACTCCACACCCCTCCCACACCCTGCCATACACCCCCCCCCCCCACGTGCTCCCTCCCACACAATGTACAAGACGAAGACATCATTTCTGAGCTATGATGATATGATGGGGGGCGGGGGGCAGTGATATGCTGGTGCCCTGCCCCGGCCCATTCTCCCTCCCTCTTTCCCAAGCCACAGCTCCCCCAGCCTTATTACTGCCCCTCAGTCCTGACCCATAGATCCCAGCCCTGCCAGGGCCCCTCACTCCTAAGCAGCAGGACCCTGCACCCTTGAGATGCAACCTTCTGGTGCTGCAAGTGCCCCGCATCTATGACCCTTTGTCCTGAACCTCACCGGTGCCCCTCACTCCCAAGCCACAACCCTCCCATCCATGCCGGTGCCCCTCACTTCCAGCCCACAGTCCCCTGCTCCCCACAGCCCTCCCCCTGTGAGCACAGGCACCAGCCCCGGTGCCACCAAACCAGCCACATAGGTCCATGCTGCCCCAAAGGGCCCCTCCGCCCCTTCTCACCCT